>NC_062981.1:23519345-23860734 GCF_023078275.1 Leguminivora glycinivorella
ACCAAGATTTGGCGTGGGCACTAGTTTTTACGAAAGCGCCTGACCTGGTGCCGTAGCCGAATGGCATTTCTGCGACGCGAAACGAAATCGAAACGCCGCAGAAAGGTAGTATGGCTCTGTCGCGCCAATACGCAAGAGCGATAGAGATAGATAGCTACGAAAGAGATATTATCGTGAGCGTTTCGTGAGTGTTTAGGCATTCGGCTACGCACACTGACCTTCCAACCCAAAGGATAACTAGGTTTTATTTGATTTAGTCCGGTTTCCTCACGATGTTTTCCTTCATCGAAAAGCGACTGGCAAATATCAAATCGCATCGCATCGTCCAAACTTGGAACCCAAATACTATAATTTATATTTGTTTCAATAAAAATGAACGTATAAATCTAGTTTCATGTTTGAGTGTTTGTACCAAATGATATTACAGTAATATTTTGGCCTATAAAATGATGTTATCAAATATACCAGCTTACGAATGCACCTGGCAACACTTAATAACAGGTTTAACGCGGAAGCGCAAATAACGGACGAATAACGTTATAAATAACGGTACGCGTATCAGCTTAACGCTTCGCGAGGCTCGTTTGTATTTCATTTTCGTTGCATTTTTTTGATGGATGGCTTAATGCTGTAATGAAAAAATAACAGGGGTTTTAAGTACTGCCAGTACTGGTCGGGAGTCATTTTGCATAATTTTGGTTTTAATAACAAACCGTATATTCCACCGATTGAAACACAATAGTAAATTACAATACAATTGCGAAAAAGACCAAATTTAGTGGTAATCAATTAAAAGACGACTGAAGGGAGTTTTTTTAAACCGACACGAGTTACGAATGATCTCTTCACACTTGTATCTTAAGACGTTTTACAACATTAATTTAATTTAATTTAATTTATTTATTATATCAGACAACAAAGGACCCATAATGGTTAGTACTTATACATTATTGGATTTTTTTTTTTTTGATTTTTTTTTTTATTTTTTATTTTAATGGCCCATTGAAGTTGGTAAGGAACAAAAAAACTCCATAGGTAATATTATTTTGTACTGAAAATTTAATTTTTTAATTAATGTTTTTATTTACCTATAATTGTTTTCCGTATTGTAGAACGGCTCCGATTTAAGTAAGAACTAAAATAAAATATTACTGTTAAGGATTTTCGGAATTAAATAACCTTTCAAATAGCGTCCAATGTTTTTCTCTTAACTCTGTTACAACCTATATAACTACTATTTGTTTTACGCGAATCAAAGTCCATTCCATTTCACACAAAGACTATTTTCTACCATGTACATTGTACGAGTATCTCAAGCCTAAATAAACAAATCACTCAGCTAAACGTCTTATTATCACAAGACAACAATGCCGACATTTCGGTCCCGTCTCGCCTGAGCCAATGGCGTATGAAGATAATATTAACGGTATATCGCCGACTTATCCGTGGACTGATCGGGCAATTTACCTAATACTAATGCGGAGAGATGTATATCGAATAGATGCTGCACTACGAAAAACTCAAATTAGAATTTTCTTGATTGTTTCATTGGGTGATTTGTCGTGCTTATTATGGTTACAAAGAAATTCCCGTGTTTTCTGAGCGAATGGCGTATAAAGATAATATTAACGGTATATCGCCGACTTATCTATCGACTAATCGGGCAATTTACCTAATACTAATGCGGAGAGATGTGGAGCGCGTAGATGCTTCAAGCTGCAATGTGTCAAGTTTTAAAGTTAACTATAATAGTTCCATTCGATTAATTACTGATCGTGCTTATAAATAAATGATAAATGATATGTTGCGCCTGGTGGTAAGCAGTCATACACTATCGCTATGAGACCCTTGAAACGCCCTTTTTGAAAAACTCCATAGCTACCGTATGACCCTCGGCTGGGAGCTTATGCGATTGATTAATTGCCTTTGAATAATACCGATATTTCTAATAATATAAGAAGCGTTATACCGGTATTTTAGTCTTAAATATCAACCGGTATCACTAAACGAAAAATACATTAATTTGTTGTGTATAGCGATCAAGGATCACAAATAGCATACGACTAAATAAACCTCAACAAATTAATAAATAAATTAGTTCAACATTGGTATGGTAATTAAATAGTAAATCCCTCATCTATCCCCGAAGTCTGTGGCCAGCATAGTGCTCTCGTCTCCCAACTGGGGATGAAATCGGGTGAGTACGATAAGAGTGTGATTGATATTTAGCTGATGAGAATATTCCCAGTAATCGCTGGGGTGACGATTTGTGGCATACTTTATGTTTATTGGGATGAGAGGACGTTATATATAATTGAACCCTGCCCCAATTTGTTATTTTATATGCAATATATGCTAAATTAGCAATATTGCCGTGATCGAAACTGATACCTATTAAAAAAAATCAGCAAAACAGACCAATATTATGGTTAATTTTAATTTACGTAGAACTTTTTATTAGACTGAATACAATTACGTAACAACAATTACTAATTAGATTGTGAAAAAAAAAGAAATAAAGAACGAAATAATACCAGTATTTTTGTATAGATTAACAACAGGTTTCCGAGCTGCCAGGGCTGTTGTTGTACATATTTTTCGACCAAACAAACCATTTATTCAATGTTCAAACAAACAAAATTCTCAAGTAATTAAATCCTATTTAATATAAATACCACAAAATTAATATTTACAATCTTTATTGAATTAAAAGTAAAGTTTACAAAGTTTGTAACCACCCTAAGCCGCGTAAACTTGGCTGTAGGGTAGGGATCAAGTAAAGGGCCCGCGGGAGAGTGATTGAATTTTAGAAACATTCCGCTATATTTCCTTTGTCTTTTACTCGTGGTATTTTCTAAAAAAGTAAATAATATTTTTGATGTGCATAGACTCGGACTCATTTTTACTTTTATCATAATTCGAATTTATATTGTCTTTTCAACGGAAAGTTCGGACTTGGGAGGTCAATAAAGTAGGTTACTATGTTTTTAGTGTTATGTAAGTTTTTTTTTGTGAGTGTTTAGGACTATATATGTAGGTACTATGCTACACATGCATTTTTACCTGTTTAAAAGTATTTTATGACAATATAACTTAATCCCAGATTATATCCTCCAAGGAAGGTTGCAAAGGATGAATAAGTGTAACAGAGGTTTAAATCTAACCCGCAAGCTCCCGGTCAAACGCAGGCGGCGCTGAAACATGGCGCTATTGTCCCTCTACTTTATCCCCTTTATCTATGCACGAGCAGTTTTAATATCGGGACATTGTTGTCTTTGAATTGCTTTTAGAGGACTGAGGTAAGTTAAAGTCACTTTAAATAAAATTGTTCATCATGTTAAATTTTTTTTAGCCTATAATGGTGTCCCACTGCCGGGCAAAGGCCTCCCCTTCCTTTCTCCAGTCCTCACGGTTTGATGCCCGCTCTTGCCAGTCTCTGCAAAATACGTCGAGGTCGTCCCGCCATCTCTTCTTTGGTCGTCCTCTGCCCCGGCTAATTTGCGGTAACCACTCAGTCGTTACTTTGGCCCACCGTTCCGGGTGCATCCGGCAAACATGCCCTGCCCAATCCCACTTAACTAAATATTAACAATAAATATTTGACCTTTTAAATATCCCGCAGTCCAACGCTCGGAACCGGTTTTTTACCGGTTAAAACCGGTTTATTTCGATTTTACTCCGAACTTTCTAAAGAACGCTAACGATGTGAGAACTTTATTTTAACCAAAATAAACCGGTTAATTCGGTGCGGCGAGACGCGCCGGCGCGCGGCGCCGCGTAATTCCAGAGTCTACTTCTACGAAACCTAAATACGAGAGAAATAATGTGGTTATTATGCAATAGTGTAATTAAAACCTCGTAATTTTTCAGTACTTTAACGAACGCCAGTAATGTTGGCGGCCAGCAAATGATCCGAAGGGTGATTACCGGCCGCTGTCGCGGTAATCACCGTTTTCCGGCCAGCCAGGAAGTGACGGCTATTACACATTCTAACTATGTTTTACTTTCCTCCCTTAGTATAGTTTGCAGGGAAAAAGTCCTTGAGCTAGTTTTATATTTGTGCTGATGATTGAAAGTATGATTTTGTGTATCTTAAATTATAGTTAAAAAGGTAAGAAAATATTGACTACTTACCTGAATAAAAGTTATATAATATGGTACTATGTATATCATTGAACAGCGTGTGTGTTCCATACGGGCGAATATCTTAATGACGATTAGTATCGGACCTAAGCAGCCTATTAACTACGTGTTTTTTTTTTTTAATAGATGAGATATTTTTTTCATACAAATTCAGCACGCAATGTATTATGTCCACATCAATTAGCGTACCTACCTAAACGTCATTACGTCATAACGTTTATGTCATGCCAAATTAATTGGATGGTGTACATTGCTGTTTGGCCAGATTTCAGAAATTAGTTACTATTAATTTTAATAACACTTTAACAAAATGATTATCCTATACGATTCGTATCATCAGATACTTTAACTGGATACATTATTCGCCCGTATGGAATACACACGCTGTATAGAGAAAATAACAAATTAAGTTCTCCATACAAGTAGGAAAAGTATTTTATTAAATCTATCCATATCAGTTTTAAGTGCTAGTTCTAATGTGAGTATAAAAGACAAAATACATTCATTGAAAGATGGTGAAATTAAAACTTGTCCATTTGGCGACATTTTTCGAATCATATGAAAACGAAAATGAAAATGAAATATTTATTTTTCAAGTAGGCATATTACAATGCGCATATGAACATTATGAACGTCAAATAAAGTCGTCAAATAAGAACGTCATACGTCTCACTAAAGTTTATTTAACGTCTTTAACTCTCGGTATATTTTGTGAGACATAAATCTTTCACGACCTCTAATTAGACAACTGTTTAAGGGCTCAAAAATATATATCTTCACTACTTTAAAAAAATCTCGTATCTCATGCTTCTCCTCAAAGTTAAAACGCAGTAAGTCTATATGCATTCCATACATACTTACTACAATTTTCTTTTCATTGACAGACGAAGATACAAGTTTTTTTTAAAGTAGTGACGATATGTATAATTAGAAATAACTGAATTGTGTGTTGAACCGCAACATCACAAATAAGATAAACGTAGCAGCGAGCCGGAAACAATTTACCAACTTTGCTAATTTTCCCATTCGATTCCCGGAATTCCATCTCTGGACAGAATTTAAAGTTTCATAACAAACTGGTGCAGGGAGAATGGTGAGAGAGTTTTCTAGCTTAGAATTAGTTTGAGACACGATTACTTTCTGCCGGTCCTTTGTGTCAAGCATTATATTTGCGTTACAACTTTTCCATCTTTACCATAGGACTTAAATTATCAACTGCCGAGTGATTATGCTTCCAATTTTATCACTTATTCCCGTGGATAAGACACCTGTCACTCTCACACTGACATACTTGCCAGAACGTGACGGATGCTCTATCCACGTAGATAAGCCGAAGCGCACGTAGGTAATCCTACGCCGAGTCACACGACGCAACGGAGCCACGCTGTTACGTCGTCGCCCAAATCAATGTTTAATTTGTTTATTTTTTGTATGTCTTTTGTCTTGTTTTGTATTTTGTAGTTTCACAGTGCTGTGCCTTGGTGTAAACTGTAATGCTGTGTTACTTTTTGATTAAATAAATAAAATAAATAAATAAATAAATGATAAAATTAGAAGCATAATACGCCGGCTCGTCACAACTGTTCATTTCGCGAGAAGCTTGTAAATTCCTTATAATACCTCATAAATTCATAAAAAGAACGTGCCCAGTACTCTTAAAACAAATAAAGTTGCACTTGCAAACTCTCTGTTATCACGGGTGTTCGTTCATCATGAAAACGGTATTTGCATAATATCATCTCTTGATTAGTTTGTTGTTACGTCAGAGTTAGTCATTACGGTATTTTTTTTATACCACGTCGGTGGCATACAACAGGTATACGGTCCGCTTGATGGAAAGCGGTCACTGTAACCTATGGATGCCTGCAACTCAAGGGGTGTCACATGCGCTTTGCCGACCCATTTTTCTCTTCTTCTAACTTATGAGCTGTGCTCTTGTCGGTGGAGCAGTCTTCAACTGTCCGGTCCTCTCGTATCGTCGTTTATAAAATTATCCACGCACAATTTCAAGTGAATTCTCTCGGTTTTCATCGCAGCGCTCGCTGTTCTTGTCAAACTAATTTAAATATTGTTCTTGTCTTGGTATTCGCTTAATACAATATTGGGCTAAACGTTTCGTGAAAGGGGGAGTTATGTTTCGCCGATGAACCGAAATGTAAGACTGCTCAGTGTAATTTAAATGAAATGGTTTTTAAATAATTTCACGGATGTCTCCCGAGTACGTTTTTTTTTAAATATGTATCGACTTTTGGAATCGTTTTTGGTTGCTTTTATTATTTCTTTAGCTATTTATTTCCAATGTTTGTGATGGATACAATATTATTATACTATGGAACTTAACTGGAATTTAATTTTAACTTCGACAATAAATTTAACTTTGACAATTCGCTTTTTTATTAAATTCAATTTTCATTGTGTTATTAATAACTTATGGCGGTAAAATGGTAAATGGTTATGGGTTCAATTGTGGCGTAGGCGAGAGGCTGGCAACCTGTCACTGCAATGTCACAGTTTCGTTTTCTTTCAACCCCTTATTTGCCAAGAGTGGCACTGAAGCTTTAGTAGTTTCATGTGCTCTGCTTACCCCTTTATGGGATACAGGCGTGATTGTATGTATTAATAACTTATTGTATTGTAGGTATTATAATTAATTTACCCGTATCCCAAATTTCAAATTACCTACTTTATTATAACCTCTGCATTAAGACCTTAATGTATAATTTACTTAAACATTTAGTAAATAAACAAAATCAAGATCCAGTACATAAGCAAAAACAGTCCAAGGTACTAAAGAACCCAAAACCAATTCTCCAAAACCTTCCATAAGCCACCCAAATCAAAACAAACACCTCCACCCACCGTAAAATCACTAATAGAAATCGCCAAATAAAGAAAAAGTGTGAAAGCCATCTTAACCGACAATACCACAATCCTGAGTTCGATTACCAGCCGTACACATCGCATTGTGCTCTGAATAATTGCTATCGATATCGCAATAGGGTTTTTGTGAGCAGTATTTTAAGTGTAGCTAAACGCTCCTTATTTTGAGTATAGTTCCTTTCTTAGTGTGTTCTTCTTTCAGAATCCTGATAAGAAGAAAATTTAATTCAAATTTGTCAAAAGTAGAGAAAACACAATTATTTTATGACATGATTACAATAAAATACTGAATTTTAACTTCTGATTATCAGAAACGTCTGCAATCGATGCCACTAGGCTTAGAATAAATTTAAAAGTGGAAAATGTCTGCCTTGGGTGAGACTTGAACTCACGGCCTCTGGATCGACGTTTCTGCTAATCAGAAGTTAAAATTTAGCATGGTTTGCGCATCGTAACTGGTGAATTTCCAATATGACTTGGAACTCCGGTTGCCGTTTAAGAAGTTTAACACTCTTACGGTAGATGTCGCTACGGGTCCCATTGACCTTAGTAGTGGAAAATTTCGCTGGCTTGGTTGAACAGAAGTCTTGGTGGCTCAGTTGGCAGAGCGCTGGAGTATCGATCCAGAGGCCGTGAGTTCAAGTCTCACCCAAGGCAGACATTTTCCACTTTTAAATTTATTCTAAGCCTAATACTGAATTTGGTCCACATTCTAGTAGATAGGTATTTAAAATGACTCCGTGTTCTTTTATTTCAATTACCAGTATTCGCCAGGTGTACGATTAGTGCTGCCCTCATCCTGTAGACTTTTTAAGTTAAATCTTATGGTGTTTCAACGAGCGCCAAAATAATCAATTGTAATGTTTATTAGGTTAGGCGTATTTGACATGTCCACAAGATTACGTATTTGTGGCATCACTTCTCTACGTAAGTATGTTACCATATGCAATGACGCAGTCTTTTTTTTGATAGTCTTTACGATACTGTTGTGCAGTTCTACCATACACAAAGAAACACCTCGAAATAAAAACAGAAACTCATCGTTTATAAAATGTGGGCTTACTGAAAGTTCTAAAGAAAGTATACAATTCAGTAAGACTCACATAAACATACAGTATGTTTCAGTAGTTGAATTTCAAAATACTGTAAAATTTTGACTGCGCTACTATCATTCCTCGATATCGCCGCGACGTCTATGGCTCTGTCTGAAAAGGTGACTGGACCAGATGGAACGAGATGTCGCGCGAATATGAAATGTTTTGTCCGTGAGGTGCGCGTCGGGCGACACAATGGTCTGGTATTATGTACATTTTTGTATAGGTTACAGAAGTTAATATATAAAATCTAGTACGTTTTGAGGTTGGCATATTGGTATAATGTGACGTTTTCAGGCGTATCAATTTTAAGACATACCATCACTGCATTATCGCTTATAAACCCGACCGGATTTAGTATGCAACATAAAAATCGTGTAGCTATATCCACATGGCTGCACCATATAACTTTATGCAAAAACAATTTAACATACATTACGTACGGATAAAATACTAAGTGGAAAAATTATTGTCTTGGCTTAGACGAAATAACATCATCTAGAGCCAGATAGTGTTTTTTTTTAACTTCCCAATTTAGTTTAAAGTTAATAGTATCGTTAGCAGAAATTTTTTCTGGCTAAAAAATAACATAAAGTAATATTTATCGAATACATATACCTAATTCTATAATACTCCACTACTAAGGTATTCCAATCCATCATTTCCATAGCAAATAGCTTTCAATAAAACCGGCAGATCTCGTCGTCTGAATACATTAATACCTCTAGGATTCTTTGCGACATGATTCAATTGGATGGGAGCTGGCTACATATTGGAAAAAAACAGATAATTCACTTTTTATATAACTAGTATTTTAGTATTAGAAAGCGGTCTTGACAACCCCTAGGAATTCGCAAAAAGATGCGTCTTTGAGTACAAAATATTTTTGATATAGAAGACAAGCAAGCAGATTAATAGCCCGTTGTTTACCAATGACTATGGAAATTACAACGGGAGCCATAGCCTTGCTTTCAATACAATAGAAGGTAGATATATACGCTCTTTTCTTGAGGGTTTGCAAATCTTAGGTAGGTATTGGTAAAAAATCACATCACAATTATTATTATAATGCTGTATAATATCATAAAATTATTAGCACAAGGAGATATTTTTGATTAGTCAGCGGTAAACAGCAACATTTGATTTTGTGGTCCATAAATATTTATAATTTCCTGTAAATTTTTCCCGACGAAAACGCTTAAAGTATTTGGAAGAATTTGCAGCTTGCACATTCTTGGCCAATAGTTACATACAAACATGGTGAAATAATAAGGACCGTTCAAACTTTTCATAGTGACTTCCGAGGTCATAATGACCAACTTTTATTATGGGACCAATGCTGAAATCGCTAAAATGTATTGACTGTTCCATAGAAATGAGCGGCATCATGACAGTCGAAATCCATACTAATATAATAAATGGGAAAGTGTGTGTCTGTTTGTTTGTCCGTCTTTCACGGCAAAACGGAGCGACAAATTGACGTGATTTTTTAAGTGGAGATAGTTGAAGGGATGGAGAGTGACATAGGCTACTTTTTGTATCTTTCTAACGCGAGAGAAGCCGCGGGAAAAAGCTAGTGTACCTATAAAACAGTTTTTTTTTTGCAATTTCAAGATTGGTCCCACAGTAAAAGTTGTTCATTATGACCTCAAAAATCACTATGCGAAGTTTGAACGGTCCTACGGTAATAAAAATACAGTTTGAAGCAGCTGTGTTGTGGGGGCTGTGGCGAGCGCAGCGGTGCAATTGTGACCTGAAATTACCCCGTCCACGGTTTAACTGATTCCTGTTTCATTAGCGGAGTCCGCCATCTTGGAGCGGCTTTACACTTTTTACAAGCGTTCAAATTGATAAAATAGTATCTTTGATAAAAGGAGTTTTAATTAGTTTTAATAAGGTATGTACAGCCAAGCAAATATCGATATAATAATATTTGCTCGGCTGTACCTTATCAAAAATTACACTATGATGTTGAGTTCTACATGTATCCACTGAACACGCCTTATACACCGTGTTTTTATTGAATTCCGTTAATTATAAAGGAAAGTTCTCTAGATCAAATACAATTCATTCCTCTAAGAAACTAGCATCTTAACACTTACGGTTATCGAGTTATTAAAAAATAAAGATAATTACTGAACTCGTGTTTGACAACCTTTAAAAATTCCTAATGTTATTTGTTTTGACATGTGCCGTCAATCACTTGACACTAACTTGAATGTTATTTTTATGGGTATGGGGTTTAATTAATTCATTTCTTATGTATGAAACGATGAAAAATTTTTTTTTGCGAATCTGACTAAAAGTGATATACAGGATGGTTCCTGATAATCAACCTAACGACATGTCAAATTTAACGGAAAACAAAAAAATAACACGGTGTATAACTGGTGGACACTCTATTGAATAATTCTAAAACATGGAAAAATGGGTCAGTTACTTTTGACCCTCAGTCGAGATTTGTCCCGCTGTACCTTATGCCTCACGAAAGTTAAACGTCTATAAACACAGTGTTATATCATTTTCAAAACCATTTGAGGCGATCCCGTGTTGCCAAGTCGCTAGACGGCCTGGAAATTGCCGGCTCGGATTACACCGCGTGTGCACTTTACACGTTACCAGGGAAATATTGCTCAAAATTCGTTGGTGAATGTAGACCGTCTTAGTTTTAAGTAAAATATATTTGGAGCTAGTTTTAGAAGGTTGAAAGAAGTAAAGTTAAGGTTTTTCAGGTCGTTATACAGACGTCCGAAATATAAATAGCAAATACTATAATAAGTCGTAAGTGGGCATTTTTAGAATTTGGGGCCTCCAATTAGCGTAAGTTGTTAACAAACATTAACTCGCTGTCAGTTTCGTGACGACAATTGAGCATAAAAATTATCCAAAAATTTACTTTTTTCACATTCTGAATGTAGATTAGGTATCGCTTAAAGTTTACGTAGGTAATTAACACAAAAACAATATTTTTATAGAAATTTCATGCTTAATTATCGTCACAAAACTGACAGTGAGTTAATTTTTGTTAACAACTTACGCTAATTGGGGAGTCAGAAATTCTGAAAATGCTCAATGTAAGGCTTCTTATTTCTAGTAACGGTTGCACTGAGAGAAATTTGCAATGTGAATTTAACAAGTTCGACTTGTTGCGATTTATCCGTTTGAATCAGCCACACGTATGTTTAAAACAATATGTGTCAGGTTGTTGTTATAAAATCGACTTGTTGATTCAAATATATTGCCGATTCAAATGACAAGTAGCTTGTTGTTTGAACCAAAGAGCACGTAGGCGCTATTTTAACCAAAAAACTTGTTGAACGAACATGAAAACTGGTTGTATTTTCTCTCAGTGTGAGGTTTGAATCAGTATATATGTGAGTATTGTGTAACCTAAACTCGAGATACCTTGCGCCACTCTGCCCGTAACCCTGATAGTAACTTTTTTAAATTATAAATAGGCTTGCTCTTGGCGACAGACTAGCTAAAGGTAAAGACGTGGCCTTCGATGGAGTGAGCTCGCCCAGAAGATGCCTGTTCACCGTTGATTTGAAGGTTGACTTTATACATTGACTGCTAATTAAGTAAGTTTTGGCTAAATGGAAAATTATAAACAAACCCTACTTAGTCTGAGATACACTAGTTAAACTTTGTAGCTGATTCACACACGGCTAGGTGTTTGTTTTAATAACGCTATGATGTTTTTTAACGAACTGATGGTCAATACATTTTTCAGTTTCATTTATATTTTATTCCAAAACAAACTACTACTGCTTCTCCGTTAAGTCCGTAGGTATAAACTATTTGGCTATTATTTTTATTTTAGATAATATTTACACACATTGTGTTACATAATTGTAGTACTAACTATGGACTAAAACCCACTTGATACTTTCAAAATAGAATAAAAGTTTATCCACTTTGAATTAAATGCTCTTACCGTTTTATCCACCAAATCATCCAAGTCAAATCTGCAATCGCGGTCCCAATCCGCCATTAGACCTAAATCCGGACCCCTGGGGTCCACAATGGGTCCCTGTCCCGTTAATGAGACAAATGGCGCGTGAAGATAATTACGGGGCGACTGAAGACGGGTAATTATGATTTAGTGTCCATTATTGGTGCACACGGGGTTATGGTTTTTGTAAGATACTTAGATTAAAGTAGAATTTAATGCAGGAGTTGAAGGGTTACTTTAAAGGAGAAATACTTCATACTTCATACTACATAGCTTGCCATTATTATTTAGCTAGGTATCTGTCTGTCTAATTCGCTCCATTGATTATTAAGAGCAATATCAATGTTCAAATATTTCTCTTTCATTGCCCTACTTAAAATAAATTTTATGTTTCAGTACCTTTTAAAAATATACTTACCCATTTGAAGCTCATGGATTTGGTTATTCCGGCATAGTGAGCCCACCTGCCGTCAGTTAAAGCCCCGTCACTCTCCAGTGTCCGGCGGTAAATCTCAGGACTTAACTGCATCCACCAACAGCACTGAGTTATAGAATACTATGAGAAATTACTTAAGTCAATGAGGCTAACTCCGTTAAACTAGATTTTCCGTCCACGAGCGTATATAGCTAGCTCATTTTTCTTTGGTTTTGCTTATTCACAGTCGCTTAAGCAAGCTATAGAGAGAGCCATAGACGGCATAGTGAGCCCACCTGCCGTCAGTTAAAGCCCCGTCACTCTCCAGTGTCCGGCGGTAAATCTCAGGATTTAGCTGCACCTACCAATAGCACTGCGTAATGGAATACTATGAGAAATACCTAGTACTTATTTTTGTTATTATTATAACTTAGTCTGATCTCTCTGGACTGTAATTTGTGAAAGTTGTCATGTAACTACAAACAAATATCATCAAATTCTACTTAAAATCATGAATACACAAACTCACGCCACTATTGCTAAAAAACGTAGGCAGGGCACATTAATTTGTCTGAAGTGTCAGTGCCAGTGGTTAAAATCTTTCGGGTTATTCAGGCACACGGAGTTTAACTATCTTTGGTAGTATGAGTTACCATGCCTACTTCTAGTACTTCTGTTTCATCCGTCCCTCTTTGTTGGGGATTCTAAGCTTCAAGTGTATCTACTTCTTAGAATTTATTGTCATAAAGTAGGATCAAATAGGCTTTCATCCCACATATGGTTCCGAGAAACGTTTGCCTTTTCTAGCCTAAGCCTAAATCAATTTCTGGAGGACGTTAAGCCTACAATTCTAGGAAAAATATAAATTCTAGTTACTGATAGATCTAACGTGAAATTACTGAGAAATGACAGTAAGTTCTCATACTGTTTGGTTATCAATATTATGATTTGCCAAATGATTCTTTACTGAAATGATAACATTTTAGGCTGAAAATTTGTTACAGTACTTTCACGATCACAAAAAAACAATAAGCTTCTTGATTGTATTTGTACATTCTACGAAGGCAAATAAAAGTGATCGATGATATATTATTCCGTCCTCGGTGGTTCGCAACAAAAGACATAATAAAAAGACAATAACTTCCTCAAACGAAAGTACGGAACTAGTGATGTGGCTAACAAATATTTTGTTCCGGGATATAAACCGTGATAACCTTTTTAGGATTCCGTAGTCAACTAGGAACCCTTATAGTTTCGCCATGTCTGTCTGTCTGTCCGTCCGTCCGTCCGTCCGTCCGTCCGTCCGTCCGTCCGTCCGTCCGTCCGTCCGTCCGTCCGTCCGTCCGTCCGTCCGTCCGTCCGTCCGTCCGTCCGTCCGTCCGTCCGTCCGTCCGCGGATAATCTTAGTAACCGTAAGCACTAGAAAGCTGAAATTTGGTACCAATATGTATATCAATCACGCCAACATAGTCCAAGAATAAAAAATGGAAAAAAAATTTTCGTTAGGGTTGGTATCACATGTGATACATTGTTGGATAGGTATTTAATAGTTATTTGTTATACAAGGGGGCAAAGTTGTATTTTAACGCCGAGTGTGGAATTAAAAAACGAGCAAGTGAAAGGATTCTATAGTTGAAGCACGAGCGAAGCGAGTGGTTCGAGAATAGAATCCTGAACTTGCGAGTTTTTTAACACACGAGAAGTAAAATACTTTTGCACCCGAGTGTAACACAAAACTTTTCCCCTCACTATAGCGAGGAAACTACAACGCAAAAAATGCGTTTATCACTGCTTCCAGTAGTTCCACAGGTGGTAAATCATCTTTATTACTAGATTCATCTACTTTTATCAACTTAAAAGAAGTTAATTTGACTTTATTCAAGGTCAAATTACTTTACCCACTAGTGGATAAAATGCGTTTTTACCCGCTGGTATTAAAGGACAAAACACGTGTTTCCGAGCTAGTGAGGGGAAAAAATGAATAAGGGTTTACTAAGATCATTTTTTGATAATATTAATATTTTCGGAAATAATCGCACCTAAAGGAAAAAAAAGTGCGTCCCCTCTAACTTTTGAACCATATGTTTAAAAAATATGAAAAAAATCACAAAAGTAGAACTTTATAAAGACTTTCTAGGAAAATTATTTTGAACGTAATAGGTTCAGTAGTTTTTGAGAAAAATACGATAAAATACGGAACCCTACACTGAGCGTGGCCCGACACGCTCTTGGCCGGTTTTTTTATTTTTGTCGAGCTCTAGATATTTCGACGCAGTTGCATGCATCATGATCACGGAAAACCGTTTCATGTTTCGTTTTCGTGTTTTCCGTGATCACGATGCATGCAACTGCGTCGAAATATCGGGAGCTCAAAAAAAATCAAAAAGGTAATCACGGTCTATTATATATCCCGGTCAATATAAGTCTAATGAAAATAACCGTGAATCATTCAAAACTCTTATTTTGTGGCGTATTTTTTTCTATTAAAAGGTAAGCGTAAAGCGTAAAAATAAACTATCAAAAAAATAAAATGGCGTACTAAAAGAGAGGTCTATGCTCAGCAGTGGGCGATAAAGGGCTGATATGATGGTGATGATGATGATACAAAACGTAATCTGTGAGCTAAACACAATTATTTTTTTAATTATTATTATAAATGGGCTTACTCTTGGCCACAGACTAGCCAAAGCCAAAGAAGTCTTAGATATCGATAAATTCTGAAAATTGTTACTTTTTCTTTTTGTGAAACCTAGGCCATTTTAAAATCTTTTATTATTGACACCGTGCTTTATTTACCATAAAAGTAACTTAGTAGTAACCTTAAAAAGGTTCTGTGTGCCTACACTAGCGTAGGATTTAAACTGGGTGACTGTACGTACATTTGTGATTCTTATGGAGGTGTGTTAAATACCTTTTCAAAAATGTTCCATATCGGCAGGAAGGCAGTTCATCAAATACTTTCATACTGTTCGTACATAGGTTCGAAATAGCGGATAGATACTCGTAAGGTACAGCGGGGCAAATCTCGACTGGGGGGGGGGGGCAATTGTAACTAATCCATTGTTTTTCATTATTACACTATGATGTTGAGTTCTACATGCATCCACTGAACACGCCTACCATATATAGCCGGTGAACGCTCTATTTAATATTTAATATAATAACCTAAACACAAAATTAAAATTTTGAAAAAACTCCCGACCGCAACATAGTAGACCGATTTTCATGAAACATGGCTAAGAACACTCCCGACTAACTTAGCTTTCAGACAAAAAAAAAACGAAATCTAAATCGATCGGGATCGGGAGCTACGATGCCACAAACAGACACACACACAGACAGATAGACAAACAGACAAACAGACAGATAGACAGAAACGTCAAACTTATAACACCCCGTCGTTTTTGCGTCGGGGATTAAAAATAAAATATCCCGTTCAAGCTAAAAATCCCGTACCCGTCACAGCACTAGCAGAAACCTCGGATTTTTGCAACAGAACTGCTCCCATTATTTCTTCCCTGGATTTATTTAGTTTCGGCGAGCAAATCAAATATGGCGGAGAAATCAAAGCGAAACGAAAACGTCTTTATTGTGCCTTGTTCTTTATTGTGATATTACGGGTTTTATTAAAATGTGTTGTGTTTTGTGGGGATTTGTGAGAGAGGAAAGGAATCGTGTAAATGTGAGTGCCAAGTCGATAGAAGTTGTAGATAAATTGATCAGAACAATGAAGGAGGAAGCGGAAGAGGAAAGCCGAAAAAAAACCGGCCAAGAGCGTGTCGGGCCACGCTCAGTGTAGGGTTCCGTAGTTTTCAGTATTTTTCTCAAAAACTACTGAACCTATCAAGTTCAAAACAATTTTCCTAGAAAGTATTTATAAAGTTCTACTTTTGTGATTTTTTTTCATATTTTTTAAAGATATGGTTCAAAAGTTAGAGGGGGGGGACGCACTTTTTTTTCCTTTAGGAGCGATTATTTCCGAAAATATTAATATTATCAAAAAACGATCTTAGTAAACCCTTATTCATTTTTAAATACCTATCCAACAATATATCACACGTTGGGGTTGGAATGAAAAAAAATATCAGCCCCCACTTTACATGTAGGGGGGGTACCCTAATAAAACATTTTTTTCCATTTTTTATTTTTGCACTTTGTCGGCGTGATTGATATACGTATTGGTACCAAATTTTAGCTTTCTAGTGCTAACGGTTTCTGAGATTATCCGCGGACGGACGGACGGACGGACGGACGGACGGACGGACGGACGGACGGACGGACGGACGGACAGACAGACATGGCGAAACTATAAGGGTTCCTAGTTGACTACGGAACCCTAAAAAGGTGGATGGACTAAGTGAGAGATGATAATATTTATGAAACGAATGCAAGTGAATGATGAGATGACGTCCGATAGAGAGGTGTGGACGATCAAGACATAGGCAAAGGCATGATGATGATCAGAAAAACCGGCCAAGAGCGTGTCGGGCCACGCTCAGTGTAGGGTTCCGTAGTTTTCCGTATTTTTCTCAAAAACTACTGAACCTATCAAGTTCAAAACAATTTTCCTAGAAAGTCTTTATAAAGTTCTACTTTTGTGATTTTTTTCATATTTTATAAACATATGGTTCAAAAGTTAGAGGGGGGGGGCGTACTTTTTTTTCCTTTAGGAGCGATTATTTCCGAAAATATTAATATTATCAAAAAACGATCTTGGTCAACCCTTATTCATTTTTAAATACCTATCCAACAATATATCAGACGTTGGGGTTGGAGTGAAAAAAATATCAGCCCCCACTTTACATGTAGGGGGGGGGTACCCTAATAAAACATTTTTTTCCATTTTTTATTTTCGCACTTTGTTGGCGTGATTGATATACATATTGGTACCAAATTTCAGCTTTCTAGTGCTAACGGTTACTGAGATTATCCGCGGACGGACGGACAGACATGCCGAAACTATAAGGGTTCCTTGTTGACTACGGAACCCTAAAACTAGGAACTGTTTTTGAGTTTAAAATAAATAAATTAAATAGGATTCTTACACAGATTGACTGAGTCCCTCGGTAAGTTCAAGATGGCTTAATGTTCTCTTTGTGGAACATAGCCCTGACTATCAATTTACTTTTACGGTCAATTTCACATTCGCATGTTTTCTATTTGGCAGACAGCCCTTGCACAATATTTTCGCCTTCAAAAAGCAGACGCTATCGGCTGGGAGCCGCACGGTGGCCTAATCCCGCCCGGCAATTTAGCGCCAGCTTTGTCTAGGCTTGTGGTCTATACTTTTAGGATATGGCGGGAACATTTACTTTTCAAACCTCTTATGAATTTTTGTTATATGAAGCCATTTTTATTATAAAACCAACTCTGAATATTTACATTCAAATTGTAATGTAATGTAAAGTGTTGCAAAGGCAAAACCATATGAGCTTAAAACAAGAGCGTGTCGGGCCACGCTCAGTGTAGGATTCCGTAGTTTTCCGTATTTTTCTCAAAAACTACTAAATCTATGAAGTTCAAAACAATTTTCCTAGAAAGTCTTTATAAAGTTCTACTTTGGTGATGTTTTTCATATTTTTTAAACATATGGTTCAAAAGTTAGAGGGGGGGGACGCACTTTTTTTTCCTTTAGGAGCGATTATTTCCTAAAATATTAATATTATCAAAAAACGATCTTAGTAAACCCTTATTCATTTTTAAATACCTATCCAATGATATATCACACGTTGGGATTGGAATGAAAAAAAAATCAGCCCCCACTTTACATGTAGGGGGGGTACCCTAATAAAACATTTTTTTCCATTTTTTATTTTTGCACTTTGTTGGCGTGATTGATATACATATTGGTACCAAATTTCAGCTTTCTAGTGCTTACGGTTACTGAGATTATCCGCGGACGGACGGACGGACAGACGGACGGACGGACGGACAGACAGACATGGCGAAACTATAAGGGTTCCTAGTTGACTACGGAACCCTAAAAAGATACATAATATTATAACAAACGCAGGATCACAAACTAAAAATGATAGCGAAAAACCGGTTTGACGATGACGACCGGTCTGGCTCAGTCGGTAGTGACCCTGTCTGCTAAGCCGTGGTCCTGGGTTCTAATCCCGGTAAGGGCATTTGTTTGTGTGATGAGCACAGATATTTTTTCCTGAGTCATGGATGTTTTCTATGTATATAAGTATATATTTATCTATTTAAGTAGGTATGTATATCGTTGCTTAGCACCCATAGTACAAGCTTTGCTTAGTTTGGGGCTAAATTGATCTGTGTAAGGTGTCCACAATATTTATTTATTAATTTAAACCGAAATAGGTATTGTGTACGAGTACTTATAATAATACTATAATAAAACTACACGTAAAGTTGTACTATATTATACATAATACGTACCTCTATTTCGGTTTTTGGCCATTATTATCGGTTCTTATGTAATCTTGTGGTTTTTTTTGTTGTTCATATATTTTTATAACGATTCGTGAAGAATACTTATTCAAACATTAAACTTATAGTTTTAGCACTTTCGTATGAGTATTTCTGGTGATTGTTTTGTATCTAAAACCAGCTTCCAACTTCAAATTCCAATCTGAAAATCTGCCGTGAGTTTTATGTTTCTAAGGGCCCATTTAGACGGTACGAGAACTCGCATACGAGTTTTATTACATTGCGGTATTGACGGCTGTGCAAAATTGTATGTAACTTAAACAGGCTGCAATGTAACTAAAATCGCATGCGAGTTCGCACGCCGTCTAAATCAGGCCTAAAGCTACTAAATAGCTGTAAAATAAACCAAGTCTATTTAGAATTGCAATCTACTTAACAGACTTTTAAAACCATATTTATTTTAACCACATTTCAGCTGTTAGCATTCAAACGGAAAAGTAGATGCCAGTAAATGTCACCGCGCCCTCTCTTAAACTAGCCCAACTATTCACCTGCACACCCAAAGCACTGCAATATGCACTCTATCTTCACCCAGATGCTATCGAAATTGCAGTGTCACCGTAATTCGTGGACAATTCTAACCAGCCAGTACCAAAAGGGTGCAATGTCTAGGACTTTTAAAGGTACTTATGACGTTCTGTTTTTAAAATGAAGAATTGCAGTACCTACTGTGGATTGTGGACTATTCGAAGCTGAAGCCAAAAAGGTGTAAGTCTTTGACAGTTTGAAAGGGACTTATGACTTTTTGGTGTCGAAGTGAAGAATTGCAGTCGGTGACGATCAGTTATGTTAACAGTGCGGTTTTGTTACAGTTTCATTAACGGTCATTGTAGGCTGAAGTTTTAAATTATTTAAACGCTTTATTGCTATTAAAGTGAGCGTAGTTAATTCATTATTTTGGTCATGGAAGGTGTTTTTCGCGGTGATTTTTGACGGAGTGTATGTTCAGTAACTTGAAAATTTTAATATGCAATTTATAATAATAAATATTTTAACTGCCAATTTTACGAATAACATTGAAGTCCTTTGTGTATGAAAATACATAAAAAATACACAAAAAAATGTTTTGACAACTTTTTCTTCATGTAATAATATTATTTCTTCATATGACATAATATATACATGATACACAGTTTAAAACATTTACGTACTTTAAAATCCTTTTTTTTATACCACTTCGGTGGCAAACAGGCATGGGACGTAATAATTAAAATAAACATACAGACACGTAAGTCCGTAGAAAAATGACCACCTGACCACAGTGGCCACTATTTGAAGATAATTTTGGCCGAAATTCTCGGGCCGTGGCTTAATATGCTGGTTGAATAGGCACCTGCACTAAACGACTAAATACTTCTGTATTACTTCTGTAAACGGCTGTTAAAGTCGAGTGACACTGTGCGACAGTTTGATATAATTTGGTTTCTTTTAGAATAATTTGTGGGATTTCAAATTTAACATAACTTTGGAAATCAAACCTTCAAATCAAGAGTGAACAGGCGATCACTCCATCGTAGGCCACATCTTTGCCTTTGGCTATTGTTGGCCAAGAGTAAGCTCATTTATTATTTAAAATAAAACTATTTTATAATTCTTATAAAACACTTTTAACCTTGAAGAATATGTTTCAGCGTCTATACATTTTTAAGAATGTTTTATCTGGCTCAGACTGTGTTGTTATTTTTTTATTCTTCTTGCATATTTGTTGAATATTCCTTCTTTTTTAGCTAAGATGCTCCAATTTGATTTTGCAACAGTTATTACAGAGTCCGTTCATATGTTTGCTACCAAATAACTGTTTTTTAACCCTTAAATTGTTTTTGTCCGTTTTAAATGACGTCCTATAAAGTCTAGGCTAACTCAGATTCCTAGGCACTCTGGCGCAGGTGGCGTGATCCACACGGTCTAGCGTCTATCCCTTTTATTTTTATGCACTTTCGCATCGCTTTATCTTATCAAAATTTGAAAAAAAATATTCAGTTTAAAAATTACAATCGTGAGGTCTTTTTGCACTTGTGACAAATGTCGTTGTTATGTAAGTATTTTAGTAATTTGTGCGTATTTTTCACTGAATTTTATTGAAATAGTAATTAATTTACTATTTAGTGTCATAATTGTGAATAAATGACAAACATTTCATTATTATTTTTGAAGTTATAATATATGTCACTTTAAAATGACACTGCCAGTTAGTACTAAATATTGTGTTTTTCCATTTGTCACTTGTAACGGACATTGCCAACTTTTCTAAACGAATATTTTTTTGTGTATTGTTATCATTAGTTGCATTTTTACAATAATATGGCTGGGCAACGTTTGAGGTCAAAGAGGATAATAGCTCTTCTACCACCTCCAGCTTCTAAAGACTCCGATTTAGAATCAGACAACGAAGAAAAAATGAGAATCTTAGCTAGATAGTATTTTAGAGACGACTGCAGCAGTAAATCTACTTCTTCTAAAAGTGTAGGTACCTGTTTATTTTTGCCTGGACTATATTTTTATTGTATTTATTAGGAAAACTCACAGATAAAGTTACTATTAGGCTTATAACATAGAAACAACGAGCCAATAACAAGTTTCCACAGATAGAAACTGGGCAAAGTACATGCGTGCAAAATTACAGAAAATTGTGTAATTTATTTAAAGATTATGTAATACATATCTATATATGAGTTCAAACAATGATTGAGAGCAAACAATAAAAGAAAGGAAAAAAACAGTAACTTGTTTATAGTGTTATTTGAGAGTTAACAGTGGGTGAAGTCTTGGGTCAGTAGTTTGTGTACTGATGTAAAACTGTCAGAGATCA
Source organism: Leguminivora glycinivorella (assembly GCF_023078275.1). NCBI lineage: Eukaryota > Metazoa > Arthropoda > Insecta > Lepidoptera > Tortricidae > Leguminivora > Leguminivora glycinivorella. The sequence goes on from NC_062981.1 coordinate 23,541,098, forward strand.
GATCGATGGGGTCATGATCAAATCAAATTTGATTGAAATATTTAGTGGCTCTTATAATAAAGGAGTTTTTTCTGAAGTTAGTATTAGTGGCGAGGATATGGAATATTCGTTTAGTGCGAGACGCAAGGCGTGAGGGGACTACGAAGTGGGAACTTCAAGCTTGACAGCAGATCCGGACAGTCAACATAGTTTTGAGCATCTTTCATGACGTAGATTACGTTAGAGATATTGCGCCGGACATAAAGAGGTAGAACGTGTAGTTTCGGACAATGTTGAATGTAATTTATTAAGTTTACGTTTTTTTTTCTATGTTAGCAATGTGCATGTGTAGTTGGCAATGTCCGTCAAAAGTGACGTCTTTATGTTAAGCAGTAGTTGGCAATGTCATTTATAAGTGACGCTTAAAAAAACCCACTTCCAATTTTTTTATGTTTTTTTTTCACACATTTTCCCCTTAATCTACCCTAACTGAACCCAAAACACCAAGTTTCATTATAAAAATCCTGCGCGGTCATAGAGTGGCAATTTAAGGGTTAAGTAGTATAAAACGCCTGATGTAGTATCAGTTCAACTTCATCGTCTTTGTTGAATATTTTTTTCGTCTAAAAATAAATATCCTCATTGTGGTATGCGGCTTTGTAGCACGTCATACCCGCCACCTTATTCGGACCTTTAGGTCCACGGGACCCGCGGGCTCGCCACAAAGTGTCACATTAAAAAGGCCCAGAAATACCCCGGCCCGGGCAGAATTATTAAATATTCTCCGAGTATTTTTAATATTACTTTACCCGACATTTTCTTTGATATAGCTTTTATAAAAGGCAATAATATATGTTGAGTTAATAATGTGAGATGTAAAAGGTTAGTTTTTATTGTCTGTGAAAACTGCAATTAGTTACGCTTTTTTCCAATATTTCTGTCTCGAATCTCGAGAAGAAGAATGTCTCTTATTTGATATAAATTTACTTCATGTAGGCAATTATGGTCACATGATAAATTCTATAACATCAGGCCGTCCTTTTCGCACTACTTGTAAACGCTATAGGGACGGCATGATTTGTTATAGTTTATCGCGCGACCATGCTATCGGTGGAGAGTAAATTGTTAAATATTCGTTAAAACTATGTAATAATTATTATATAAAAATATTGTGTTAGTTGATAACAAAGTAAATATATAGAGAATTACTTATTTCAATTGAACAACATTAATAAACTGCAAACATTACCTACTACATTAAAGTTTAATAAAAATCAAAACGAAGACGAACTATTGAAAACCTCATGTTAACAACTTTAACAATTTATTTTATTTTACCTTTCTGTCTCTATTTGAACGCACAAATTGGGGTACTTATGTACTTCAAGATCATTGTTGAACGAACCACGCTATTCCTATCACATAGGAATAAAATTATCATAAAACCAGTATTAACAATAACATTAACTAGGTATTGTTAGAACTCAGTCGTGGGCCAAGTAATGCTAGAACCTAGCATGTTGTGAATTAGGTAACAAAGCCACTACCTTGAGTTTGTGAACTTTAAAATTATGTTATTCGATAGTGTAAATGGAATTGTATGGAGAATGTGATTAGTACCCACAATTACTTACAGGAAAAAAAGTTTTTTTTTCGCAAAAAATACATTTTTGGAAAAAGCTTTCATCGCCGACTGTACTTTTCTTTCAACAGTCAGTTCCTATGGCCACCTTTCTGCTCCATCATCAGATCAGCTCAATTATGACTACTGATAATCTGACATCTGACAAATATTACATCAGCACTTTCAATCATTAGGTATATAAAAAAACCGGCCAAGAGCGTGTCGGGCCACGCTCAGTGTAGGGTTCCGTAGTTTTCCGTATTTTTCTCAATAACTACTAAACCTATCAAGTTCAAAACAATTTTCCTAAAAAGTCTTTATAAAGTTCTACTTTTGTGATTTTTTTCATATTTTTTAAACATACATTATGGTTCAAAAGTTAGAGGGGGGGACACACTTTTTTTTCCTTTAGGAGCGATTATTTCCGAAAATATTAATATTATCAAAAAACTATTTTAGTAAACCCATATTACATACATACATACATACAATCACGCCTGTATCCCATGAAGGGGTAGGCAGAGCACATGAAACTACTAAAGCTTCAGGGCCACTCTTGGCAAATAAGGGGTTAAAAGAAAACAAAACTGTGACATAAACCCATATTCATTTTTAAATACCTATCTAACAATATATCACACGCTGGGGTTGGAACGAAAAAAATCAGTCCCCACTTTACATGTTGGGGGGGGGGGGGGGGGGATACCCTAACAAAATATTTTTTGCACTTTTTATTTTACCACTTTGTCGGCGTGATTGATATACATATTGGTACCAAATTTCAGCTTTCTAGTGCTAACGGTTACTGAGATTATCCGCGGACGGACGGACGGACAGACAGACATGGCGAAACTATAAGGGTTCCTAGTTGACTACGGAACCCTAAAAAAGGACTCCGAGTTGAAAGCAATAATGCCATGCATTAAATACGATTCAGACAGACATACATCAAACTTCGGTTTTCTAGCAAGTGATGATGATGTCCTCCCAGACGTATCCGTCGACGACGACATCCTGGCAAGCTTTACATTTTTAATTATTTACTACACGGAGCACAATTAGGCTACTAGACTCATATCTAATTTGGCACAATAAATGATTGTCTTTGTAATATTTGACATAAGAAATCAATATTTAATGATTTTGGGTATTAAATGTGTACGCTGACTACGTATTTTTAATTCAAGAATGTGAGTAATTTTTTTTAAATTTTGGCCACCGAAAACGCTTTCGGCCGTGTAGTGACGTCATAGAATTCATTTCAAATCAATCACTGACATAATGACCTTTATGTCTCGTACTTAAAGTTTCAGAAAGTGTTGTTTTCACACTGAATAACTTCATTCACAGAAAATCTATAGATGACATGGCTGATGTTGTTTTTGCCTGATTATGTAAAAGTATTATTAAAAAAAAAAATTGCGGTTTATAAGTCATAATAAAATATAGTGATATCTTTTTTCGGTTAATTGGACAGTAATTAAAAATTTAAGACAAACTTTAAAAAACCGGCCAAGAGCGTGTCGGGCCACGCTCAGTGTAGGGTTCCGTAGTTTTCCGTATTTTTCTCAAAACTTACTGAACCTATCAAGCTCAAAACAATTTTCCTAAAAAGTCTTTGTAAAGTTCTATTTTTGTGATTTTTTTTCATATTTTTTAAACATATGGTTCAAAAGTTAGAGGGGGGGGACGCACTTTTTTTTCCTTTAGGAGCGATTATTTCCAAAAATATTAACATTATCAAAAAACGATCTTAGTAAACCCTTATTTATTTTTAATTACCTATCCAACAATATATCACACGTTGGGGTTGGAATGAATTTATTTATTTATTTTAATAAATAATATTTATTTATTTATTTATTTATATACATAATGGCACCAAATTTCAGCTTTCTAGTGCTTACGGTTACTGAGATTATCCGCGGACGGACGGACGGACGGACGGACGGACGGACGGACGGACGGACGGACGGACGGACGGACGGACGGACGGACGGACAGACGGACGGACGGACGGACGGACGGACGGACGGACGGACGGACGGACGGACGGACAGACAGACATGGCGAAACTATAAGGGTTCCTAGTTGACTACGGAACCCTAAAAAGGGTCAAGTAGCCTATAGTGCTGACCAGAAGAGTGATAAGTAGGTATAGTTTTAGGAGAGCTTGGGACGAGATTTTCGGAGCTGACGTTTGTCGTCAAGGTCTTTGTCGGGCTTGTTCAAAGTTACTAAGTCCCGTATTGACAGCTGTTCGCCAGGAAGTAGTTAGTAGGTATCCTGTACTATTATTTATTCTCTTCTCATGGTAGAAGTACACAGTAACAGTACGATAACGAGCGGCATTGTACTCCACAATTTGTATGTATGTATAAGCTTTATTGTACATAAAGGAAACAAAAGAGACACAGTTACAGAGTCAGTAATATACAATGTAGGCGGACTTATCCCTTAATGGGATCTCTTCCAGTCAACCTTTGAGGAAATGAGTAGAAGCGAATTAACGATGAGTGACGAATTCAAAAATGTACATGTACAACCACTAAAAGAATTAAATGCAAATTTTGTATACACATGGTAACAAATATATACATATACAATTACATTAATACACCAATATATACATATATAATAATATAATAAATAATATATATAATAATATATAATTTGCCGATGAAACCCGCGTTTTTGCTCGCCGAGAGCTCAGCCGGTGTAGCCGAATGGCAATCGTCGACGCCAGACGCCGACAGAAATGTTATCTGGCTCTGTTGCGCCAATACGCAAGAGCGATAGAGATAGATAGCTACGAAACAGGTACTATCGTGAGTGCTTGTGCATTTGGCTACGTACCCAGGGGAGTCGCAGTTGCACTCACGGATTGTTTAACTAAAGAACTACGAGGCTGAAACTTTACGTGGTGTGTTGGTTGCAGGTTTTTGTTATTGCTATACTTTTAAATGGACGGAAAAAATATCGTCTTCGATTACCGTTGGAAACGTCGGGATGAATTGTAAATTCATTATGTTACGTGATGTAATTAATTTCCATAGTTTTATTGGAAGGAAAAAGTTGTAAGAGGAGTTAATGATGGCGAGAGAAAAAGAGTATAGAACCATGAATCGAATTTGGTTGATGTTAGGTCACTTTTGACTTTCACTTTTTGGTTTTTACTTTTGACACAGACAGTTTGAAATTTTATGTAAAAAGGATTTGAATTTTTTGCAATATTGATTAGATTAAGGCAAATCCTTACTTTTCAGCATCAAAAGTCGTTGTCAAAAGTAAAAACAATAAAAGAAAATTACTTCCAAGGAAAAGTGAAGAAATTCAGTACCCGAGAGTGAAACGAGCGACGCCAAACTCATCACAGATAAATAGTCGCGAAAATGAAAAGGCCATCCATTACAGAGGTCAGAACAGAGCCTTTGGTGAATTTCGTGAAATAACTTATCTCTAAATAAGGGGATATTCTTGAGAAATTCCCGGGTACGAAGAAAATCCTGCGATTATCGCGCAGGTATTAAGGGGAAAAGAGACGGACGACTCTTGATACAAATGTAGTCCTTTTTCCTGTCTGAATATTGATATTAGAAGAGGAAAACCATTTCTCATTAGACTTATATTGACCGGGATATAGACCATCAAGTGTAAATAGTGTAATACGACCAGTGGTAACGCTGAAAGTGAACGCAGCCGACGCGCGGGAAGGTGGGTAGATCGCGCGCTGTCTACGCAACTTTGACATCCACCTTCTTCAGTTTTCCGTGATCATGATAACTGCGTCGAAATATCGGGAGTTCGACAAAAATCAAAAAGGTCTATATCTCGGTCAATATAAGTCTAAAGAAAATAACCGTTAATCATTCAAAACTCTAATTGAAAACCATTTGTATTTTTTTTAAATTATAAACTGACCAGATGCCTGACCTTAGTGGCATCTGATGGAAAGTGACCACAAGGCCGAGGTTGTAGCTCACTGGTTCAGTAATAGCCTATTCACTCTTGACTTGAATACACCCAGATTGTATTTGTATACAAAATCTTAAATGCTTGTACTAGTAACGTGCATAGATACAATCCCTGTCTTTCCAAACAGGGTAGGCCGAGTTCATAAAACTGCTCATTCTCAGCAATAAAATGGTTGACAGAAAGCAAAATTGTGATATTGCAGAAACAAGTTGTTGGCCTTTCAAATCAACTACACCACATTTTAACACACATCCTACAGCCGACAATGTTTATAATTTTCACAATTGTTATTTATATTTTCATATTTGAAAAATATAAACATTGCTGTGGTCGACGTACATCAAATATTGTCATTATAATTTATTTGCAATACTTTTAATATCTGGAGAGTAAAATAAGGATGACCATTGTACGAACCAGCAGCTACAGGGCGGTATTCCCTTTCCGTCGTAAGGTTTCAGCGGAATCACGGATTTGGTAAATTGAGGCATTTACCGGACTTCCGGCGGGTAGTTTCTGATTTTTTGAAGAATACGGTTCGCTATTGACTTTTTACGTGACCTCTGTGTAATGAGGGAAGTTTTGGGCCCATTTTTTTGGCGGAAACGAGGCAAATTGAAATAGAAATGAAGTCGCGGTCGGCGGATTAACGTTTGTTTTGAAAACATAATTATTGCGGGTACTCTGAATAAAATTGTGTGGCTCAGTTTTTTCTTTTCCGATATTCGAGTGATAGTTATACTCAAGTTCTGATTACACTTGAGCTATCTTAGTTAAGTAAGTACGTGGTAATTTATTGCTGGATTACAAATCTGTTGTCAGACCAAGGGCCCATTTCTCGAAGCTACAAGTTACAATTTACAAGTGGTAGTCAAATAGGCTTGTGCCGTTTCGTTCGTTGATCGGAGCGCTCCGATCTCGTTCAATCGCTCCCACGAACTAGTTCGCTCTTTTAGGTCTTTTGCTCATTTAGTTCAGCCAGACCAGCGACCACTGCGGTCGGAAAGATCAGAACGAATGGAACCGAATAGTGTCAAAATGATACGAATAGTCCACAGATAGTAACATTCCGGGCCGAAAGGTTGTAATTAACCGAAGTTTATTAGACTTATATTGACCGGGATATAAACCGTGATTACCTTTTTGATTTTTGTCGAGCTCCCGATATTTCGACGCAGTTGCATGCATCATGATCATGGAAAAACTGACGAAGGCGGGTGGATGTTATATCCCGGTCAATATAAGTCTAATGAAAATAACCGTGAATCATTCAAAACTCTAACCGAAGTTTAATATGAAAACTTGACTTTTTTTGTTGCTCTGCTAAGTAGCTCTCGCTCTCGGTCGGCGCAGTCATACATTCGTTCTCGATCCAAACCGCTCGCGCTCGCCGATCCTATACTAAACTAAATGAGCAAAGACCGATTCTCAGACCACGGAAAGATTCAGTTCATTTCGGTCATTGATGGGATTTTATTCCTTTGTATTTGTATTAGTTTTGAGAAATGGGCCCCGGGTAGCAAACGCTCTTCTAAAATTGGCCCATCTTCTTATCGTGTGAAGGGATCACAAGTTCTACACTAAATCATATTTTCCAATATCTTGCCACCTTCAACCCTCGAGGGATAGCTTTTATAAGGTGTTCTGCAGTGCACTTAGCTGGACACAGGGAACATTGCATCATTTGTTGCGTTGTTTGTATATCACCACATTCACATAGTGCATCACTTTGTCCCGGGTTGATTCCCCCTTTAAGGAGGTTATATTTAGATCGGCCAACTCCCGATCTTAATCTATTTAGGGATTTCCATGTCACCCATTTTTTTCTCGCACCAGGGGGTAGATGCTCGTTTGGTGCAATGTTTAGCGAGCAACCCTTTATTGATACAGACAGACAGAGCAATTGACTTCTGGTATTCCTAAAAATGCAACCCCATCCCCGTAGAATGTAGATTGTGCTACCTTTTTTTTCAATTCTGTTATCACAAAACATAGTCCTACCTTCATAGTACTAAAATCCGAAACTTTTACTTTTCGCTATCCACAAATTAACCACGTGAACAAGCCAGAGCTGAATAGCACAGGAGGCCACAAAGCCATTCTCCATACAAATTGGCGTGCGGTCCATCAACTGCCGTGCGACAGGCCGCGAGCGTGAAACTGCGCCGTCGAACAACTAACCTCCTATTTTATTCACTGACTACTGTGGGCTTGAGTTTGTGTAAGTCAAAAGCGGGTACGTTTAAATAGCGTTGATTGTCTCTTACCAAAAACAGATGTGCATTCTTTATCGCCGTAGGTTTGCAATTGTATGTTAAAACAACGCATATGTTAGTGAAGTAACTGTTATTGAAATAAGATGAACAATAGAACTGATTAGTTCGATGGTATCTTGAATACCTAAGATGAGAAGCTAGAGTAACAACTTTACTGTAATAAATTGCACCAACAAAAACGGAGGGTTAACCCACTATTTTATATGGAATTTGACAGATGACAGCCCGCTAACCCTGAGTTAAGTGGTTGGTGCAAGTGGGTTTTATATAACATTGATTCAAACTATTTAAAATTGAAAAAAACCTCTTATTAGCATCCGCTACCACTCATCCCTTACACCTTCTCTAACGAAGCACCAAAATGCAGCGTCAACGTCGACATATTTTTGTTGTTCGCCGTGCAGTTTAGTCCCCAACGATTTCATTTTTTTCATATTCCCGTACGTTTTTAGGTTTCGAGGCCGTGTAATTTCACTATTTCAGTGGCACATGGAGTTTCGAAATCCTGACAAAGTTTCGAACGAAAAGCTCGTTCGAAACAATCTGGACGCGATGTGATTGGTGTAACTGCTCGCTATGGGACTTTTTCGGTTCATTTAATACGTCGAAAGTTTCGATGGTGTTCTGCATTGTGTTTAATAAATGATGGACTTTCACGACCGCTCAGGCTCAGTCGGTAGTGACCCTGCCTGCTAAGCCGCGGTCCTGGGTTCGAATCCCGGTCAGGGCATTATTTGTGTGATGACCACAGATATTTGTTCCTGAGTCATGGATGTTTTCTATGTATATAAGTATGTATTTATCTATTTAAGTATACCTCTATATATCGTCGCTTAGCACCTATAGTACAAGCTTTGCTTAGTTTGGGGCTAAGTTGATCGGTATAAGGTGTCCTCAATATTTATTTATTTATTATTTTATTTTATTTACTTTACGTTATTATTTATTTATTTATTTATCATTTATTTCATTGGTTTTTGTTGAATCATGTTACCTATGTGTAAAATGAAGATAATCATTATTTTCGCTTAAGGTTACATTTTGAGACCGATACTGTTTAGACTTTGGCATTGACCGCGCTATAACAAATTTCAGAATATTATAAATAGGTAGCAAATTAAATACGTATTTTTTTGTATGAGTTTTTATTTATCTCAGCTGAAAATTGAGTGTAATTTAGTTGTGTAGATATTCGTATCTGCAAGTGGTTTCACATTCAGAATGAAACATCAAAGACGGTTTGCCAGATTATGTTACATTTCGAGAAAAATAAATATAGTATAATATGAGCTTATTCATTTTAATAACGAAATGGCGACTAAATTGATAAAGGTTTAAATTAAAGTAAGTATCAATATAAAATATTACACTTTACCACAATTTAGTATTTTATCCGTTTCATTATTAACTTTTATTTTATCCGGTCTTTGATATTCAATATTTTAAAATTCTTTTAGCAGTTGTTTCTATCGATACAGTAACCCGATACAGTAAGTACTTTATTCCAACTTTTAACATCCAGTTTTTGGTCAATTTCCGAACGAGGCAAACGTAACTGAGGCTACCAATAACGGGAAACAACTTTAAAAATAAAAATCTATAAATTCTAAAGTGGCTTCCTTTCCACATTCGATCGTTTTACAGTTAAAACTTTATCGCTACAAAAATATTTAAAAATGCATGCCTTTTTATTTAATTTTTGTAGCTTTTTTTTTTACACGGGACCAGAAGCACTGTTGTTCCTGATAGGATTGACAGAAGGAACGTGTCCTAAATATTTCTCAATCTTTGTGTTATTATATTTTTTTTCAAAATACATTTTAGGATAGGTACCTTTTTTCTGTTATCGGGATAAAAAAAACTCGCTTTTTGTACTAAGGTCAGTGTGGAGAAGACCGTCTACCCAGAAAGACCGTCTACTGGATATCACTTTTGAATTTGTACATCTATCACTTCTTACACCTTCGAAGGTATACCAGTTTTTCATCCTTAATCCCTAGGACGAACACTAGTTAACAAAAAAACTTGATTCGTGTTTCGAACTCAACCATCGAGTTCAACATGGTTACGCAAAAAATTAAAATAAAATAGAAGCAGTTGGAATATTTGTGCATTTTGTATACCGTAACGTAGTAACTTAATAGTCGTTCTTCCTGTCTAGTACAATTAATGCTCTTTTTTACCCATATGAAAAACATTATGTGTAACTCAAGTGCAAAAACAACGCAAATTCGAGTCAATAAACTATACTCACGTTTGCGATATTTGATTTTTGCCCCATGTTCCAAAATGTATTATAATCCCAAGGAAAATCACTGAAAATAAACCTTCCAATGTCAATTATTTCATAAAATTTTCAGAATCTAAATTGTGTTCATTTTTGTTACAGGTAATGACAATATGAACATTCCTAAGAACCAATGGTGTTTTCGAGTATCCAACTACATACTACAATCGTGAGTTCCTAATAGATGACTAATACATATCCATAATTATTATTTTATTTTTTATTATTAATATTATAAATGAGAAAGTGTGTGTGTGTCTGTTTGTTCGTCAGACTTTCAAAACGGAGCGACGAATTGATGTGATTTTTAAGTGGATATAGATGAATAGATAGAGAGTGACATAGGCTACTATTTGTCTCCTTCTAACCCCCCATTTCCCTAAAATAGTTGGTGAAAGTTTGTATAGAGCGTTCCGCAATTTTCGAATTTAAGCTGCGGGCAAAAGCTAGTTTTATATAACCCCTAAAATTGCCTTTATCAACTCAGCCCTTCGATCATTTACCATCTTAGCTTGCAAGTCTAAGCAGCCAAATACATTCCTTACCCGTTTAAACGCTATCCAATCAGAATAACGAATACCACGCTTTCCGATTCATAAATCTCTCCACAACAAATTTTATCTTATCGCTTTACTACTTAAGACCATTTTTCGCAGACACACATGAGAATGATACCCTTGCAATCACAGAGAAGCCTAAGAGACATTATGGTATCTAGCCAACAGCACAATCACTTACGCTTGCGATCTTAGATCGGGTTCGTACCTGGTACAACGTATATCGTTGGCTATACAGCGTGGGAACGAGCTGGTGTTTTGGGGACGTTTGTTTCGGGTACTGACCGGGTTAGGATATAAGGTTTTTATTAAAAGTGTATTGTGTTTGCCCTTTTTTTTAACCCCCGACGCAAAAACGACGGGGTGTTATAAGTTTAACGTGTCTGTCTGTCTGTCCGTCCGTCTGTCTGTCTGTAGGGGCGCGTCAGAGTCAGACTGTGTTACGATCTCAGATAGAGAGCGGGCAAGCCGCCGGAAACTCATTGAGCATAAGGTACATAGGGGCAAATCTCGACTGGGGGGCAAATGTAACTGGTCCATTTTTTCCATGTTTTACAATGTTTACATTATCAAGTAGAGAGTCCACCGGTTATACATGGTAGGCGTGTTCAGTGGATACATGTAGAACTCAACATCATAGTGTAATAATGTAATAAATGTTGTGACTATTCTGACATCTCTCACGCCATACTGACGGACACCAATAACAGGCAAGAAAAAGTTGATTCACCCATATATGCACAGACATGTAAATTAGTGCGTGTTGCGTAATAGCCCAATAGGACTAGGAGGGGATGAGTCCATAATTATAGTGTGTGTGGGTACAAAATTTTTCGACAGACGTATCAATACAAATCGCCCAGTATGTCCGATTCTCTTCCTTGGCACTGGCAGGATCGCCATGTAATGTGAGATGTAAATATAAATAACAGGCTCGGAGTATGAGGTTTGTAATGTCTAAAATAACATATGTACGTGCTTATATAGTCTAGAGAAGTGGGGCGTAGAACATACTACACGATAGCCGTTGATGCTACGCAACGATTGTTACATCGGCTAGGCCGTTAAAGCTACGCTATACATATGTAGCGGACTTACTGTCAATCAAAACCTCACTGCCGCAAAAAGGAAGATTGGGCTCGCCTAACGAGTCGGGACAAAGGGATCCGACACCGAGTTCTCGAGTCGATTGTGACCGAGTCATTGTGCTATCGATTACGGGTTACGGTTCTCATTTATCACGGGCTTGTCGGGATGCGGTCGGATGGATCATTTTTATGGATTTAGTTCCTGCTTTAAAGGTGGTCTGTATTTTTCACTTGAGGTCAGAATTTTTGATATATTTTTTTTAAATTTGAGAGTTCATCTAATTTTGTATTTTTAACACTCCCGACTAACTCAGCTTTCGGATAAAAAATAACTAAATCTAAATCGGTTCATCCGTTCGGGAGCTACGATGCCACAGACAGACACACACACAGACAGACAAACAGACATACAGACAAACAAACAGATAGACAGACACGTCAAACTTATAACACCCCGTCGTTTTTGCGTCGGGGGTTAAAAATGGTATGACATGTAGTGTATTTACTTAAATAAGATTATATTCGTATGAATATCATCTAGATTATCACAACTAATTCATGTCATCAGAAATATATGCATATTAATTTAAAAATATTGATTTTTCCACGAATTAAGGTCATCATTTACCTCCTACCCACGTTTAATAAGCGCACCAATCTACTTCCCATTTTAAAAGGCCCCTAAACTCCAAATTGATTCCCCATCCGACCAACTTTTTTTTAATTAAATTAAGGGCATCTAATCGTGCCCCGGAATTGCCTGCGTTTTATCTTATTCATCACTTGGAAACTTTTTCTTTTGAGGATCATTTCTGTTTGAGTGAGCTCGGAGTTTATTTTAATCTATTCATTATTTTAATTTTTGAAACGAGGGTTTCTAATGAGATTGAGTTAATTTTACGTGTTTTATGTGTGACCATTATTACGTAGTTCAACTTGAAAGTATTTAATATTGTCTTCGGTTACCGCGATAGTTACTCATGAAATAAAACTATGGAAACCCGTTGGTATGGTGACTCGTTGACCACAAATGCTGTAAAGTGTTCGAAACATCGGGATGAATTCTAATTTCATTATACGCGATACAATCCGTTTTCATAGTTTTATTTAAAAGTATTTGTACCTATACTTACTGCATAGTCAGCTAAAGAGAAAGGGTATTGCTACATTTGTATGTAAAGGTACTAAGCTCATAATGTTGCTGACTATACATCATGCAAAAGACGCACCATCTTTTTATTAGAATCTCTTATGATCGCCTTTTTAAGTTGATTCAATTAATCAAAATAATGTAGTGCAAATGTTCGAAATGGGCAGGCCTGGCAAATACTTTTTTTCGAATTTTATCTAAATATAATATCTCTATTAAAAAAAAACTGACTGACTGACTGATACAGCTAAAACCGATGGTACTAGAGATTCCAAATTTGGTACGTAGGTATTTTATAAGGTGTAGAGGAGCACTAAGAAAGGATTTTTCCTCTCACTAGCTCGGAAACACGTGTTTTGGTCTTTAATACCAGCGGGGTAAAAACGCATTTTATCCACTAGTGGGTAAAGTAATTTGACCTTGAATATAGTCAAATTAACTGCTTTAAAATTGACAAAAGTAGGTGAATTTAGTAATGAAGATGATTTACCACCTGTGGAACTACTGGAAGCAGTGATAAACGCATTTTTTGCATTGTAGTTTCCTCGCTGTAGTGAGGGGAAAAGTTTTGTTTTACACACAGGTGCAAATGTATTTTACTTCTCGTGTATTGAACAACTCGCTAAGTTCAGGATTCTATTCTCGAACCACTCGCTTCGCTCGTGGTTCAACTATAGAATCCTTTCACTTGCTCGTTTTTCAATTCCACACTCGGCGTTAAAATACAACTTTGCCCCCTTGTATAACAAATAACTATTTCAAAATTCACATCTATAGATGAAATGGGGGTCCAAAGTTCAACTTTTGAATAAGATCACTTTTAGTACGCGGGCGGAAAAAGCTAGTAATAATATAATAACAACTGTTCTTTGAGTTGTTATTATACAAGGTGCTCGCGAGGAACCCGCATAACTTGAACCACGCGTTTCTGAGGCCAAAAGAAAGAACAAATGTTATAAGAATTTTAAAATTTTTCGCAAAAAAAAATTTTTTTTTAGTTTTTTTTTTTTACTTTTTTGGACGTATTTTCACATATAAAGTAATTTTTATCCATGACGTTGGCAATTAAAATTAGTTCCTTAATTTATTTTTCTAAAAATCAAATTTTTTGGAAGTTTTTCTTGTCACATTTTGACATCTATCAATGACTACTGTGAGACTATGCTCCACAACTGCGCATCAGCGCCGTTAAGAAGACCTTTTCTGAGTAACAATACGGAAATGTTTTTTTTAAATTGGCAATAATTCTGAAACTAGACGAAATCTAGAAAAGTTTATATGACATTTTAGTCTTAAAATGTGACCAAGAATATGCCGTTAAAGTTATATGGGTTCCTCGCGAGCACCTTGTATAAACGCTATTCGTATAAACAGATGAATAAGAGTTAATACTCATATCGCAATGTTTCTGCTCATTAGACCGAAAAAGCATTATCGTGTCTCGTGAAGCCATCCAAAATCCAAATCATAGTTTCGTATGATCCTTCAATATACGTGTACCTTTATCTTTATTATTAGGTATATCGTATTCTATTTGACTATTATGTGACCATATTACTGTGACAATATTATGATTGTGTACAATTCATATTGTTACTTCCTAAGTGCGTTTTCACGTTATCCGATCCGATGTAAGACCGATATCCCATACATTACAGGCGCCATCTTGGATTTTTCCATTGAAATCCTTCCGACATCCGATCCAATTTCAAGTTTGGACTTTTTTTTTTCTGAAAAATCCCTAAAGTATGTTCACATAATTTCGTACAATAGAAAAGCACAATATTTTTAGAACCATAATATCTAGAGTGCAAAGAATTTAGTATGTTCAAAATTCTAACACGTAAAATGAAACCATTTATCAATCTAAGCTCTGACAAACACCAACCACGTACATTTAAATATACCCTTTAAGCACTAGATATAAAGTCTCTTTTACGCGTACGACAATAACTAGTAGTTTATGGTCTCGATACGATTGCAGTCATATCGATTGCAACTCTATTCGATTGCTTGATGCGACGCGACGGGAGATTCAAATCGCGTAAGAAGCAGACGATGCCAATTCGAACGTGTGTACAAAAAACTGATATTATAATTATATTGGGCTTGTATCAGTTTGACCTGTGGCATATTACACAACAGTAACAATTGTCGCCCAACAGTGACAATTCACCGTTCATTGTCTGTTCAATAAAGAAATATTACTTATCAACCCAGAAATGGACACGAAATAGTCAGTGTCAACTGTCACTGTCAGAGTGGTGAAGTATCCCACAAGCACAAGATGGTCAGGGCTTCACATCCCAAAAGTTAATAAAGTCCTAATAATTGTTTGTCCTTTTTCGAAGTAGGTATTGTTATTTTGGAAAGGGACACATGTTTTTTATCGGCTTGTTAACTTCAGTAAACTTTTATGAATAAGGGAATTAGTCTATGTACTAACAATACTAGTTTCTAAGGGACATGATACCGATCTCTTTGTCAAGTGCAAATTTAATGCTCTATTGGTAACATCTTACCACATACTTAGGTAAATCTTTTAGTATTGTTCGTTATACTAAATACGACATTGGAATTTCTGTATTTATACGTTCTTTTCATTCAAACTTGTTCGGGCAAGTACGAGAATTATGAGAGCGAGTGTGATATCCACGCAAATGACACCTTCCTGATATGATTCAAATATCATTTATATATTATAATATATCATTGTCTGAGTACCCACAACACAAGCCTTCTTGAGTTTACCGTGGGAGTCAGTCAATTTCTGTAAGAATGTCCTATAATATTTATTTTATTATTTTAGTATATCAACTTCATACAATTGCGAGTTCGAATCATCCTGCAGAAGCAGACAAGGCGGCGTATCGTTTGTTAGTGCTGAAATATTCAGTTTCCACGTTTTAAATATTCGAACACCGCTTTTAGTCCTTTGAATACTTTAACAGATGGAGGTTTTCTAAATTCTGGCACTTTTTTTTTCTCTTTTACCATCTTATAGCAGTTATAACTTTAGAAAATCATGTTAAGTTTTAACTTAAAGGTTCTTTTGCACACTAATTTTACTGTGGCCGAGGAAATTCTTAAAGGTAATAAAGCCCCTTGTTGCCCTTTCAGTTTTTAGGGTTCTCAAAGGTCGGCAACGCATACCTAAGTGACTCCCCTGATGTTGCTTATGTCCATGGACATCGATGACTGCTTTCCTTCAGGCTCGTCTGCTCGTTTGCTGCCTATTTTATAAAAAAAAGCATACACAAAATAATTGTCATTTTTAGAAGGAAATAAATAAGTTATTAAAGTACTATCATAGCGTAGGTACCTTTTGAACTTTTTTTCCCTTTCATTAAAAAAATGAGATGATTGACTGAGATTTTAATAAGTATTATATCGAATACAAAAAAATGTCGCCATCATTAAAGTTTAGTATTAATAAGGTGGAACAGTCATAATACATATATATACTTCTAAAACAAATTACTCGTATTGCTGTACAATGTACACTGAGTAAATCTTTTTAAGTGCAAACCCTACTTGATTTACTTGTTTTCAGCAAACACTAAGAAAAAAGTCAATTCCAAAGGAGCACCTATCTCCTCACTCCAAGCAAAACAGGCTTAGAGAAATTGACTCCGGGATTACTCGGATAGACAATGTGTGGTTCTACAGCGGGTGGTAAATAGCACATTGTGCCCGGTACTGCCATACGTCTTGGGCGATAAGCTGATACGAGTAGTGTTGTAACTGGAGCCTTTGAAGGATAGAGGATTTGAAGAACTGAACTCGTTTTAGCGAAACTGAGATTTAAAATTTACTGAGTCTTTTAATTCCCGAGTAGAGCTCAATTGAAATTGACTCGAGTCTCTAAATATAAACTTTACAAAAAATTTAGTGTCTCTAAATTTTTAGTCTTTATTTACATGAACATATTTACATAATTATATAAGAAACTAAGACTAAAATAAAAAGCTAGCTAATTTCTAAAATAGGCCCTTGAGGTATTGTACCAAGGATACTTGCGACATTTCCTCGCGGTATCGCAATGCTGATACGTTGTGCGAGGAAGTAGCCAGCTCTTCGGTGACCAGTTACGTCTCTCTAACTAATATTTAAAAACCTAGTCTCGGAAAATTTGTTAATTTCCGCAACTGTCCATTGAAGTATTTTAAACCGTCAAAAATTCATGGCCAAAGCAGAGCTCTGGTCAGGTTTCGTAACAAAAAATGAGAAAGAACTCTCAACATAGACCCTTGCAATACTCGCACTAACACGAGTCTCGCGCCACTGCAGGAGACTCGAAAGACTCGATTGGTTACCAACACTAGTGTGAGGTAAGGAGCGGTGGAGACGTTGCACGTTGTTGCACCAACAGATTCTCATGATAACGATGATGTATGCGGTCAAACCTGAATTATGCATTTCGGTGCTCCTGTGCTACAAAGAAGCTACTATAAGAGCGTAAGTAATTATACATATACAGGGGATATGAGAAAGGAATTAGTTATTTGTCTTAAAGTCGCTGTTTAACCGCATGTGCCATTATTGATACCAGAGCAAGCAAAAAATTCAAATATTAAACCGCATGCGTAGCGAGTCGTTCAAAAAGAAAAATCTTGAGCGCTGCGAGGGTTTTAAGGCGCGTAGGTTAAACAAACTTTGCCACCGAGTGAAACACAACATTTTACACCACACCAACACGAACAATATACTGACTTGACTTCATTATATGCGATTTAATCCATTTCCATAGTTTTCTTTCATGAGTAACTATCGCGGTAACCGAAGACAATATTACTGACTATAAAACATATTTGAATCATACATGTTGAATAGATTACCGGATTTGATTCAGTTTGGAATCAAATCCGGTAATCTATTCAACATTTATGATTCAAAATAATTATTTATTTGTAAATTCTGCCAGCCAGCTCAAGGCATCAAGTAAAAATTTGTATGAAATTACTTTGCACTCTTGTGGATAAAATGCAATTTTGCTTTCCGTTTTTGAATAGCATTCCTGATTTGTTGAATACAGACCAAGTTCGAGTGGCTCTGCATCAGACCAGTATAGTGGATTCAGCACAATCAAGCGCCGTGTTTAGTGGTCAAATGTATATACGATCGACATCGCTTCGAATTATGGACGTCTAAAACGTCTATCAAGGTGGGTGTCTTTTTAAAGTAGGCTATATGTAATATAAAGAATCGTGCCATAGATCTTATGTTAGAAATCATTAAATCGTGTCATTATGTAGATCTTATGTTAGACAAACCGACAGAGTCGCACCATAAGAGTTTCTTTTGTACCTTCTTGGTACGGAACCCTAAAATCAACTAAAAATTAGGAACACTAACATACTGACACCTAACTTTATAATACTGCAACGCTCATCTCGCGTGTTGAAACAACTACTTAGTAAGAAAGCTGAGCGCAGAATAACTAAAACTGCACTCAAGTGGGAGCTCATTAACTTGCAAATGGCTTGTCTTGGGCGGAACAATGTCGTTGCTAAAGGGACTTTTATATGGAGCGGTGTTTTGAACTTACTAAAGAAAAAGTTTAAAATAAGTTTTTGATGCAAGCATTGCAAGCTTTTATTCTACTTATACACACATACATACATACAATCACGCCTGTATCCCATAAAGGGGTAGGCAGATCACATGAACTACTAAGTTTCAGTGCCACTTTTGGTAAAAAGGGGTTGAAAGAAATCCAAATTGTGACATTGCATTGACAGGGTTGCCAGCCTCTCGCTTACGACACAATATAAGGTCCTAATTTATTAGATGCAGATATTTTTACAGCTGATAGTACTCGATCTCTGGAGTATATTAAACCGTGAAACATTATAGCTTTTACGATGTTTTTTTGGAGAAAATGGAAAAACAAATTTGCTACGTAAAAACACCCTGTTTATGTGATTATTAAATGAAAACTCATTGAACAGATTCTAGTACCTCTTTTACGTACCACGTAACTGGCCACTTCACGTCGATAAATTAAATACTTGATTGTCAATGTCATGTTATTTTCCGTTGGATTGTGTCGTTTGAAAATAAATTTTATTTTAAAATTATTTGACAAGTTTTTACTCGACAGGCCCAATGACATGTGCAGTTTTCCCGCCGAACCTTTACGACATTTACAACAAATAATTGTTGACATGACAGACAGTGCTATTGTGACATGTGATAATGCACATGATGATTTTTTTTAGACGAAATTATAATTAATTTTTTTGTTAGGAAAATGAAATCAAAAAAGTTACATGAAAAGATTTCTTAATTTATATTTAAAGTTAATTATTTTAATTTAAAGTATCATGTGTTAAAATATCTGCAACTAATAAATTAGGACCTTATATAATCATACTCATTGAGACAATTCTAACATTTGCAGATCATGATGACCATCTTCAAAGTCTATCACCACATTAGTGGCCTGTGTCACCACAGTGACAACATTGATACCTACTAAACTTAAAAACTGTCAATTTTGTGATAATCGAGCTGGTGTATGGGTAATCATATCAACCGCAATAGCCTGGACAGTGGACTTGAATGTTTTTTAAGGTTCTTTAGATGAAATACAATTAATTTCCCTAAGAAACTAGCGTCTTAACTCTTATAGTTATCTAGTTATTAAAAAAAAATAAAAATAATAACTGAACACGTTTGTGACAGCCTTTACCACTTCCCAATGTTATTTGTTTTGACATGTGCCGTCAATCACTTGACAATAATTTGAATATTATTCTTAAGGGTCTCTCACACTAATTAATTCATTTATTATGTATGAAAACGATGATTTTTTTTTGCGAATTTAACTAAAAGTGATATACAGAGTGTTTTCTGATAACGAACCTAACGACGTGTCGAATTTAAAGGAAAACAAAAAAAACACGGTGCAAAATAAAGGCTTTGAGCGTCAATATTCAGTGTTGGACAAGCAATGGCACGCACGGCAAAGTATCTCTGTCGGGTGAAAAATATTGTCACAGTAGTGGAACAAAAAGGTTTGAAAATGTCGTGCCATGTAAATGCATCTTTATTTCTGCTAGTGCCGGAATCTTAGAGGTAAGGATATAGAACTAATTTTAAAACTGTCTTGAAATAGCAGTAATAAAGGCTTTGCTAAGAAGGCACTGAAAATATTTACTCATGTTGTTATATAGAACTGAAATTCTTAAGCGGTAAAAAGCAATCTTAAGAAGTATTTTATTAACTTACTTTTGCGAAAATGAATCTGTGACTCAAAAAAAAATCATCTACTGGCGAAAGTACTAGATATACCTACCTACCTATTCTAAAAATACCTAAACATACTCTAAAACTTGCATAAAAAGACAATGTTCTTCGTATAGTCAACCAATTGGAACCCTAGGCCACTCTACAACCATGTCAAAATGATATGCAGTAAGAGATTTCTTACAATCTGATTTATAACGTCACTGTGACATAGTTCTAGGGTTCCAATTGGTTTATTTATTTAAACTTTATTGCACAGTAAAAAAAAATGTACAAAAGGCGAACTTAATACCAAAAGGCATTCTCTACTAGCTAACCTTTGGGCCAAACAGAGATCAATAAGAGCCAAAGAGAGATTGGCTGGACCTTACTTCCCATTTAAGTACCTATAAGTGAAAACTAAACTTCCAATTTCCCATCAACGCCCTTCTGTTTCATAAAACAGTTTATAGTCATGAAAACGAAATATTCATCAAAAAAATAAGCGGTTAACAACACTCAAATAAAATGGAAGCCACAAAATCTATTCCAATGTCAGTTGTAATAAAAAACGAAACAAAAAGGGAACAACTGCGCCTGGCCAGAACTTAGTATGTGGACGTGATAAATTGTTACAGCTTTTGTGTTGCTGTATTAGAGCAAGAGCCCAAAGCCGCCAGACCTTCCTAATTTTAACAAGGATGAAACTTTAGGGCCAGTTGCATCAACTACATTTGACAGACACATCATCTTCATGCAGCAGACGTCTATGCCTATGGAACTTCCCATACAATAAAATTTAACGAATGCTTTAACGGTTACAGACGGTTTGGTGCAACTGACCCTTAGTATCGACATTTAATGTCTGCATATTGGTTAGTTCGGCCCGACGTCCATTTTTTGATACAGAGTTTTTTTTTACTTTCCCTGAATTCTCAAGGCTGTACATATAAATGTTTGAAAATATTGTTAGAAATTGATAATAGTCATTTCCGCAGGACGTAACTTTTACTAAACTTTTGAAATTCTCTCTAACTTACTCTAATTTCTCAAGCTAAGGCCGGCCGAAATGGTCAGGAAATTATTATTATTAATTTCTCACAGTATTTTCTAACACATATAAAAATCACAATTGAGAATTCAAGGATTTTTTTAAAGCCTTGTAGCAAAAACATGACCATCGGGTCGAACTAGGTAATATGCAAACAATAAACGTCGACTCTACATATGTATGTACATTATCACAAAGTATCCTTGTTAAAATTAGGATGGTCTGGCAGCTCTCGGCTCTTAGTCTATATGTGGTTGAATAGCAAGAAAGGTTCAGAATTTGTAGAAGATGTATTGGATTTTAAGTCTCACGATTCTCACATTACCACGTACTAAACGTGCTGTTTTTGGAAGGTCAGATAGGAGTCGCTTTTGTAAAAACTAGTGTCTACGTCAAATCTTGAAATTAGTCGACAAAGGGACTCAGAGAATCTTCTCTTTATGTTGAGTACACACTGTTTTAATGCTCCAACCGTTAATGTCTCTTAATTTTTATTATAAACTAAAGTATTTTATATTAATTTACTTTATCATTTACTTGGTTTTTGTACAACACAACTGTGAAATTGCAGCAATCCAATTGTAACCAATTTTCGTATTATTCTGAATGAAAAACAAGTGAGAGTTAGGCAATACAACTGTGCGGAATCAATTCTAATATCCGACAATACGCGTTGTGGATGCACAAGCACAACGTTTTCATTTTTATAGGATATTTTTATAGGAGTTGCGTAGTGGTCGAGGAATGGGATTTGATTTACATGATTTTTGTGTTCTATTATTATTTTGTTTGAAACTGAACTACTTAATTTTCAGTGCCAATCTTGGCAAATAAGGGGTAGCAAGAAAAAAACTTTTTTTCTGTTTTCGTACTTGAGATTTGGTCAATTTAGTTTTTTATGAAAATTGTGACATTGCAGTGACAGATTGCTAGCCTCTTCACAATTTAAGTAATATCTTATTTTGGCGGTCGAGGAATGGGCTTATTATGTTTTACATGATTTTTGTGTTATATTACTATTTCGTTTTAAACTCACCTACTCGTACTACATTATATTTAAATTTATAGTATACTCCCCATTTTGCATTAATAACTTTCGTTGGTAGTCCTTGTCGTCTTTGATCATATTTTGTTGTTTGTCTTTTTCTTAATTCGTCTCATTCATTATTTTAGGCAATTTTAAAGAAGCGTGGGATCAAATTTAATAACGATAATAACTGAAAATAGAAATTCATACTCGTAGTTGATGCAACGTATTAATTTTGTATGGCCGATTTGGTTTAGGGAAATAGGTCGCGAATTTGTCAAATGAAGGAATGAAGGGAACGATTTTGATGATTTTAGAAGTGTGCTTAGGTATCTGTTGTTGTGGGTTGTAGGTTTTGATGATACGACGTGACTTTGGTTTTTGTTTCGTATCATTTTATTTTATTTTTGAAATGATGACAAATTCATTAAGTATATTTAGTAAGCTATGCAGATTTCTTCACTATTAACAGTATCTTTTTTCTGTTTCGTTTTAATACTGAATTATTTAAAAAAAAACCCTGGGGTTGACCCCCGTCGTCGTCGGTTCGTCGTATCAAAAGTGGATCAAAACTCTAACAAAATTTAATATCCGAATCGGTCTCAGCGGTACAAACGGACATAAATTATTCCCGTTCATTACCAACGTACGAAAAAGTCGGCCTTTGACAACATAATGTAATTGCCAGCTAACCACCCCCGCTTTGAGAACATCGCCTCTACGGCCCGGCATTTGAGGTCATTTTTGAGTGCAAGCGGAATAGAGGGTTGCTTCAAATAGATGCTAATTGTTCTGAGCAACTGCGATGCGTTGTTTTATCATTTTTTATAAAGCCAAATATATCTAAACGGCCATAATGCTCACAAAAGTCAAAACGCACTTTAATGCTTTGGTAATACAGGCATGTTTCGATATTTGTGAGCACCTTGTCCGCTCTGATGTTTTTGATAGCGACTGTTACAAGTCATCTAAGTCATATGTCATATCTCAATTGCAACGTTAAATTGTTAGAGGTTTAGGTTTAAATTTGTTTGAATGAATTATTGACTTGTGTCGTTTTGGTTGTTAGTGTAAAAGGTTTTTCTTTCGTAATTTGTGATTGGAAGTTTTATTGCAATTAGCGTGTTATGAATATTAATGCGTTTGTTTTAGATGTGTGGGGACTGGGGAGGATTAGTATTGAATGTTTTATTAATGATGTTGATAAGTTGAAAATTAAGAAAGAAACAAATTCTATACTAATTTTAATCCATCTTATGTACCAAAATATTTAACGTAGAATATAAAAAAATCTGTTATATAGGGCATTTTCAGAATTTGGGACACCCCAATTAGCGAAAGTTGTTAACAAAAATTAACTCACTGTCAGTTTTGTGACGATAATTAAGCATTAAATTTCTATAAAAATATTGTTTTTGTGTTAATTACATAAACTTTTAGCGATAATCTATATTCAGAATGTGAAAAAAGTAAATTTTTAGACAGGTCTTATGCTTGATTGACGTCTAAAAACTGACAGTAAGTTTTGTTAACAACTTTCGCTAATTGGGGTGTCCCAAATTCTGAAAATGCCCTATTGGCTACGTGCACGAAAATTACGCCCACTACCATGTGAACTTGAAGTGGAAAATGTCAAAAAATGACATGTAAACAAACATTATATTTCAACGATTTTTCGTTAATTATAAATAAATCGAATAACAAGAGCTACTATTTCAAATGTAATTTAAGTAGATAGATTATAAAGACATGGATATAATACCAAAAATCAGTTTCCAAAGCATTACTCACGGTATAAACTTCCAACCCCAGACTACAAAAAGAGTCAATAAATTGGTGTTGGCAGGGCATATAAGGAATCTTGAAGAACATAGGAGTAATGGTACATAGGAGTAAAGGAGTGTACAAGTTTCTAATGGGTCGGCAACGCGCACGTGACACCCCTTGAGTTGCGGGCGTCCATAGGTTACGGTGACCGCTTTCCATCAGGCGGGCCGTATACCTGTTTGCCACCGACGTGGTATAAAAAAAAAATGGTACAAGTTCTTCGAGCTAGTGATATGGTATTCGCTAAACCTCCGTCCCGTTAATGCCATATAAAACAAATCTAAACGTAAGTACCTAGTCATGTCCGCGGCCGCAGAAATATCCCACACGGGCCTATTCCCAGGCTAGGCCTGAATCTTTAAGCATAATCTTTTGCGGTAGGAAAAATACTAACAGCGTATTGAACAATATTAGGTAAAAAAAGCTTAAATATAATTTATTATAATGGTTTGTTTTGACATGTCACTTACGTTTTCTTTTCACCGTAGCTATCCATTTAGTTCTTTGATCCAATTTCCAGTGTGCTCCAAGAAACGCATAGAACGTGCAACGACTATTTATGCCATTATTTTTACAATTAACAACGAAACAACATTGATGCCCCATATCAAACATTACACATTGTATTATATTTTATGAGTTTTGATAGATGACAACCACAATCAGTGTCGATTTTGACCACCGCAAGCACTGCGATCGCTTTGCTTACCCCCTCCATGCACTTCGCACGAAGCCAATAGCAGAGTGAATTCTGTTACTTTGTTAAAATATTATTAGCTTCAAAATTAAATAAAAGTGTACAGCAAAGTTATAACTGTTTCATCCTATAGGTAACCAAACTTTAATAGGAGCAAGATCAGTATGATCACTTTATGACTTATTTTGACTGTAGGTATGAATGCCAAGAATTGTTTGGTCATGTAATTTAACAGTCTGTACATAGTTAATTGCCCGGTACTAAACAAAGTCAAATAAGGTATAGCGGGGCAAATCTCGACTGGGGGCAATTGTAATTAATCCATTATTTCCATTATTACGCTGTATTATTTCCATTATGTATCCACTGGACACGCCTGCCATTTATAACCGGTGGATATTATATTTGATAATGCAAACGTTGGAAAACATGGAAAAAATGGACCAGTTACATTTGCCCCCCCAGTCGAGATTTGCCCCGCTGTACCTTAAGCGAAAGTTGTTTCAAAGTTGCAGCAAGCACCGGTCAGTCCGGACTGTTTGCATCGCCCCGACTAACGCTTAGTTTTATGAACGGTAGTTCCCTTTACAAGTGAAACTTGTGGAGTGCCGCAGGGGTCTGTATTAGGTTCAACTTTGTATATTATTTACAAACTGATTTTATAAAGTGTAACAAACTCTACACCAGGCTATTTGAGCGCATGACAGCTTTATGATATGAATCAAATTGGAATTTAGTAGTCAATGCAGAATTACCGATAAAGTTAAGTTCCTACAAAGTTAAATAAGCAGAAGTTGGTTCAAAGTTGCAGCTAACACCGGTCAGTGCGGACTGTTTGCGACTAACTAACGCTGAGTTTTATGAAGCTGACGGGAGTTCCTGATCTACCTTTATAGATGCAACTTGTGGAGTGCCGCAGGGGTCTGTATTAGGTTCCACTTACTACAGTGTTCACAAACGGATCTAACAAAGTTTATTTAGAATAAGGAACGGGTTCCTATAAAAACTATGATTAAGTAGAAAGGAGAAAAATAAATATTAATCTTCGTTCTAGAACTCGGTAAAATTGTTTAAACTAAATTAAAGTTTCAATTTCATTTGCATAGAAATATTAAAAAGCATACTTTTAATCTGCTTAGTTGAGTACATATACCTACTATAGTAGGTACCTATTCATTAACTGTTCTAAATATAAGCTGAAATGTGAAGTTGATATGTACAAAATTCAGTTAGATGAATGCGCAAAGGAGAGCAAATATTATTGATAATTATAATTCCAATATCAATTCAATATTGACTAGAAGTCAGTGCCCAACTTCCCATTCGAACTGGTATGTAAGATTTTAATACTATGTGCGTAAAAAATATGGTCATGTAATGTTTGGGAACTAATAAATTCTTTGACATCTTTTTCCACAGATGCTTTAAAAAGAGAATGGATATTTAGAGCTGGAACATTAGCCATCAGTACTCTAGATTCTACAACGTTTCTTTTTCTATAGAGGCTCGAAAAGAATTTGCACCCAGAGTTAATAAATCGGGTGACTCCCATATTTGGGGCTGGATGGCAGCCATCAGTATTCCGGGATCGCGGCGCTAAAGGTTAGGAGTTATTGGGATGCAAATTTTTCCGATATTTAAATGGCGTTACGCTTTAGTGTGGGTGGGGGTGAAGTAACAAGAGTGAGCGGTTTTAAAGGACATGTGAAAACATCCTAAATGTAAATGAAAAAAATATATTTATCAATATAATCAATCACCACCAAAATACCACCAGTATCAATATACCACCAAACTTTATTAAGTCTGTCGGTGCAGAATTAGCTTATACAAATATACAGGATCTAAAGATATTCCTTTTACGAGAAAACTTAAACAACGATAGTCTTAGGAGGCTTACAATCGGTCCACACGTGTGAAGTTACCTGCTACTTTACACCATACACATTTTAACATTTACATCATTCAGAAAACAACTCACGATATGCATATCGCACATAACACTTACACTATACACTATGCATTTGTTTACATTTGTTTACGATTTAACGTTGGCAATAAAACTTAAATATAATTATACTCTGATGTGACCTAGGTTCCGGCAGAAAATCAGTGCTTTGGTCGAAAGAGCGAAGCGTATCACTGAGCCGAGACCCTTTTGTCCTGCTGCAACGCACACAGTTGTATTCTGTACTTTTATTTTTTACTATTGTTTGTTTGTTTTTTTCTGTCTTTTATTCATTTTATTGCTGTCTCTTTTTATTATGTTGCGATTAATTTGTGTGTCTCCTTTAATCTGCATATTTTGTGTGTTTGCAGTTTACCAAATAAATGATTTATCTATGATTTATCTAACATTATGAAATAGGAAGACACAACCAACTGTTGATTCTAAGAACCAGACAATGCATGGTTTGTTAAATTTTTTATCAAGATCCCAGTAATCCTATTCAGCCCTAAACTACCAAAGTCCTATAAAGAAACGCAAAACCTGAAGGTTACATTATTGGTTATCATTTAATTTTACTCTCACAAGTATAATTGCATAAGTATAGTAAGTGTAGTAGTAAGTATAATTGTTTAGTATATATATATATACAGGGTGTAAACCTAATACGGGCGAACCTCTTAACGGTGGTGAGTATAGGACATAAAAAATGGAATTAGATAACTATTACTTAAAATTGAAATATTTTTTTTATCCATTCAAATTAATTCGGCCCGCAACGTAATGCAAACACACTCGCGTTAAACGCTCGTTGACAGTTGTCATTGATTGTCATCGCAACCACGTTTACAGTACATTGCTGCTGAGAAATTTTTCAAAAAATAATTATGGGCTGAAACTTAAGAGTAACTCAAAAACACCTCTTAATTAATGATAACAATATTGAATTATATGCCTGGAGTCATTTATCGCCCTTATTACGTTTACGCACTGTATATAAGTATAATTGCTTATACAAAAGGAATAAGACAAATTGTGTAGTTTGATTGTCTACAGATGTATTTTTGACCTATCTCTCACATATTGTGCGTTTTGGGTATGTTAGCTGTCGTTAATTTCTTCTACCTTGTCCCATAAAAAATACTTTTCCAATGCATGACGCCGTCCCTTGATAACAGGCCCCAGGCAAATCCCCACAAACAAACATATTTAGTACCTCTCCGATTCCATCACAAAAATGGGCACTACGTGATTGGGGTACCGAGGTCACGGGCGATGGGCGATGCATAATGATCGGTTGAAGGTTACATTGAAGAACAAAACAAAACCTCCATACATGTGTTCACGGGGATGAAGAATATGAGATATAGAGGCTTAAATACGATGATAACAAACTTAAAACATGTAAAGCGAAGAACACGGACATAAACATTATTGGAGCTTTAAATCTTTACGCAATTGGACCTCCTAAATTTCGAAAAATATCTAAAATCGGGATCTATTAATGATTTTGACCGTGATATATTTTAAATATAACCCGGCCATAATATTTGACGGGAATCTATTTGTTTAAGGTAGTTTTTATGTTATCGAAATTGCGATCGTAGCAGAGAACAGCAGGACAATACAAAACAGATAATTGTTTATTTATATCTTCAAGTAGGACAGGATGTACTTCCATCAGTGATAAGTTTCTTGATTTCTTTATCATTTTAGAGAACTCAGCCCATAAATGGTTTTAACTACTTATTGTATAATTTTTGGTAAACTTATTTATCCAAGTTGCCAAAAGCACTAAACGTGCTAAAAACCAATTAACCTCAACAACCAACTGCCGGACAATCCCGCTTAGCCCGGATCACGGTCCGGGCGCCGGACACCCGGATTAAAGTAGCCGGCTGCCGACTATTGACTTGGAATGAACGGACTGATTGCCGAAACGACCAGGCCGCGTAGACAATATGCCAGGTTGGTATCACTCCTTTACGTAGCGAATCAAACGGATCTGCCAGTACCGCACTAAAATGAAAAAGTGATAAAGAGACTCCAACGTTTCGTTGTCATACCATTCGTCACGTTGATAAAGCATTTTTAAAATGTATTGTGTTATTAAGAACAGGGTTTAAGAGAACATATATTTTCTTTATTAGTTATTTTTTGTTCATTGAATTTATTGTACATTACAAACAAGAAAGCCATGTCGTAGTAAAATAATCGCAAACCTTATGCGCCCTCGGCGTTTTAGATTTTGTGTGGCCTAAACAAAACAGTAATCACCAGAATTCTCTTACCGAGTTTAAGTTAGATAATGATACCGAAAAACGTATTGTGGATATTTTTTTGCTTGTTTCCACAATATTGATGAAGCTTTAGTCATAATTGGATGTTGCCTCTTGGTATGATGTTTAGTACATTAAATTATGTCAAAATATCACGGTAACAGAACGCGTTGTTACACTTTATACACATTTAAACGACAGTGAATATTGAAGTAGCAACTTGTAAAGTACCATCCTCCAACGCCCCACTTTCCAAAAAAACTTCCAGCAAACTCTCCAACTGTTATTAAAATTCAACTTATTTCAATAAAGAGCAACAACCAAGAACTGGAACATTCTCGCCGTCAAACTTTATGTAACAACATTTTCTTAATAAATAGTTGTATCTGGATAGTTTCTGGAAAAATCTACAGGATTTAAAGTTTTACACTCAGCTTTAATGGTTTGCGAGATGGGATTTTTCGTTGGGAGGAAATGGAATGTATAAAATAGTGGTAAAGTAAAACTTATCTTCAACAGCCAGATGTAGTTAAACAAAAACGTTGTTATAAAATTTGGCCAGTAAATATAGCGTGCCATATTGATAACAGTACTAACAATCAAATAATGATACTTCTTGCTTAGTGCTATGCTTATTAATCTGTGAATCTGAGTGAACAGCGGGACAAATCTCGACTGGGGGGCAATTGTAACTAATCCATTTTTTCTATTATTACACAATAATGTTGAGTTCTACATGTATCCACTGAACACGCCTACCATATATAACTCTATACACACTCTATTTAATAATGCAAAAATTGTAAAACATGGAAAAAATGGACCAGTTACATTTGTCACCCGGTCGAGATTTGCCCCACTGTATCTTAAGCAAAACCTTCAGCCAAACTTTTTAAACTAAGGAATTTCAGTATTCATTCCGTTTTTACTTTCCAAGTGCCATGTCTGTTACAGTCCCGGGTCGTTTTTCCCCTACAATTTACCGCACTACCGAGCCTACCAAAAACCTTTGACCCCACTAACTGCGCGGCTAAAGGATTAATTGCCCTCCCCCCCCCCCCCTCACAAGCCCCTAATTTCGCCCCTTTGTAGTGGGAAATGCACTTTGAAGATCCCGCGAAGTTATGGTAACTCGGCTTAAGCGAAAATGTTGGTTTGATTAAATTAGTTGTGTATTCAAGTTGCGTATTGTTGGCCAATTACCTTCGAAGTCATGTGCGCTTACAAGGAAACTTTAGGGGGTTTTAATTCATGTAGGCATGCTTCTACACGACAATGAATGTATGTAAGTGATACTAGTTTGTAGGTACATCATTTGTTTTGATATTTTGAAAATTTGATTCAATGAATTGGGGAGTTGTGTTCAGTAAGAGCCCTATTCGAAGTTACATTAACGTGACACTTTTAGATTTGCCTTCGATTTGGATTGGATAAAATGATAAAATATGATCTTTTGCCACTGACAAATCAGTATCATATCGCAGTGACATCTTACTCACATCTCAGAAGCATTGTTTGAATACGAGGTCTTAAACATTCTTCATAAACCTAAATGACACAACAAAATTTAATATTTTCCTAATTTTATAGTAGGTGCCTTTCATGAACCGTGCGAGTAGTTTTAGATTTGATAAAAACGTTATCATGATGCCTTTGAACAAATTGTAGGACTTATCTCTAATTTTGAAGATTATTAAACTCACGATTTGAATTATCAGCACGTTCACATCGTCTTTGTGACCAACTACTGTGAATTTCAAAGTTTATCAAAACTCAAAACTTTTGGATTCTGCCTTCTCATCTTTACAAACATCTCTGACTCACATCTCAGATCCTTTCAGAACTAAAAGTCCTAGTTCATAATAAATGGAGTAAGTACGACTCAGGAGTGTAAATTATTCATCTTTTAAGCATTGTCTGAGTTCCCAGTCTTGGACCAAGGCTTAGTGCGGGTTTACAAATGTTGAGGATATCCTCCTTGGAATTTTTAAACTTCTGAGATATTAAATTGGACTGAAGTTATTTTTAGAGCTTAGTGCTGGCGAAAATTATTTTTTATAATAAAGAAAGGATGATGGATTATAATTATTCCATTGTTGTGACAAAAGTGTGGGTAAAATATGAATTTAATAGAATAACATGTAATAATTTGAGGTACTAATTACTACAAAATTAACATGGTGCAATGAATATAACTACTTAATGTCAAGTTAAAAACTTTATTATGTGCAATCTTTTTTTTCTAGGTGAACGTTTAAAATGAAATCCAATTACTAATTGAAAAGTGCATAATATTAATGGTTCTTGATTAAACATTCTAAATTTTTACCAAGATTTTCACGAGATTCGATGCTTGACTTAAAGCCAACTTTATTTTTGCGAACATAAAATAAATCCACCAAACGGAAACGGAACATCCCAAGTATCCCAACCACTTACCAAAATAAATTATGACATTTTTCCAAGTTTAAGCTCCGAAACTTAAGATAAACCGCTTTGGGAAAAGTCGGGTCCCTATTACGGCCAACTTTTTATAGGTATCGGAAGCCGAAGCATAAAAAGGGAAGTTGGATCTTTAAAATAGCTGAAGGTCGGTAGTTCAAAAGATTCAGAAAAGTGTTCAACAAAGCATTTTTCTTGGGAATTTTGTAAAAAAGGTAAATCGCTCTTCCTTGTTTAAGTTTGTATTTAAGAATGCTGAAAGTACATGTTTATTTTGCTTCAGTCTGTTTTAGTCTCAGTGGAAGAAGCTAACAAGAACGTAGGTTTGTTTAGTTTCTTGATTTCTGTTCTTAAGGACAAAGCGAAGTGTTTTTTATTGTCTACCCAGTTCTTGTATTGAAAGTGTTCCATTTTTTTTTGTATCACTTTAAGATCGTAAACACCATATTTACTCACTAACACCTCAAAAGTTTGCACAAAAATTAAGAAAAAGTTAAATTTGTTTTTTTTTAATTCCTTTTTTGTTACCAAGATTTATTTCATGAATTGAGATTTAAGTAAGTTTTATTCGGTCATTAAGGTTCTGTAGTATCTATATTTTCTTAATCACAACAACGGGGTAATACCGCAAGTGTTATGGGCACTTTTGCACCGGAGGCGGTGCGGAGCGGTATTGACTAATTACTGTTTGTAATTATTTTTAGTTAAGGTTTTTTTGACATGTATAGTTCTTGAAGAAATAAATAAAATCACAACAATTATCTTGTATATATCTTACGAAAGTCGGTTTATATTGAGATGGCAACCCGTATTCCACATACGTGAATACGTGATTTACTAAGTAGTTATAAATAGGTGATTAAAATTGCCATCGGTTAAAAGTAATAAATCTAAAATGGCTAGCCGAAAAAAAAAGGGCGGCAATAAAAATAGAAAGCAGGCAGTTTCCCATTCTCGGATTACCCAATATTTTAGTTAAAAGATATTCTATAGAATTTTAAAAACAAAACCCATTATAAGATTTATTTATGAGTTTACTGGAACAACAGAAAAACCGCTATCGCACAATGCACAGTACGCCAAACCTATAACGTAATTATACTCTAATATGGTATATTATTCCATACAAAGTCTACTCTCCTTGGTAAACTGTTTCCAGGACATCTGGAGCCCATGTGTCGAGGCATTTGACCATGACCGTACCCTTCGTTGCAAAAGTGACAGCGGGGGGTTCCTATGAAGACCCGACCACGCCGAACGAGACAACGTGCACCGCTGCAGTAAGAGAGAGCGAGACAGCGCACAAATCAGAGCCTTGGAAGGGATAAGATCCCATAGAGAAAGCGTGGGCGCAATTGGATAATTGTAGCGACGAAATCCTTATATCATTGTTAATAAAGTTGATATTAGCGTAACTAGAAATAAGTTGGGGTTGCAGGGACTCCAGTTAGGATGAAGGCCGGGAGTTGAGGACACTCTGATTTTAGACTCCAAGAAAGACCCAAGTCTTTCCAGCTTTGTTTCAATTTGTTCCCTGATCATGTATAATTGTAATAATTGTTAAAGATTAATTTAGTACTTCTTTATAGTAGAAAATAGATAAAGCCAGTGGTTCCGGATCCGGCGATAAACGAGCTAAGTACCTCTTTTATCAAAACAGCGTCTCAAGTTGTATTTTAAGTAACACAACATATTTTAATTATCTTTGTTCAAGTGCAAGGCAAGTTCAATTCTTGCGTTATAATCTGGATTTATTGTTGGGACAAATTCTATAACCTCGTAATGGTTAATTAGTATTTTAAAGTAACTGTATAATGTTTCTTCAGCTTTGTGTTACATATCTTGTATGACATTTTATTGATGAATATTAGTGCGAGTTCGAGCCTCGCCACTATGTTAAATATATTCCATATATATTTGTTGAAACCAGGATTCGAGTTCCTGAGATATCTAATTTACCTAAATACATTTCGTAAAGGATTGAAACGAGACGACCGATATTATATTGTTATATCCTACAGATTAAACAACATGTGCATTTATTATAACTCAAACTGTGTTTAGAGTAAACTGTCTTGGAAATTCTGTTATTACAATTCCTAATGAATTATTGTATTGTTGTATTAAATAGAGCATAATTATAGACGTTATGTAGACATTGTATGTAGACGTTACATTAATAAGGCGAAGTAAGGGTTTTAGCGGGTTTTCCCTTACTTCATGAGCCATTGATTTAATATATTGTCCCCGCAAAGGTATGGGCTTGACTTGTATTGTATACACTTTTGTCTTATAATTTATATAAATATTTCAAGTGATAAAGGCCTAAACTGTTTTCCTCAAGTACGTATTTCTGTAGTGTATTCAAGTTCGCATTCATAGATTTTTGATTTCATTTTATATAACGAATGCCTTATAGATTTCTTTGATAGGAACGCCCTATACCTTAATAAATTTGCGATAATATATTTCAATTTTATAAATCGCCATGTGCCTTTCCTTACAACTACCCCATATAGTAGCTCAGACTCCTTAGATTCATCTACACCTTAATCAATCTAATTTATTTAATTCTCTAAAGCCTTCAGCATGGTATTTTAGGTCCCCCAATACCATTACACGTGGCGCTCGTGACGCAGGATCTAGTGCTTGTGTCTAAAATCATTTACAAAAAGACACAACTAGAAAAAGAACTTCTAACTTTTAAAAATTAAACACAACGTAGGAAACCTTAAATTTTATAAACTTAATATGACGATCACTTCGATTACTTATACATACCTATGAAGAGTCTGAGAGGGGTGTTAGGTTGCTGTATAAAGTGCTATAATAATTTGCATTGTTAACAATATTTGTGTATGCAGTTTGCTGTAATATTTTAACTATTATCAGAAATTCCAAGACAGTGTACCTACTTTTATTCTATTGAATTTTATTGCGTGTGTTTTGTGTGCAATGGCGTGTTTTGTGCTGATATTTAAATAGCAATAGTCAGTTGTAACATAAACGTATTGTTCCCGCGATTTATGTAACTTAAAATCAGTGTTGTAGTATCAGTTTTAGAACCATGTTGTACAAAATATAAATGATGGTCAATAATCGGAATAGAGTGTGACCTGGGCAATTCGAAATTAAATAGCAGCTTACCGTAGAACAAAGCGTTTTGTTGTAGAAAATTAGAAATATTGACCACATGGCAGAATACAATAATATTATCGTATTTTTGACTATACTGGCGTGGTATATTATTTTCACTCTTAGTAATACGGATTACGATTTAACATTGACGATTAATATTAAAATAAAAATAGCTTGCAGTTAGTTCAATCGAATAAGCTACATAAGCAGATAGATGCATTAGAGATTAGCAGATAAACGTATCGTACGTTGTTTTGTATTGTTGTATTTTATGAAGGTGTGCAATAAAGAGTATTGTATTGTATTGTATTGTATTGTATTGTACTTGTAGTTCAGTTAAAGGAAAATTTGATGATATTGTGAAGGCTTGCGGTAAAGAGAATGTCAAATGATTTTGTGATGATACACAGATAATTACCAAAGTAGATTTCTAGTACATTTAATATATATCAGAAGGGGTGCTCCTCGAATATTATACCATAAATCGTCTGCAATAGACGTTAACGCCAATGATGATGATGATTATGATAATATATAGACGTCATAGTAACATTCAAATGTTGTTGCTTTTATTAAAGTTGGGAGAAAATAAATATATTCGGTTACGAATCTAGGTTTGATGATTTATAATTTCAGTTGCAGTCTATAAATTACTAGGTTTTGCCCGCGGCTTCGCTCGCGTTAAAAAGAGACAAAAAGTAGCCTATGTCATTTTCCATCCCTTCACTTCAACTATCTCCACTTAAAAAAAATACGACAATTAGTCACTCCGTTTTGCTGTGAAGGACGGACAAACAAACAGACACACTTTCCCATTTATAATATTAGTATGGATCCCAGCGATGTAAAATGTAGTAGGTATAAATGTGTTTCGCATGGATATATAAATATGAAGTTATTTCAGACATAAAGGATGTAGTATGTATGTATGTCTAAATATTTTGTGAGTCGAATACACGTTATTAATCTGCTTAAATCACCAGTCACTGATATAGTTTGTCGATACTAGTTAACGTTGAAGTGAAGCATCTTACGAAGCAGGTAGAATATTATATAACCATACATTTATCACAATAGATAAAACAAGAATGAAAAAAGAACATGTGTCTGAATTCCATATTGCTTACCTTAGTTTGAAAGTTAAAGCTACTACTCGATTTTCGGTTATTATTGTTATCATAAAGGAACTTACGTGACCGATCTAATAATAGAAGCTTTAAACCTTATAATTCTCTATTACTTACCCTAGTATTTTGTAATTTTATGTTGTTATTATAATACATTTACTATCATTAGCCTAAACTATTGGTGTTATTATAACTAAAACTTATTTAGAATAATAAAGATTACGTTTCAGTGAATTACCTATACTTAAAGTCATACATATAAACCCAGTTTAACGGTTTATTACACAGCTCAAGTAACGAAAGTATAAATTAAATTTGCGATTAATACATACATGGATAAGCGGTTGAAGTAGAAGTCTAAAACGTTATTACACAATAGGTAATTTGTGTCAAGTTTTGTTGTATTTCTGGCCGAATGCGTTTTGATAATAAGGAGGACAATTCCTATAACTACCTACATGATTATGTCTATTTTAATAAATCAATGTGTGTTTAATAACAACACTAATAATATTAATGTTTTGCATCTTAGACTCCTAAATATTAATTGCCTTATTGACATGATGAAAAGCAAGCAGTATACCTAAATTGGACAGACAACAGGGTATTTAATTAAAAGTTAATACCTGGCATACCCTACGTACCTGGCTTTAATAGGCGACTAGAACTGATGCCACGGCACCAAAGCTTCGATGTGTATTGGCAGTTTTGACGCGAACTTGTAAGGGATCCACCTGACTGGGGTGAACTTGTAAGTACGCTATCACTGGGTTGTTCATAGCGATATGCTTAGAACAGGAACGCCATTATCAATTATAAATAACTGTAATTAGATTACCTTTGGGTTAACGACGTTCATTCGTCAAACGGGCATAGGGAATCGATTAATTGCCAAAACACATCGAGGTTATACGGCTTGCGTGGAATAACCTGACTTCACTTGAACTGAGGCGCCGGGGTTAGCCGCAGTGATCACTCACAAGTAGTGTCAAAGGTATACCGTTTAACATCTGACACCAAATCATTACAAATGAATGCCCTACCATGCGCTTGCGCATTCGCTAACCCCCCTACGATACTTTGATACGTAGCCTCACGTTTTGAGTACTTCAGTCCTCGTAAGTATTACAGACGGGGTCAGTTTTAGAAGCTTTGGCACCCAGGGCTGCCCTGAGTAGTACATCTCACTTACGCTTAGGAAGGACTGTTTCTACGCCTCCGCTCACGCTGGACGCAGTGTGACCCGAGAATTAATTCTCTCGTCTCAGACGAACGCGTTTTATAGTAGATCAGGCCCTGTCCGTGAGGAAGTGACTCTGAGGTGTGTGGCTGAGGTATTTGTCTGTCCAAACTTTACTAAATAGGGCCATAATACCATTACATGACGTATGGTCAGGCCATTGTCTGTTCAAATCATTATTTCATAACAAAAGTTCAATTGCATCACTTATTAACAAAAGTTAAAGTGAATTTTCATTTAGCTGGCATCACTATCATAATACTATCTAAATACCCTAAAGAACAGAGATGACAAAGGGTTTTATTTTATGACAGCTATACTCAACAAATTTAATGATGTAAATAAATGTCCCTAAATAGAAAATAGACATTTATTATGCCACAATATAAATTATATGACACAAAATTATTTTGATCAGTGTAATTTGAGATGCGAGATCTCTTGACGACAACATAGGTGTTATTTACATATGTAATAATCTACTACAAGCTATCAAGTATTATTGAAAGTTGATTGTAAATTGTAATCAGTAAACTAGAGGTCTTATGTGTGAACTTTGTGTGGAAAATCCCTGGCCAGGGTAATGCGTGGTTGTGAAAGGAGATGTGTGATTGCAACTTAGTATCTTGGGAAGGTGACGATGTGTGAATTTCGAAGATAGTATGGTGATGTATGAGTCAAGAGATCTTGTTAACACAAACTGTAGTACTCGGTTAACGTGAACTATGGATAATTTCATGAAAACGCATAAAGCTTGAAATACAAGATACAAAATTAATTAAATTTCATTAGCACTACCAAATAACGCTCTAAGATAGGATGTCGTTTGTGCAAAGAGACATATGGTTAATCGTTAGAGGCAGTAATTGTAACGGTCTAAGTGCAAACAATAAGATACTATAAAAATTGTTATATTTTAAAATATTAAATTCATTATTATTTTATTATCCGTGCCCAAACGTCAGGTAGTTCCTTCAGAAGTATAGGCGCCGGCGCTAAGATATTATTGTTATTGGTTTATTGCCCATTACAAGTCTCATAGTGTGGTTTTGTTAGAGAAGAAAGAAGCATAATTAACTTGTTTAAAGCTACCTTCCGTTTTGTAACCATTGGGACAAAGACATGAGTAGCAGGATAGCATTGATTGACAAGCGCGCTACCTTTTCGCGGATTAATAAAGTAGTTTTCTAGATTTGAGCATCGTGGACGTGCACAAAGTAACGCCAGATTCCATCGATAATTATTAAGATATAAATAAAAGGAGTTTACATTTTTTCCAAGTTCTCGTATTCATGTTATATAGGTTACGTGGAAGACAGGGTAATTTTGTTCGACTAACCAGAGAGGGGCGTGAGATGGCAACCCGTATTCCACATACGTGAATACGTGCTTTACTAAGTAGTTATAAATAGGTGATTAAAATTGCCATCGGTTAAAAGTAATAAATCTAAAATGGCTAGCCGAAAAAAAAAAGGGCGGCAATAAAAATAGAAAGCAGGCAGTTTCCCATTCTCGGATTACCCAATATTTTAGTTAAAAGATATTCTATAGAATTTTAAAAACAAAACCCATTATAAGATTTATTTATGAGTTTACTGGAACAACAGAAAAACCGCTATCGCACAATGCACAGTACGCCAAACCTATAACGTAATTATACTCTAATATGGTATATTATTCCATACAAAGTCTACTCTCCTTGGTAAACTGTTTCCAGGACATCTGGAGCCCATGTGTCGAGGCATTTGACCATGACCGTACCCTTCGTTGCAAAAGTGACAGCGGGGGGTTCCTATGAAGACCCGACCACGCCGAACGAGACAACGTGCACCGCTGCAGTAAGAGAGAGCGAGACAGCGCACAAATCAGAGCCTTGGAAGGGATAAGATCCCATAGAGAAAGCGTGGGCGCAATTGGATAATTGTAGCGACGAAATCCTTATATCATTGTTAATAAAGTTGATATTAGCGTAACTAGAAATAAGTTGGGGTTGCAGGGACTCCAGTTAGGATGAAGGCCGGGAGTTGAGGACACTCTGATTTTAGACTCCAAGAAAGACCCAAGTCTTTCCAGCTTTGTTTCAATTTGTTCCCTGATCATGTATAATTGTAATAATTGTTAAAGATTAATTTAGTACTTCTTTATAGTAGAAAATAGATAAAGCCAGTGGTTCCGGATCCGGCGATAAACGAGCTAAGTACCTCTTTTATCAAAACAGCGTCTCAAGTTGTATTTTAAGTAACACAACATATTTTAATTATCTTTGTTCAAGTGCAAGGCAAGTTCAATTCTTGCGTTATAATCTGGATTTATTGTTGGGACAAATTCTATAACCTCGTAATGGTTAATTAGTATTTTAAAGTAACTGTATAATGTTTCTTCAGCTTTGTGTTACATATCTTGTATGACATTTTATTGATGAATATTAGTGCGAGTTCGAGCCTCGCCACTATGTTAAATATATTCCATATATATTTGTTGAAACCAGGATTCGAGTTCCTGAGATATCTAATTTACCTAAATACATTTCGTAAAGGATTGAAACGAGACGACCGATATTATATTGTTATATCCTACAGATTAAACAACATGTGCATTTATTATAACTCAAACTGTGTTTAGAGTAAACTGTCTTGGAAATTCTGTTATTACAATTCCTAATGAATTATTGTATTGTTGTATTAAATAGAGCATAATTATAGACGTTATGTAGACATTGTATGTAGACGTTACATTAATAAGGCGAAGTAAGGGTTTTAGCGGGTTTTCCCTTACTTCATGAGCCATTGATTTAATATATTGTCCCCGCAAAGGTATGGGCTTGACTTGTATTGTATACACTTTTGTCTTATAATTTATATAAATATTTCAAGTGATAAAGGCCTAAACTGTTTTCCTCAAGTACGTATTTCTGTAGTGTATTCAAGTTCGCATTCATAGATTTTTGATTTCATTTTATATAACGAATGCCTTATAGATTTCTTTGATAGGAACGCCCTATACCTTAATAAATTTGCGATAATATATTTCAATTTTATAAATCGCCATGTGCCTTTCCTTACAACTACCCCATATAGTAGCTCAGACTCCTTAGATTCATCTACACCTTAATCAATCTAATTTATTTAATTCTCTAAAGCCTTCAGCATGGTATTTTAGGTCCCCCAATACCATTACAAAAACATGTATTGAAGCCGATTGACCAATCACGGAGCGTTGCTTACCTCGCCTGAGTAGTTGCGCACACACGAGGTAGATTCGAGATTGTGAAATATTAAATTGATCTTAATATAACAAATCTTTGGAATTTAGTAGTTAAGTATTATAGACTGAAAAAACTCACACTCAGCAGGTAAAAAAGTGAACTAGATAGCGAAACTTTCAGATCTGATGATTGTATAGTAGATATGAAGTGGCCATTAAGAACTCAGTGATAAAACAACGTCACCAAGTTGCATTGGGCTTTAAGAGATAATATATCCCACATACCTGATCTTGATGACTATAACTTGCATGTGGAAAAAAATACAGGCAACATGTTCGAACTGGTTTCTACAAAATACTATAGGTTTTATAGTTATTGACATTTTTTTGCAAGATTTTTAGCGGCAATATCTATGACGGATTTTTAAGTTTCGAATACTTCTTTAGCTGAGTTCCTTGGACTAGTATTCACGCATGACGCCACCGGTATTTAGTGAAATGATTCGATTTAGTTTTCGGGCAAAGGTTTGGATGATCAAAGTGATTCGTTTAATCTGGTTTTATCTGGCAAAACATTCAAATATGTGGAGCAAATTGGTTGATTTTCTGCGTATCTTTAGAATAATTCTATGAAATTAAGTTTTAGTATGTTTCGATATTGATGAATATTGTTGAAATAAGGAAAAAAATATCCACAATACGTTTTTCGGCATCATAGTTATTGTTTATGAACGGACAAGAGGGGGCAAAATAGAAATACAAAAATCTGTCAAGGTGGTTAAAGACATGCACTAACCTTCTCTCCGGGAGTCAGGAACTGCAGGCAGGATTGGCTGGGGTCCACACTTCATCACGGAAGCACAACCGTTTTCGCACATGTCTTATAACAGTCTGTCATAGGTGTCAACCACTAATTAGAGGGCCGCGCGGGCGGGGCGAGGCGCGAGGGGAGGGGAAACATATCTTTTAAATATATATGGTTAGGTAGGTAGAATTATAGGTAGAATTTTGAACAGTTATCTAACTAAAACTCGGTAATTCTGGTGGTTACAGATTTCTTTAGGCCACACAAAATCTAAAACGCCGAGGGCGCAGAAGTTTTCGATTATTTTTACTACGACATGGCTTTCTTGTTTGGATTGTACAATAAATTCAATGAACAGAAAATAACTAATACAGAAAATATGTTCTCTTCAACCCTGTTCTTAATAACAATGATGATATATGGACATAAATGATA
Source organism: Leguminivora glycinivorella (assembly GCF_023078275.1). Taxonomy (NCBI): domain Eukaryota; kingdom Metazoa; phylum Arthropoda; class Insecta; order Lepidoptera; family Tortricidae; genus Leguminivora; species Leguminivora glycinivorella. Next base: position 23,582,484 of record NC_062981.1, read on the forward strand.
TTTATTCACACATTTATTGAAATAAATATTTTTCATTTTCAATAATGTAAAATGTACACTACAGTCATGTTCAATTACGTCTCTTACGTCGAGAACAAAAATAATCTAAAATAGTTTACCTAAATTAAAGACCGGAAGAAGTTCAATCGAACTATTATCGACTTTTCTGCTACTTAAATGCAGATAAAAAAAATTTCATCGTATAATTGGGTCAACAAAAAATACCTTCGCAGTAAAACAACACGAAACTAATTTAAAAAGTGCGTTCTAACGCCATCAGAACCGTGTCATAATATGAAGAATAAAATAAAAAGAAAAGTATACATTACGCGCCTGCTTATTTTCTGCGGATGTCATATTTTCACAAGAGCTGCAAATTGAGCTTGCTGCTGACATATTTTGCAAGATAAGTGGACGAGACGGGCCCGGACAGAGTAGAAGAGAAGTTACAGTAATCTACCTTATTACATTACGACCGGTTTGGCTTAGCGCGTAGTGACCCTGCCTGCTAAGCCGCGGTCCTGGGTTCGAATCCCGGTAAGGGCAATTATTTGTGTGATGAGCACAGATATTTATTCCTGAGTCAAGGATGTTTTCTATGTATGTATGTATTTAAATATTTAAGTATGTATATCGTCGCTTAGCACCCATAGTAAAAAGCTTTGCTTAGTTTGGGGCTAAGTTGACGTGAGTAAGGTGTCCCAATATTTATTTATTTATTATTACGGCTAGCTGTTTACTGTTATCAAAAACATGGCCGTTTCGTTCTAAGTTGGCACTACTGAATATTATTTAGAATCTAAATAATAGTCCCCTAGTCTTCCACAATTTAAATTGTAAATTGTGGAAGACTAGGGAACTTGCATGTACCAGTAGACACTAAAAAAAAATACTTTTACGTACATTTATAGTGTTTTTTTTTACCGCAAAAGTTCAAAAATTGGGCCATTCCTTGTCAGGTCAAAACTTCAATTAAGGATCATATTTTGCACTGTAATATTTTTTACAATACACGTGCAAAGTGGAAATTTGTAATAGGCGTCGATTTAAAACACTCCCTTCGGTGAATTTTAATTTATCGCCACTCGTATCGAATTTCTTCTTTTCCTCACTTTTATCGTAATGTACTTAAATATGTTTTCTCGAGAGTCTCCTTTACATAACAGTGACTTTAGAATCAGAATCTAACATGTTTCTTGTGTAAGCTGTGTATTAGGCACATAAAAGGTTAAGACAGGGGCGGCTCACTCCGCGATTCTATCGCCGCGCTACAAGTACATGCTGGCGGCCGCGAGTTCGGCGCATGAGAATTCGATGTCGGGTGCACGCGTTTTGTGAAATCCAAGAAGTGAGTATTGTGCAATAAAAGGAGTGAGCCTTCTGTACTTGTACCTACTATTATATATTTTGTGGCTAAGCAAACGGATATTTGTATAATTATTGTAATTTTCTTTTTGAGATACACTACTCTCAAAATACTTTTACTTTGATACGTTGTGTTTACTGTTTTATTATGCAGATGTATATTTGTCAGACAATACAAAAAGTTACGGCATTTTGAAATGCGTCTTTTTTGCTGACTTTCTCGTTTTTCACAAGCAATTTATTAAATTCATTTCAAATTTCGGACAATTTACAATTTGTATGTTACTTTATCATATACATAATTATGTAATGCTTATCAAACGTTTGTAAGTGACTCTATTGCGTTGTTTAGTCTATTTTCAGCTTTAGTGTCAATGAATATAATTTTTTCTAATAATATAAGTGAGTGTGTTTAGTAAAACGTCCCACTTTGTCGGTTACCATTAATGCGAGAGTTACTTGTATAAGCTATGAATAAACTGACAAAGCGGCTTTATAGCAATCGAGAAAGTGGGACGTTTTCCCGTACACACTCACATGATACCGACAGTTTTAGTATCATCCTGTCACTATTTTATATTATTATAAGAAAAGTTATTTTCAAAAAGTTATAAAATGATGTGTCAAAGTTATTTTTCTTTCTACCACATTCTTCTGCTTACCATAATTTTAAACCAATGTTTTATATGTACACTTTACAAAGATACATTAATGCTACACAAAGATACATTTTTGTCCCATTCCGTTGTCCCAACTTTTGTCCCATTCATACCTAAAGCAGTTCGTCTAATAATAGTCCTAAATGATCTTCAATTTCACTAATGTTTGTGAACTCAATTTCTGGCACTGTCATGGTTTTACGTAATCACTTGGAAGTTGGACAGTCACCATCAGAAATATCGGAGCGGGCAAAGGTCTCATAAATTTCGAAACACACCCTAACGCTTTGGTAATAGAGGCGTGTGTGTATATTTATGAGCAACTTGCCCGTTTGGATGTATCTGATGGGGAATGGACCTACTTCTGAAGTTTATTCCATTGAAGTTTCGTTATCTAAGTTGTGGTTCAAGGCTGTTCGTTCTTTGAACGATCCGCAAATGTAGTTCATTTGATGGAATCACTGTTGTGAGCTGTAACCAAACTTTTTAATGACAATTGAGATGATTATCCATATCCATCAGCAGCGGCTGTTCCATACAAGCCGATTCCCACCGGCTTGCCTGAACTATATTAATTACTAGTAAGGTACCTAATGTTAAGGTAGGTTTATTTTTGCTCAGTGTTGCTTAGCATAAATTTTTACCAGCCGCCACTGATATCCACACTTAATTATTATAAATGGGAAAGTGTGTTTGCCTTTTTGTTTGTCCGTCTCTCACGCCAAAATGGATCGACGAATTGACGTGATTTTTTAAGTGAAGATAGTTGAAGGGACGGAGTATGACACGCTACTTTGTCTCTTTCTAACCCTCCACTTTCCTAAAATTGGGGGTGGATGTTTGTATGGATCATTCTGAAATTTTCGAATTTATCGCGAGCAAAGCCGCGGGCAATAGTTAGTAGTTTTATCATTGGAAGCTAACAAGTTGATTTGATATTTGCTACAATACGTTTTAAACATGCTATTATTAATTAGGTAGTATGCCTACGCAACATGTTTTTCTTACATCTCACGTTACTATTTGATTCTACTTCTCCTAAAAAAAGTACGATATTGTTTAATGTCTCTATACTCATATTATTAACCATAACGTAGTATATCTCGTCACTACTTTGAAAAAATCTCGTATCTCACGCTGCTCCTCAGAGTTAAAACGCAGTAAGTCTATATGCATTTCATACATACTTACTAGAATTCTCTTTTCATTGACAGACGAAGATACAAGTTTTTTTAAAAGTAGTGACGATCTGTTAGGCCTGATTTAGACGGCGTGCGAACTCGCATGCGATTTTAGTTACATTGCGAGCTGTTGAGGTTAGATTAATTTTGCACAGCTATCAAATACCGCAATGTGATAAAACTCGTATGCGAGTTCTCATACCGTCTAAATGGGGCCTTATTCACTGAACTTTTCTTCAAAAAGTCAGGGCAAGTAGCCGAATGGCACAAGCGCTTACGAAACGCTCGTAGATATCTATCTCTATCGCTCTTGTATATTGGCGCGACAGAGCCAGACTACCTTTCGCGGCGTTTCGATTTCGTTTTGCGTCGCAGAAAGGCCATTCGGCTACGGCACCTGATAAGTCATTAGCTACTGAAACCAAACTCTAATTAAATATAATATGCCTAGAAGCTTTAGGTATTTAGCAAGCTTCACAAATACTAATTCAGCTAATAAAAATACTGAGCATTATTTCAGTACTGTACCCTAATGAGCTTTAAATTATCTCTCTCCAAAAACCTAAAGGCATTAAGGGAATTGGAGTTCTTATTTCCAAATTAAAAGCTTTCAAACATGCTCGACAGTTTCATGAGCGAATTTACAAGAGAAAATTCTTTTAGGACTGTACCAAAAGGTTTTTACAAACAAAGCAACACATTACATGGGCTGGAGGACGATTCTAAATGATAATTTTGTTATAGTTTTGAATTTTAAAAACAAATTAACAAATGAATAAATCACTGTTTTGAGTACGGCTCGAAACTTCGATAAGCGTAGAAATTTACAAAATACGGACTCACGAATAATCTCAGAAGAACTTGTATTTTGGTGCTCCAAAAAGTCTTAGTTCTTTTTAACCCCCGACGCAAAAACGAAGGGGTGTTATAAGTTTGACGTGTCTGTCTGTCTGTCTGTCTGTCCGTCTGTCTGTCTGTCTGTCTGTCTGTTTGTCTGTCTGTCTGTGTGTGTGTGTCTGTCTGTGGCATCGTAGCTCCCGAACGGATGAACCGATTTAGATTTAGTTTTTTTTGCCTGAAAGCTGAGTTAGTCGGGAGTGTTCTTAGCCATGTTTCATGAAAATCGGTCCACTATGTCGCGGTCGGGGGTTTTTTCAAAATTTTAATTTTGTGGTTATGGAAACTGTAAATACTTAGGCATGTGTTCGTTAATATAACAAGAAAAGTATCTGCTTGACAAAAATGTTTTATTTTGACATACCCTTGGGGCCGTTGCAAACAGGCGCAAACTGGACATTGAGTGCTCCCTAAGTACAACATTGGAGATCACAATAACTGAATCGTCGGTTGCAGCCTCTATGTCTGTCTATCTTAGTTATTTGCCCGCAGCTCAGAGCATTTTATTTTACTTGCACCACAGTGTTAGCGATCTTCATCGGCCTTCAAGTCTCTAACAGACTATTCAAGCAGTGTCAGGTGGGGCGACAACGTTTTTCCTGGCTGTGTAAGCCAATACGGGAGCGGCAAACACGACCACAACTCTGGCAGGTGTAGTGTGCCCGTGGCGAAGAGGTATCGCGCTGATAACGCTTGGCGCGCTTACTTGCGAGTGCCACAAACCAAGCATTGCCTGGATTGTACGTTCATCAAACACCAATTTGCGCCACTTGTCTCTATCTTCGGCAAGCTCTGCCCATTTGTGGACCGGGATGTTAAAGGCGTGCATGACTCGTTTTGAGATCTTCAAGGTCATGTAAAAATACGATCAAACCCATATCAACTCTTGTTTTGTCTTCGTAATGTAACAGGTTTACGAATCAGAATCAACCTCGGGCCCCGTCTGTACGCATGTACAGGGTGTATTCTAATCACATCTGAACCCGAACGAGCCTCCTGGGCCCGATCGCAGACGTTTTAATGGGCCTTTTAATTTAAAATGACCTTTTTATGTGGGATGAATCTTTAAGCGCTGGGCTGGGATTGTTTTGTGGATAAAAATGTTTACAATAATGGTCAAAATAAAGAGTTCAACGGAGGACATCATCATCCTCCTTGCTTCATCCCGGCAATTGCCACGGCTCATGGGAGCCTGGGGTCCGCTTTTGACAACTAATCCCAAGATTTGGCTAAGGCACTAGTTTTTACGAAAGCGACTGCCATCTGACCTTCCAACCCGAACTGTAAACTAGACATTATTGGAATTAGTCCGGTTTCCTCACGATGTTTTTCTTCAGTTTCTTCCGCTTTACATCAGGCGGGCCGTATGCTTGTTTGCCACCGACGTGGTATAAAAAAAAACACTGAAAAGCGACTGGCAAATATCAAATGACATTTCGCACATAAATTCCGAGAAACTCATCCTAATTGACAGATTTAAAGTCGATGAGTAGAAAAAATAATTTGAAGCGATAATTTAAAGTAGTACTATAAAATTAGATTGGTAGAAACTTTCGAATTAGAATCATCTACTTGAATATTATATCTGATAAACCGACAAACTCTATTCACTTGACACTTTTATATTTGTAACTACCTCCTTACAGTAAGTGCTTCTTTGACAAGAAAAGGAAGCAAAGACACATATGACAAAAAAGGCGGTTAAAAAGGGCTTCAAAATTATCAGCACATTTTCCGCAAGCAAGGAATCCGTGATCCCTTTTTATTTATTACCAGATGCCCTTTATTTCTGCATCTGTCATAAATCTCTCGCAATCAAAAAGCAAATCTCGAAAATTCCTGACCCTTTAATCCGAAAAAACCATGAAAGATTCCGTCAAGGAGTGACAAAGATTAACCCCTTATTGCATAACGACGTAACTCGCTTTCAAGTCACTGAACAAGCAAGCTTGTGTTTTTGGATATAAGATGTATATTTTTCTGGTGTTGTGTTGGAGTTGTGTTGTTGTGTTTGTGGAATGGAGATGATATCACAGAGCCATTAATATCGTTCAGAAACATTGTTTGGCCGCGATTTATTGTGGTAGGGGTTCTTTCTTTTAATGCCGGGGGTGGTAATGCGTTTGGAATAGATCGGGAAGGGTTGGTTTTGCGGACAGCCTTGTTTTTTTTACACCGTTGATACCGCGAAATGGTTAGCATTCGTAGTCTATAGACGCCTCCACCACCAGATCATTGGTATCTTTAATTACTATGAACACAACTCAATAAGAAGGATCTAGTGTCATAAGCAGTGGTTTTGGTTTAGGTGGAATCCCCAGTTCGGCTTTGTTCAATATAATATTTGGATTGTCATCACTGTGGTGTTCCCTATCAGACAAGACAATATGACATTTACAAAGCTATATCTCTCTTACATAAATAACTCTCTGTGCTATCAGGAACTAGTTGGTAGTAAATATATGTATAACCTCGGAAATAACTTAAGGGGTCCAAAATTATTGTACCTAGAATTCTAGAATTTATAAGGTACTCGTAGAGTTTTAAGGTATGAGCGCACAAGAACCTTAGAAACGCCGTTTTTTGGACAAACTAAAAACCGCTTTCTATACACTTGAATAAATAAATAAGCCTTAAAATTAGAATAGCAAAAAGTGTCTCAATTCGGACCCTACTCGTCAGTCCCGAGCGATCTATCTCAACGTCTAATAAACTCGGTGAAATTAATTCTCCGACAGTTTTTAGGGTTCCTTCAAATGCAAAAACCCAAGCCGTTATATGAGCAGAGTGCTTATATCACAAACCTACGACATATTACAAAGTTTGAGGATTTCCACTTTTTCTGGTCATTCATTACCATCCTTCGGTAAAATTGTTAGAACCATAGTTTGTAGAACGCCTATTCATTCTTGCACAGTCAACCAATTGGAACCCGGCCACTCTACAACCATGTCAAAATGACAAGCAGTCAGAGATTTCTTACAATCTAATACAAAAATACAAAATCATTTATTCAGCAAATAGGCAGCAAAAATTCAGCAAATTGCATATTATCATCTGATTTACATACAACGTCACTATGACATAGGTAGTTCTACAGTGACCTAGGGTTCCAATTGATTGACTGTAGGTACGATCAATTGAATTACAAAGTGTGGAGATTTTTATCACCGTTTCCTGGTTCTAACAGCAACATATTCCTAAGTAAAACCTAAATAGGTATGATGCTTTTTGTTTAGTCAATGTAGCAAAAGGTGCGTTAGGTTAGGAATCTTTGTATCTCTAGATCTGACGAGCTGTCGATGCCACACGCGATATTCTCGACTACATAGTTACGACGTTCTAGAAAACTCATGATTAGCGATAAGACCGCCTGTTGTCTGCCTCTATTTATAATCATTTGTTTTGTCTCCACTGTATCTTTCTTCTGTATCTTTTGATGAGGTGTGCCAATAAAGAGTATTCTATCTATCTATCTATCTTTTATTATCTGCAACAACTTTTGTAACATAAACGACTTTTTTTATTGTATACTGATCGGCGATTGACTCTTTTAATACAAAGTGATGGTGTTGATAACCTGATGGAAAGTGAAGACAGTGTCTAATAATGGAGCTCGCCGATTCAGTAATAGCCTATTCACACTTGTTTTAAAGAGAGCGAGGTCGTATTTAGACTCTCTACAGAACCATTTTACAGGGTCTTATAACGGTTCTGTCTTGACCGTTTTTTCACTTCATCTTCAAGTTACTAAAAAGCTTTAATTACCGTCGCGATACTGTTTAAATTTATTTTTCCGCCGGTTGCTTCCAATTATTAATGTTCCACCGACGATTATTTTTTGCGGGTATTATTAACTGTTGAAAGAGGTTTATTATTTTTCGTTTGAGTAATTTTTGAAAGTTTGCCCTCGTAAAAATATATTTTTTGTTCTTAATAAAAGTCCCCATTTCTTACAGAAAAACTAAAAATATGCGTCGGTTTTGTAACAGCGAATAATTTTAATAAATCTCTGGAAACATTTTATGTATTTCATTTCCTCGTAATCAATCTAACGATGTGTCGTTTTAAATTTGTAATTATGGGTGCCCTGAAAATTAACACCCGCGTTTAACGCTCTTCGACAGTTAAGAGTGAGCAACGTAAAAATACCTGTTAATTTATCGCCCGTATCCTTATTATAAAGTACGATGAATATGTAAGTCTAAGAGCGTGCGCAGACAGAGAGCGGTCTGGAGTTCTGCGTTCCGCGTTCAGAGTTCTGCGTTCTTTAGAATGTACAGAGTCTGTAGCAACAACGCACACAGCGGGCAGTCTGACCGCGGCGGTCAAAGTGGAACGCCGCGTTCTAGCGTTCTTTTCCCGCCGAGACAGAGAACGCCAGAACGCGGGGATGTCTGAGGTTGCAAACCTCAGACGAAGGATACTATATATAGACTTGACACAAGGGTACACCCGTAAGGGACAGATATAGAATAATGGAGCGAATTTAAGAATCACTTTAAAAATGGCTGACAGTTTACCATACACAACCTACGTAATTTGGGCGGATAATAAGCTTGACAAGTCACGTCCTATTGTTTGCCACAAACTCGTTTGTGGCAACGGCGGAAAAGTGAAACTATGACAAAGACAAAAAATAACATTTAGTGACAGAGACACTCTTATTATAATTTGTATGTGACCATCTCGTTCGGTAGTGGTATTATTATTTGGCTGTCTAGTCTATAGTATCCTTTGTTTAAGTTGCAAACACAGAAAAAATAATGAATTGGTTAGGGAAAGGGGGGATTTCTGAGGTCGAATCTACGGATAGTACACGACGAAATGCTGTTATGTTTATTTTATCCTTAATAAATAATTACATACATACCCTAAAAATACTAACAATACCTTATCAAGTAGCCTTAGTCAAGGATGAGATGAGTATACGCGTTTCACACGCTTTTTTTATTAAGGAGGCTTGATTTTGCTCAAGGAATGAAACTATTCATCGACATGCGAATATAAATATCGAATCGCTGTAAGAATTTAATAGGTAGTATTTTTTACTGAAAAATACTACAAATATTGCCTAGTTTTTCTCTTTTTAGAAGATTATACCTAAGCTCCACAAGAGCAATAATTCTTCATAGGAGAACGAACTTTCCAGTGACATGTTGCATGTACAAAGACACAAACGAAACTAGAACGCGAGAATTTGAACGCCGCCTGTGGGCGTTGGAACTCTTGAGCGGTCAACAGTCACCAGAACGCGGAACTCTGACAGAACGCAGACCGCTCTTTGTCTGCGCACGCTCTAATTATAAATGTATATATTTAAAAAAGTAGCTCATAGTGGGTAGCTCCGATCTCGCCACGGTGACGTCGCTCGCGCCGCCGACCCCCCCTGCGCCCGTCCTCAGCAGCCGCGCGCACCGAGCAAGCGCCCGCAGTATGCGTCGCGCTTTCGACATGTAAAGGCGGGATCGCTACTCTTGAGAAAGGTTCTCGAAATTGAACCGAAACATGTCGAACGCTATATCGACTTAATACGTGAGTAACCCGCTTAAAATATTTTTTTTAATATGTATGAGTCTCACGGGAGTTTTATAGTTAAAATTATAAATGTATAGTACGAAAAATCATGTTTTTATTGGACAACGTTCTACAATTTTATTATTAACTGAAACACGTTTGAAACGGCAATGCCAATAAAATATCGCTAAAAGTTTTTTTTTTTATATTTATTCAAACGTATTTATCGACGTTAAACAGAAATTATGATTCACTCATTCAGCCACACGAATTACTAAACAAACAGCTACTAACGTATTTACACAGTTATGTAGTTTTATTTGATTTGCGCGGCACAGGGTGTATAATTAATACGGTTTGGAAATGTTTTTACCAGATAATTCCGCTACCCGTTACATTTTACTTTATTTGTTTCAAAGTTCTTCTTCTTCCTCTTAAGTGTTGTGCTGCCTTTTTAATGGTGGCCATTAAAAATGTTCCAAAGTTATTTAATTGTATGTTTATGTTTATTTAACTATGTGATTCACCTATTATGGAACGAGGCTGAAAATAGTTTATTAAAAATTTTGAGGCTGTTGACAGTAATGGTTTCAACTAAATAAATAAATATTGGGGGACACCTTACACAGATCAACATACATACATATACATATAATCACGCCTGTATCCCATAAAGGGGGAGGCAGAGCACATGAACTACTAAGTTTCATTCAGTGCCACTCTACACACACAACTGTGCACAGATCAACTTAGCCCCAAACTAAGCATAGCTTGTAATATGGGTGCTAAGAGACGATATATGTACATACTTAAATAGATAAAAATACACACTTACATACATAGAAAACATTCATGACTCAGGAACAAATATCTGTGCTCATCACACAAATAAATGCCCTTACCGGGATTCGAACCCAGGACCGCGGCTTAGCAGGCAGGGTCACTACCGACTGAGCCAGACCGGTCGTCAAGATACAGATACAAGATATCTGTAATTGATTTGACTTGATCAATGACCTTTAATAGATTAACGCTTCGGTTGCTCATTTACATCCTAAATAAATCAGTTTAAAGTTTTTCTTACGTTGAACAGAACACGCATTTAAGAAGCAAACTTATCGACCTCAATCGAAAGGCTCTCCAAGTTTTCTTCAACCATGAAATGGGCCTTTCTACGGCCAAGTCTCATTCTTCTCACTTACGAAATGTTCGCCTCAGGCCCACGACGATCATGAAAAAGCGCGTTCCTACGCACACATTCTAAGCTCGTGTAGGCGAACGCGTACCATGCTTGTGTGAGTGAGATAAGACAGGTCGACTGGTCGCGTTCTTGACAGGCGGTTACTGTGAGGGAGTGGCCATGCCATTCAGTACGACAGTACTGTTTATTATACTGTGCCTCAGGGTACGTAGCCAAATGCACACACGCTTATGACAATACATACATACATACAATCACGCCTGTATCCCATAAAGGGGTAGGCAGAGCTCATGAAACTACTAAAGCTTCAGTGCCACTCTTGGCAAATAAGGGGTTGAAAGAAAACGAAACTGTGACATTGCAGTGACAGGCCAGCCTCTCGCCTACGCCACAATTTAACCCATATCCCACAGTCGCCTTCTACGACACCCACGGGAAGAAAGGGGGTGGTGAAATTCTTAACCCGTCACCACACAGGCAGACAATATCGCGGTTATATCATAGCTCTTCCGTATTGGCGCGGCAGAGCCTGGACTCCAAATTGCAACTTTCGTAAGGTATCCAATCGCTCTGACCACTTGAGCGACGGAGGACTACCTACCGGCTATGTGCGAATTTTTTGTGCTGTCTTTCTTGCTTTGTCGTTTCACTTTGGTAAAAAATGTATAATATATTATGAATACTTTAACTATGAATAATAATGATTGCTTTTATTCTTCGAATGCTCACATACATCATCATCCTCCTCCTTGCGTTATCCCGGCATTTACCAAGGCTCATGGGAGCCTGGGGTCCGCTTTGACAATTAATCCCAAGATTTGGCGTACTAGTTTTTACGAAAGCGACTGCCATCTGACCTTCCAACCCAAAGGGTCAACTAGGCCTTATTGCAATTAGTCCGGTTTCCTCACGATGATTTCCTTCACCGAAAAGCGACTGGCAAAATATCAAATCGAACTTACCGCTTGGCTACCAGCACTTCGAATGCTCGCTTACATTCGGGAATAAAGACCCAGTTGGACGTAATAAATTACCATTAAACCGAGCTTGCTCGAAGCCTATAGTTGCCATTCTAGTGATGTTGGAATTTAATTTAAGTGTTGCTAAGCAGTAGTAAAAAAATATTATACTTAGGACATTCTTACACACGTCGATCGGAAATCGAAAACGTAGATTGAGATAATAATCGGAATAGCTTGCTGAAATAAGAATTTATGGTCGTTCTTGAATAATTATAAATATTATAGGACATCTTTACACAGATTGACTAAGCCCCACAAAGAAGCTCAAGAAGGCTTGTGTTTTGGGTACCCAGACAACGATACAAATACTTATATAAGCCCCATGATTCAGGGACAAATATATTTGCTTATCACACAAATGAATGCCACCACCCCCTTTCTTCCCGTGGGTGTCGTAGAAGGCGACTGTGGGATATGGGTTAAATTGTGGCGTAGGCGAGAGGCTGGCAACCTGTCACTGTAATGCCACAGTTTCGTTTTCTTTTAACTCCTTATTTGCCAAGAGTGGCGCTGAAGCTTTAGTAGTTTCATGTGATCTGCCTACCCCTTTATGGGATACAGGCGTGATTGTATGTATGTGTATATGTATGTACAAATGAATGCCGAATCACGGGTTAGCAGGCAGGATCGCTAACCACTAGGCTACATCAGTCGTCAAAAAATAGTTTACTTAGACAAATTAAAGATAATTATGTGCTTAATTTTGAAGTAAATAAATATTTGGGGACACCTTACACAGATCAACCTAGCCCCAAACTAAGCAAAGCTTGTACTATGGGTATGAAATGACACAAAATTACCTATTTTTTGCCAATTAGTACAATAATTCCATAATCATTCTCAGTCCACACGACCAAAATCCTTCTTATAACCGTGTTGAGATTTACGACCGGTCCGTTCCGGACTAATCCGGCTACTTGTAAGCTCTTAGTTCGGAACAACTTGCTTTAACGACTTTAGTCTTTTTAATGATAAATGATGATGATTGATGATGATGATGACATAAAAAACATCCATGACTCAAGAACAAACACACAAACAAAACCCCGAGATTCAAACCCAAGACCGCGGCTTAGCAGGCATGAACGCTAACCACTAGACCAGAGCGGTCGTCAAAAAAGTAGTCAGACAGTAATGATAACGTTTTCAAGATGTTACTTAATAAATCTGAAATGAGGTAAAATAACCGATTTTTGCCAACAAGCACAGCATTTTCAGTCCACATGACAAAAAATAACCCGGATGAAATTTACGACCGGCCCGGTACCCGGTCCGTTCCGGACTAATCCGGGGACTTGTAAGCTCTAAGTTTGGGACAACTTGCTTCAACGACTTTAGTCTTTTTAATGCTGATTTATTTTATCTTTAACTGGCCGTTATAACTAAGTTTTGGGAGACACTAATCGAATGGACCGATTATGGAGCTTTTGTTTTTATTTGTTTAATCAGATACTTATCTACTATTCTATTACAATCACATATTTTTGGGCCATCCTACTATTATTGTAATTACAGGGTGGCCCAAAAATACGTTGAAAATGTTTGTATAATTATTTTTCTGTCCTTACACGAGTGATTGTCCTACGAATTAAAATATGAAACCTTAATAATTTTTGACCAAATAAATCGAATCGTCTTCAAAATATCCTCCTTTGGCTTTGAAGTAACGATATGCCGATATGCCGATGCACTATGACTTTCGTTTAACTTATTGCACGTATAGCTAATAAAGTATCCCAATTTTTGTAACCAATAAACGGGCTAGGGTTTTAAGGTTGATTACAAACTATAATTTATTGTTTTAAGTTAGGTGAATTTACGTAAGTAGGCTGAAAGTAGGCTGAAGCTTATGAATCTGGAAAAAATGTCTTTACACAATTAGTGTACATTGCAAACCTTGCGAAATGGACATGAATTCTGTTGAAATATCCATGCTGAATGTAGAAATATACAATATATATAGGATCAAAAAATATTTTCGGTAACTTCGAAATTTTGATTTTTTTCAACATTTCCCTACTCTTTGTCAGCGTAATTTTGGGTCACCCTGTAATTACACAACGAAGGCCACAAAAATATCTGATACAGTTCTAATTGTAGAGCTAAATTAGGAGCGTATCACATATTTTTGTTGAAATAACACGTTATGCAGGTCACTGTACAAGCACGATATTAATTTATTTGCTAATAATCTGCCTCCGAGTTAAAGATTTCCTTCCCAAAGTGAGATTTTGTTGTATCCTCCTAAATTAAACTATTATAATTATAAAACTCTATAAATTCCATCAAAATATGACCTAAATAATTAATGACTAACCAATCATTAAGAGATGAAGCAAAGTTAAACATGCTTTATATACCTACTCGTAAAAATCATTTTTTTTTATTATGTTAAAAAAATATCAAACATTAAGTTTTTAAAGTAGAATAGTCTGTGTATGTTCCCAAACCCGTTGTTACATCGCGCAATTTTATAAAATAAACATAATTTTCACATAATGTTCATCACACTCAAGTTCCCTCATAAAGCTACAAGCCACAGACTCGGTGTTGTAGACTACGCATTGTGAAGCGTTTACGAGTACTTGCTTTCGCAACATAGGGTTCCTTGGCGTGTAAATTAGGTAAGGTTTCAATCGTATTTTAACAAACTGTAAAGAAAACGGGATGACAGATGATACGAAAAGTTTCGTGATAATAATCTAAGTATTACTGGGATTTATTATGTAAATTGGAATTTTATCAATGAATTGAATACTAGCGTATTGCACTATAGGCTAGCTTCCTACTAGTCAAATCAGCTTCTTTTTAAGAACTATCAAAACGATTTGCTAATATGGAATTATTAATTAAGAAATACTAAGGAGTGACGTCATGGTCAATTCATTTACTTTATATATTTCTCTTTGACTTATTAAATAGAAATTATTTTTTAACGTAACTACTGTCCATATTTTTCTTCTAATTATATTCTGAAACTAGCCTATTATAGTAATTATTGGAATTAAGACCTACCAGCACTTAACCACACAATTGTGAAAATTCCTGTTTTAAAGGTTGGCAACGCAGTTGCAACCCCATTGGTTTTGCAGGTGTCTTCATGCGAAGGTGAATGCTATGTTAGCGGATATGTACCTTTTGTCCAACATGAAAAACCCTGTAATTACTACTTTCGGTACTATGGTCAATAGACGTGCAAGAACTCGTGCGAGTGTCATTACGTTGAGCTATTTGATTGGTGCACTGAATGTAACCTCAAAAGCAGTCAGCAATGTAACTGAAATCTCATTCGAGCTGGTGCGCCGTCTAAGTAAGTCCTAAGTGAAGTAATCTGTGACGAGTACATGGTATGAGCTATGTAGTATGTACGCTCGGCTGGCCGGGAGCTGTTTGCCTAAATGAGCGTTTTCGCTACAAAAGACTAGACAGGCGGTGGACGCGGTGAGAGCTAGCGAGGAAAAACCTATATGCTGGAAAGATAAGCAATTTTAATTACAAAACTTTCTTGAGCGACAGACATTACGAATATTAAAAAAGCCTCGGTTTCCTTCAAGCAAGAGTGACTAAGCTATTTTTAAATCAGTGAGCTCCATCTTAGACTGTCTTCACTTTCCACTAAGTGGGACTAGGGTCATTCTAATACATTAAGGTTCTCGCGCTTTGTACATATATTTAAAGTCACATACCACCACGGCCACCACAGCCACTGGTCACTGCCAGCGCAACCTGGCCGAAACGTTGAAAAAAAAAGTAAAATAATGTTAATTAATCGCGTTCGACCTAGAATCATTTTGTAAAAAGAACGGTTTACTCACGTAGAAGTATTTTAAGTCGATTATATGTCACTTTAAGTACCTATAACAGTAGGGAGCATTAAGGCCGTTACAGACTATACTATAGTGCATAAATATTATGCAACTTAACTGCAACTAATTTGGGAACTGCATGCCAATGGAACAGTGTCTATTAGTGCTCTTATGAAACTAGTGACGTATTGAATATCTATGTAAGCGACAGAGAAACATCGTTGCAGAAAAATTGCAACTGAAATACATTACAAATTAACATTCTAATGTAAACTTTGAGAAATTTTATAGCAGTCACAGAATAAAATGATAGGGGTACGCTACGCTAAACTATGATTTCGATCAATTTACAATTAATTTATCCTATAAAATTATGTATTTAAATGAACAAATCAATTTATTTTATTGAATATTCTTTGATATGTTCTTTTGTCACACTACCTACTATATATAAATTATAAATTGAAATAGATATCATACACAAAAGAAAAAACGACAAGGCCCACTGGTGGCCGCGTGACGTTAGCCGCGTAAGCTGAAGACTCGGGTTCGATTCCCGGCTCGGCCACTAGTGGGCCTTGTCGTTGTTTCTTTCGTGTATGATATCTAATTTAATTTCTATTTCTAATTAATTTTAAAACTATTTGTAATTGTTTCAGGTACGTCATCGTCCAAGACTTGAGCCAGCGACCGGTGCCCAAGATCTCAATTAAAGTTCCTTTCGGAATTGCTGAAGTACCGCCTTATCGTGGCTTACCTGCCCTCAGCAGGGCTGCCTATGAAATATTACAAATATTTATTTTTGCTTGCGTCATACGAAATTAGGTTTACATTCCCGGCCAAGATATAACAGAACACCTGAATAGGTACTAGTTAAAAATAGATAATCTCTAGAAAATTAAAAAGTCTTGTCGCTTTTAGTGATATCTCCATAATTAAAAACAAACGATTCAAGAACTAGCATGCAAATGGTAGTCAAATAATAGTAAGTTTTATGAAAAGTGTAATTTTAAAAACAAACTGCTGAATTTATATCAATGTTTTATTACACTTCTTTACCTGGCATGGACTTTTGTACCATACACTACGGCGTCAGTGCTAACTTAACAAATCATGTCCATATTTTAACTCCTAATTTACACACAATAGTGTTACTTTGCCAGCCCTACATGAGAGACGATTATGCAGTGAAATGGGCAGGATGGGGCCAAAATATTACTCGGTAAGGTTACGGACGGACCCTGAGATCCACGCCACTACGTGCCTTAATTTATAGACTATTTGTAAAACAATTATGTTACCTACATACCTCTATGTTACTAGCATGTGTTTGTGTTAGCGGGGCCCTGTCATTTTACAGGGTGGTCCAAAATTACGTTGACAAAGAATAGGGAAATGTTGAAATAAACCAAAATATCGAAGTTACCGAAAATATTTTCTGGGCCTATATATATTGTATATTTCTACATTCACCATGGATATTTCAACAGTTTATGCCCATTTTGCAAGGTTTGCAATGTAGACAAATTGTGTAAAGACATTTTTTCTAGATTCATAAGCTCGATACGTTTCAGCCTATTTACGTAAATTCACCTAACTTACCAACCACCACCACCAACCAATTGGCCTACATTGCAAACCTTGCGAAATAAATATAGTTTGTAATCAATCTTAAAAACCCTAGCTCGTTTATTGATTACAAAAAGTAGGATATTTTAAAAGCTATAAGTACGTAAAATATTAAGTTAGACGAAAGTCATACTAGAGGTGCAGCGGCATATCGTAAATATTTTATTCTAATATTTGCGTTTTTACTCTACAAAGCCAAAGGAGGATATTTTGAAGACTATTCGATTTATTTAGTCAAAAATTATTTAGGTTTCCACATTATAATTTGTATGACAATCATTCGTGTAAGGACAGAAAAATAATCTATCGTATTTTTGGCCGCCCTGTAGTGTATGACTTCAAAATTAGGTGAGTCTACGAGTATATTGCAAATTACTTCATCTTGTAGTGTCTCGTGTGTTTCAAAAAATACGTTCAAGTTAACGCAAAATACTATGAAAGATAGAAGAGAAGGAATGAGGTAACATTTTTCTATCTGGTGTGAAGTTTAGTTTTTCAGAATTGAAACAAAAACAATATTATTGGCTGGCTAGTTGTTAACAACGTGCATTTTATACTTCTGATCGACCCTTTTGCAATATTTCCCCGAGAAAAGTTCGCCTAGATCTTGCACTTCCAACTCATCCTTCCAATATTTTTTCATATAATTACTTTCTTCGTTAATCTCCTCTCATCTATCCTCCTCTCTACGAGTACATTATATGGTGCCCGAACCACCTTAATATCAATCTTTGTCACATCCATTCCACACTTCTCTGAGATATGTAGCCAGTCGCCTTAATAAAAGCCGAAAAAGCCATGGCTTAAAGCCTACCTACCTACCGGCTTAGCACAAGGAAGATGATGAGTTACTCAGTTTTTTTGCGCTGTCCGCAAGCAAAGCTCAGTTGAGCATTTCTTTTTTTTTTCGCCATATTAAAAAAAAAGGTATTTCTACTCAGAATCATTAGCTACTTCAATCCTAGTGGTTAAAAATATTGTCCCAGATACCATTTTCCATACGCTCAACGAGGGTGCGGTGTGCTGATGACGGGAGGACTTACGGAACTAACTTGTTCCGTTTATTGTCCTTTGAGTCGTCGGCAACCCGAACCCTCCTTGGAACTTGTACACTCCTTTTTGCTGTGTACTTAACACAGCAAAAGGGAATGTACAAGTTTCTAATGGAGTGGCAACGCGCATGTGACACTGTTTGAGTTGCAGGCGTCCATAGGTTACGGTGACCGCTTTACATCAGGCGGGCCGTATACTTGTTTGCCACCGACGTAGTATTAAAAAAAAAACATATTGTGTGGGGTAACAAAAGAGGAAAGTAACAAAAATTTATGGGAATTCTGGGACACTTTTTGTCTCCCAGTGAGATTGAAAGTACTTACTCGTGATTCTGAGTACAATTAATCTAAAATTCCCTAAAAAAATCGAAATAAAAAAAATTACAAAAAAAAGAAATGCTCAGGTAGGTATGCGCTAGTGGGTAATCACATAATGTAATGTGTACGAGTAATATGTTAATAATCGTCCGCCGACAGCTGCAGAGCTCGCGTGCACATAGCCCAGTAATTGACGCGCCTAATCCAGCATTAGGACGCTTACCGCGGGTTACCCACTGTCATGAACATTATACCTTAATGAATATGCTTTAACGTGTAATTTCCTTGTCGCGCATATCTACTGAGTATCGCTGTCATTAGAATTTATGCCGTGCTTATATTACATTAAAGTTTATATTCAGTATCCGTTAAGCACTTGTACGTCGATGATTGTTCGTGATCAGTGGAATTAATTTAGTGTTAATGAGTTGCTGGGTTTCTAAATGTGAAATGTATTATGGCAGTGAAAGAGTTGAGTGTAGGGTTTTCTAAAGAGTAACGCGATTGTGATATTTTCGGCGTTACCAGCTAAGGCGCTAGTGATTTTTTTATACTACGTCGATGGCAAACACGCATACGGTCCATCAGATCGAAAGCGGTCACCGTCAGGCAGACGCCTGCAACTCAAGGAGTGTCACGTGCGCGTTGCCAACTCATTAGAAACTTGTACATTCCTTCTTGCTGTGTTAAAGACGCAGCAAAAAAGAGTGTACAAGTTCTGAGGAGGGTTTGGGTTGCCGACGACTCAAAGGACAATAGACGGAATAAATTAGTTCCGTAGGTCCTTCCGTCACCAGCACACCGCACCCACGTTGAGCTCTGGCAGCCTTACTCACCGGCAGGAACACAACACGTGATATTTGATGAGGTTTAAAAAATGTAGTAAGATTCTGAGTCAGAATCTTACTACATTTTTTAAACCTCATCAAATATATTCTGACTATGTCTGACGTACGCATCAAAAGGCCAAGTCTCAAAAGAACTGACGAATCAGTTCAATCAGTCACTGGTTATTGTAAAGTCCGTATGTAGAATGCCACAGTCCCTGTAAGCTACAGGATTTCAGGAGCACATTTAAACACGTCCGTACAGAAAAACCATTTATTTGACAAGGCCGATGAAATATCTACCCTCCACCTATTTTAACAATAACTTAAAACTACCCATACATTACACCCTCTCACTGAACTAGCACTAAGCGTCCCTTCGATTAGTCCAGAAAGACTTATTTATTTCAAGCACAGTTGGGAGCCATACCATAGTTTATATTATGTTAACTTTACTCAACAGTAAATGAAGATATTGATTTATTAAGCAAGAGCATTACAAACTAAATATTTATTATACAACTTACATTAATAGAAATGCATACAGTACTAATAAGTTACCTTTGTATTAATCAAACTCAAAACCATATCGATTCGGTGGTCTAATGGGACGTGGCCTCAAATTAGATCTAGTCACCGAAGACTCTAGCGAAGGTGGGTCGGTTCCTCGTTCCCCTGCTACAGACGTTGGTATCCCGCCTGCGCCAAGACTCGGCTCGGTGGACGGCTCCTTCGGGCAAGGTACATCCAATAAAGGATTCCATCTGCTTTTAATTTGGTCAACATGTCGCTTCATAGGAGGACCGTTTTCCTTTGATATTAAGTAATTACGTGACCCTAGTTGTTGATCAACTTGCCCACTAATCCAATTCCTTCCTTCCCTAAAATCTCGTGTCCATACCCTATCTCCCACGTTAAAATGTCTGCCCGCCCCGCCCGAGTTATGTACCTGCCGCTGTTGCGCGTCACGCACACGGCGTTCTACTTCTCTCACGTCTTTCAATAACTCGAGTCTCGTACGCAAAATCCTGTGCTGTAGCAGCATGGCCGGTGAAGTACCTGTACTGCTATGCTCAACATTTCTATACATCATTAAATAGGACTGTAAAGCGGAATCCACGTTAAGGCCTTCCCTTACCGCTTTTTTTATTGTTCGCTTACACAATTTAACCGCACCTTCGGCCGCACCATTTGACGAGGGCTGATAAGGCGCTGAATACGTAATTTTGACTCCATTGTGTTCTAAAAAATGCCTATACTCTCTACTAGTAAACGGCGGTCCGTTGTCTGATACGACCTCCAGAGGTAAACCAAAACGGGCAAACGTTTCCTCCAATACCTTAATGACTGACGAAGCGGTGGTCTTATGCATTGTAAATGCTTCTATCCATTTAGTACTAGAGTCTATAAGCACAAGATACGTTTTTCCTCCGAGAGGACCCAAACGGTCTAAATGCAATCTTGACCAAGGTTCAGATATGTATGGCCACGGTTGCGGCGCGGTGCGCGGCGGCGCCATCCCCTCCGCGGCGCATGTCGCGCACTCATGACAAATACGTTCTATATCCGTGTCGATTCCCGGCCACCATACATAACTGCGCGCGATACTTTTCATTTTTACTATTCCCATATGACTAGTATGTAATTCTGTCAAAATTGCATTTTGTAATGTTTTAGGTATCACTAGCCGATAACCCCAGACTACACACCCTCTATCCAGATATAACTCAGTCTTACGGGAACTGTATGGTTTCAGAGAAACGTGATCATTATCATGATTTGGCCATCCTGATTGTATATACAGTACCACTTTTTGGAGTACCTCGTCCTTGAACGTATTTTCCTTAACTATTTTTCTAGTTATAGGCAAGAAGTTTTGAATAAAATTGATGTATGTGACTTCCTTCTTATCACTTGCTTCTTCACCTGTTGGTAATCGAGATAAGGCATCAGCGGCATTTCTATCACTACGCACATACTCAATATCGTAATCGTAACCTGATAAAAGCACCGCCCAACGTTGCATTCTGCTGGCGGCCATCACTGGAATGCCTACTTTATCACCAAAAATAGTTACTAACGGTTTATGGTCAGTTCTCAATATAAATTTTCTTCCAAAAAGATACTGATGGAACTTCTTAACTCCAAAAATTATGCCTAATGCCTCCTTTTCTATTTGTGAATATCCGCGCTCTGCTTTATTAAGCGATCGCGACGCATACGCTATCGGACGTTCTTGCGTCCCCTTCGCACCGTCCCCGGGGCTGCCGTCTGGCGTCAAATGTGATATCACCGCCCCTACGCCTACACTACTAGCGTCGCAGGTCAAAACTAGCGGCAAATCCGGCGAATAGTGCGCCAGTACCTCACTAGACATCAGTTTACCCTTCACCCGGTTAAAAGCATATTCACATGACTGGTCCCAATAATATTTAACCTCTTTTCTGAGAAGATTATATAACGGTGCCAGTAATGAGCTTATGTTTGGTATAAACTTCGCGTAATACATGACTAATCCTAGAAATGATCTTAACTCTGTAGTATTACGCGGAGCGGGCACTTTTTCGATTGCTTCTAGTTTATCTGGACACGTATGAACGCCCTCCTTGCTTATCACGAAGCCTAGATATGTCACGGAATCCGCAAAAAACGTACATTTACTTTTTTTAACCTTTAAGCCATATTTTTGCAACCGCTTAAACACTTCTATCAAAGTCGTTAAGTGTTCTTGGTCATTAACCCCCGTAATGATGACATCATCTAAAAAGACCCCCACCCGTGGCATGTCAGCAAACAGCTGTTCAAGTTTACGCTGAAAAATCCCTGGGCTAGAGGCCAGACCGTAAATCAATCTATTGTACCGAAATAAACCCTTGTGTGTATTAATTACGGCATATTTTTTGATTCCTCGTCCAACTCAAACTGCGCATACGCCTGCGACAAGTCTAACTTGGTGAACTTTTGGCCCCCATGTAATTTAGTGAGCAAGTCGTCCACACGGGGCAAAGGAAAACGATCAACCTCGAGACATTTATTTAAAGTAAGTTTAAAATCACCGCATACCCGAATGGTGCCGTCCTTCTTCATAACCGGCACGATCGGCGTAGCCCAATCCGACGTTTGCACGGGCTCGAGTACTCCGTCGCGCACCAGCTGTTCAAGCGCGCGCTCCACCGGCTCACGCAGCGCGTACGCCAGAGGGCGCGCGCGCAGGAACACCGGCCGCGCGTCCGGCCGCAGCCGGAACCCCACCGTGCCGCCCGTGAACCGACCCAGCCCATCGCCGAACACGTCTCGGTAACTAGAACTGAAAACATCAAAATTGAATGTCTCACATTTAATATTATTACAATGTGTCAGTATGAAAGGAGGTAAAATATCGAGTTCCACCAACCACTCCCGTCCTAGCAAACTTGTCCTACCATCGCGTATAATATATAATGTTAAGTATTTACTTATATTCTCATACGTCACAAGAGGTGTAATTTTGCCTACTGGCATAACCAATTCACCTGAAAAATATGTTAAATTTAAATTACAATTTTCCATCGGTATACTACTAAATAATGTCTTGTAACATTCCAAACTTATACAAGTTGCAGCAGTGCCCGTATCAACTTCCATTAGTAAGGACTTGCTATTTACACAAACATTCATAAAGTACGGTTTATATTTTTTTAAACGATTAGCGTCCATAGAATAATGATTTACCTCGTCACTATCGCTGGATGAGTTCATATGGAACTCCTTGCTTGCCAGATGGTGTACCCCTGCTGCGTTATTTTTCACATTCGGGCAAACGCGTTTCAAATGACCTTCTTTATTGCAGACTCGACAAACATACATTTTAAACTTGCAGCTTTCTGCCGCGTGCTGACCTCCACACACACGGCAACTACCTTTAGGGCCCTCAGTGCCTATAGGTGCATTTTTAATTCGCCAACCTCCGCCGGTATGTTTGCCGCTCCAACCGCCGCCGCCACCACCGCCGCCGCTGCCGCCGCCGCCACCGCGACCAGCCGCGCCGCCTTGCGGTCCGTGCGACGAGTGACGTGAAGTACTTTGACTTGGCGCGCGCCCGCTGGCGCGCCCTCGCCCCGTGTCTCTTATCAGATGCACTGACGCCGTATCTTCTCCGGCATCGCCCCCTCGACTGCTACCCCGATGCTCCACGAGTGCTGCGTCAGCCTCCGCCATTTCTAACGTCACCGCAAGCTTGAATGCTATGTCAAATTTAATATCATCTTCTGCAAATAACCTCTGACGTATACTGTCTCGCGCTAACCCACATACGAACTGATCTCGTAAGTTTTCTTGTAAACTATCACCAAGGAATTTACAATCCTTTGACAATTTCTTTAACTCGGCCGCGTACTCCCCCACACTTTCATCACTATTCTGTATGCGTCGCCTAAATTTAAATCGCTCTGCCAGTAAACTAGGCTTAGGCTGCAAATGTTCCTTCATAATTGACACTAATTCTTTAAAAGTCTTTGTCGAAGGTTTCGCTGGCATACACAAATTTGCCATTAAGGCATACGCGTCACTGCCTATCACTGTAATCAAAGTCGCCACTTTAACCTTTTCTTCCACTGAGTTTGCAATGAAAGATTGTTCCAAGCGATCTATATAATAATCCCAACTGTCCTTATCTAAGTCGAACGGCCCGATTTTGCCGAGCGCCATAGTCATTTTAGCAACACTTGTTTACCGCTCCCGCCACAAAATTACACACTCGCGAGTTAGTTCCTTATTCGTCGCCACTGTAAAGTCCGTATGTAGAATGCCACAGTCCCTGTAAGCTACAGGATTTCAGGAGCACATTTAAACACGTCCGTACAGAAAAACCATTTATTTGACAAGGCCGATGAAATATCTACCCTCCACCTATTTTAACAATAACTTAAAACTACCCATACATTACAGTTATGATACTAAGATCAGCTCCAGCCAAGAAGATCCTGCAGTCACGCTGAGAAGGGAAGACCACAAGGGAGATGAGATGTCGATACCTACAGAATAACTAGTACAGTAACGAACGCTACGTTTAACGCATTAAAATTGCCGCGCGTTTTAGTTACCGGACAAAATCTGTAAAAAAAATATATTCACCCTGTTTTTATTGAATTCCGTTAACTTTAAGGGAAGGTTCTTCAGATCAAATACTATTAATTTATCTAAGAAACAAGCGTCTTAACTTTAACGGTTATCGAGTTATTAAAAAAATTAAGATAATTACTGAAAACTTGTGTGACAGCCTTTACCAATTTCTGATGTTATTTGCTTTGAAATGTGCCATCAATCACTTGACACTAACTTGAATGTAATTCTTAAGGGTCTCTCACACTAACAAATTCATTTATTATGTATAAAAAGTGTTGCGTATCAACGAGATATGCATGTGTGCGTGGCTGCGCCCACGGTTCATATACGTGGTACCTTACTTGAATAAACCAGTGTGCTACAAAGCAGCTTTCGTGTCACTTGTCCCCTCGGGCCTATACTTACCAGTGGCGACGAGGATGGGATGAAAAATTTTTTTTGCTAATTTGAATAAAAGTGATATATCCTGTATATCACTTTTATTCGAATTCGCAAAAAAAATTTTTGGTTCCTGATAATGAACCTAACGACGTGTCGATTTAACGGAAAACAAATAAACACGGTGTATATTTAGGTACATAATTTTAATAACAGACCGTCGCGCGACCGTCGCCGTCGCGTCTCATACTTCAATATCGATAAGGTTTGATTTCGTATGCGTCGCATCGCCGTCGCGCGATCATCGCGCGACCGTCGCCCACGCAAGCCGTGGCGTTAGTCTAAAAGGAAGGCCAAAAGTTTTATAAATTTCTTAGCAAATTAAAAGGTAAAAACGCCGATGCTCACGAAAAACTTATCTGCTTTGTCTTAAATACACCTCAGGGTTTTAAGTCTGTCAATTAGACTTTCTCAACTCCGCGAAGTAACAAAGTATTCCCATTAAATTTTCACACTAGAATACCCAATTACAGGTCCAATTAATTCTAATATTTATCAATTAAACCTTTGTAAAAACAGCGTTTGATCACTCGAAATATAATGTTGATTAACGATCGCGAAGCGAAACAATGAAATAAAAGACAATGTATTTATAACATCTAATTCTTATTAAAACCTTATTTCAGAAACTTAAAGTTTGAATTAAAATAAACAAAGAATTAGGCTTCAGTACTATCGAAAAGAATTGAAATGTAAATTTGCTTTAACGAAGTGGATTTATTTTTATTTGTCATGTCCTTGTTTGACCGCGAGAGTAATTCACAAAGTCATTATACAGGTCGTTCGAGCGATACTCCACCTTGTTTCATTCTGATAGAGTGTTGGTGTTGTTTGTTGTAAATTGGTGTTGTTGTCTGGGTTTCCTTGAGGGAAGTTTGTTTGTTGGTTTGTTTGTTCGGCTGTCTGTCGGGGAATTGATAGCGCTGTGTTGAATGCAGGTGATGGCGTGTGCTTCCGTTGCAGAATGTCTGAGCTATTTGGAATTGAAAAGGGAAATAGTTGAAGTTGAAGCATATAAATTGAAATATGTTTGAAACTGAACAATAACTTATGATTAACGTACAGAGGGTCAAATCTAGATTGAGGAGCTATTGTAACTAATCCATTATTACACTATGATGTTGAGTTGTACATGTATCCATTGAACACGCCTACCATATATAACCGGTGGACACTCTATTTAATAATGCAAACATTGTAAAACATGGAAAAAATGGACCAGTTACATTTTCCCCCGTCGAGATTTGCCCCATAATACAGTACCTAATTAATGGAAGGTTTTAGAGTAGGTACATAATATTTTGGATAGTTAATAAAAGTGGTGATAGAATATCTCGGGGATCGTGAAATAATGACAGTCATGTTTCCCGCACCAGGAACGAAAAAATTATTTTGCATTTTAATTTATAATATTACATTATAATTTAAAAAAAATCCCACAATGTCAATTTACCGGGAACTAAATTAGGTATAAATGTCGAATATGCATCAGTAATGATCATATTGCATAATTAGAGCGACAGATTAATGCTGCAGACCGGATTATGCTCCAGCAGTGATAAGTTTGTTTAGCAATTAGGGTACAGTAGGTCAATTCATATAGACAACCTGGTATTACATTTTAACATGCATGGTGTATTTCACTAAATAAGAATGAAAATTAACTTTGAAGTAATTAAATTATGGTGAAACAAAGAAACTCATATGCCTCTTTAGTTACATATCAAAGACATAATGTAACTGCGTATAGACAGCTACAGTCTAAGAAAAAACGTACCTCAAAACCATATAGAAATAGGTACGGTGACCAAGATGGCGTTACCGACCTTTGGGGACGCTCGGTTAGATGGCGTTATTATTAATATTTGACATTTTAACACATATCAATCTAAAAATATGGGCCGAATTGTCAAAACTGAGGTTTAAAAGT
This sequence comes from Leguminivora glycinivorella, assembly GCF_023078275.1. Lineage (NCBI taxonomy): Eukaryota > Metazoa > Arthropoda > Insecta > Lepidoptera > Tortricidae > Leguminivora > Leguminivora glycinivorella. The sequence goes on from NC_062981.1 coordinate 23,609,429, forward strand.
TTTAAGCTTGTGTCGAGAGATGGCGGTCTATGCACTGTGGTTACATATTTTACTTTACAGTAACTCTATATAATACTTGATCCTCTGTGTTACATATATACAGACATGAATGCTGAAAACAAGACACTCTTTTGTGGGCAGTTGTGTAATTAAAAAGAAAATATCTAGCCCTGATAGCAGAGGACTGAGTACAGTCAACAACACAGCTGTGAATAAAGACAAAGTGCCAAAATGATGTATACAGAACATTATTGCCTGTATATTAAGGTGTCTATACATATTGTTTGTATTCACAGCTGCGTTGTTGACTGTACTACAAAAGTAGGTAGTTGACTGTATAACATACGTAATCATTTATTGATTAATATTCGTACTGGTCTATAATAACAAAATAATTATTAATGAATTATTAAAAGAAAAAGCTTATTCACTTAAACGTTTCGTTAGTTTATTACCAAAAATTATTATGTTATGAATTTATGAGCTTCTTATTTTCTGTTTAGCGATCAAGAAGTCTAATACCTGGGCCATTTTTTTCAAAGTTGTCCAAATGTCCACCCCACTTTTTTTGGATTTGGAAATTTTTATGTTCTTTCCAGTCAGAATCGCGAGCTCTTTCCATCCTAATAAGAGAAAAAAGGTGTCCCAAGGTTTTTTTTTCCATTCCGTTACCATTTTTTTCATACATATTATATGGCGGTAACGGAATGGAAGGTTTGAAAAATGTATGGACATCTTGGGACATTTTTATCCTATCAGGATCGAAAGAGCTCGCGATTCTGCGTAAAAAATACCCATGTTACAAAAAAAGTGGGGTGGACAACTTTAAAAAAATGGCCCAGTTGCTGTCTATTAGCATAAATTAAATATAACAAGATCATACCATCCCATACATTAAAATGCGACCGCCTATGAACGAGCTTACACTCCACCACACATAGATGGCGCCACAGAAAATGCCTTGTTGCCACCGATTATTTGTAGATTGGCATTAAGTGTCAATTCCGAGCCGTAAATCTATGTCAAAAGTGCTTAACGCCATCTACAAGTATAATCGAAAGCTACAAGACATTTTTTTTGTGGCGCCATCTATGTGTGGTGGAGTGTAAGCGCGGTCTTAGGCGGTCGCATTTTAATGTATGGGATGGTATGATCTTGTTATATTTAATTTATGATTAGTCTCAAAATTAAACCAATACACAACCAATCAAAATCTAATCCAAATAACCTCATGTAGGTACTATAATGCCCTCAAAGATCTAAATCATAAACACGAAACCGTTTATCCACAATACACGCTCCAAAGGTGATCGATCCCAAATTACCATATCGAAACTATTGAATCCCGCGGCAAATATAATAGGATTAGGGCAAATGCGATCGCTGTCTTAGGCAAATAATGTATTCTGAGCCGATTATCGTGATCTGTGAGGGATGGTATGTGGGGATTGTGGGGGTAGTTTTTATGAAGCCGTTATGGGTTAATCTCCTTTTCGGTATGGTGAATTTCTTGTGTGATATTTGCTTAGATATGTGACTGGGAGTGGAATATTGAATGACCTAAAATGAGACGGTAAAATATTTCCGTGAAAGTAAAGGATTTAAACACTGCATAAATCGCGTGATTGCGATTTATATTATATATCATTAAATCATTATTTAATGTTGCACAGAAAAGAGCGTCAACTGTTTTTATGCTGACTTTATTCTATTAAAAATTCAATGAAATCGTAGAAACTCTAGGTCCAAGAGTTCCCAGCGCGAACAAGTTGTTCTCAGAAATTGCGAAGCGTCTGGCTGAGCTAACTGCATGGTGACCGACGAGCTGGCGACTTCCTCGCACAACGCATCAGCATTGCGATACAGCGAGGAAATGTCGCCAGTATCCTTGGTACAATGCTTCAAGGGCTTATTTTTGACATTAGCTAGCTTTTAAGTCTTAGTTTCTTATATAATTATGTAAATATGTATGATCATAAAGATTATGTACCTACATTAAATAGCAACATGCTTACATTTTTTAACAGCAAACAATCTATTTTTCAAAAATTTATGTAAGAACAAATTTACTTACTTCATGTAAGAACAAATTTACATAATTTATAAACTAAGGCTGAGTATAAAACTTAAAAGCTAGCTCATATCTAAAATAGATCCTTGAGGCGTTGTACCAAGGATGCTGGCGATATTTCCTAGCTCTATCGCAATCTATTTATTCTAAACTTAAATCGTAGCAAGTACAAAAATCGAAGCGACTTACATTCCCTCTACTGTGCCCCAGAGTACGTAGCCAAATGCACAAACGCTTACGATAATATCGGTAGCATAGCTATCTCTATCGCTCTTCCTTACTGGAACGACAGAGCCAGACTGCGATTCGTTCGTTGCCTAGCGTCAACGATTTTCATTTCGGCTAGGCCAGCCGTTGTTTATGCACGGCGGACACCCCATCCAAGTTTGGCGCGCGCCCAGCGCATCATGATCGTCGATTATTTCTATTTTCTCGCAACTTGGCTCGTTTTCTTCACGGCTGACTTGTTCCTCTACTACGAGCTTTAAACGGTTTAGAAAACGGTAACTCGATATCGTACTCATGGAAAATATGTATATTTTTAGCAAGAAACCATAAACCGTGCTTTCCACTTTCAGTTGTAGTTTACATACATACATACATACATACAATCACGCCTGTGTCCCATGAAGGGGTAGGCAGAGCACATGAAACTACTCAGGTTTCAGTGCCACTCTTGGCAAATAAGGGGTTGAAAGAAAACGAAACTGTGACATTGCAGTAACAGGTTGCCAGCCTCTCGCCTACGCCACAATTTGACCCATATCCCACAGTCGCCTTCTACGACACCCACGGGAAGAAAGGGGTGGTGAAATTCTTAACCCGTCACCACACGGGCAAGTCAGTTGGTCAGTTGTAGTTTAATCACAGAATATATAGGTTAAGTACAAGTACAGAAGGCTCGTCACTCCTTTGATATTCACAAAACGCCGCCATTCTAAATTCTTACCTACATTAACAAACGGATCGATCGCGTGCAGACGACATTGAATTCTATTGCGCCGCGCGAAGGTCGTCGCCACTGAATGGGCCGCGAACTCGCGGCCGCTGGCACGTACTTGTAGCAGTTGTAGCGCGGCGAAAGGACCGCGGAGTGAGTCGCCCCTGCCTACATTAACAAACGGATCGAACGCGTGCAGACGACATTGAATTCTATCGCGCCGCGCGAAGGTCGTCGCCACTGAATGGGCCGCGAACTCGCGGCCGCCGGCATGTACTTGTAGCGCGGCGAAAGGATCGCGGAGTGAGCCGCCCCTGGTTTAATCTTGGTGTGGAAGTTGATCATTGCAAATTATAGTTAACTAGCTTTTGCCCGCGGTTTTTCTCGCCTTAAATTCGAAACCTGCGGGATGCCCCATACAAATTTTGCCCCCCATTTTAGGAAAGTGGCGGATTAGAAAGAGACAAAAAGTCGCCTATGTCATTCTACATCCCTTCAATTGTTTCCACTTTAAAGAATCACGTCAATTCGTCGCTCTGTTTTGCCTTGAAGGACGGACAAACAAACAGATACACACACTACCTATGGATTAAATCGCGAGTTTGCAATATTTTTCGCTCCGAGGCCCGAAGTTCACACATTTTTTGTAATCAAACTTAAAATAATCGATGGAATCAGGCGTTACTTTGCGGAAATCCATGTTAATCGTAAACTAGAACGTTCCTTTGCTAATCCGCGAATTGATAACGTGCAAGTCAATCAGTGTTAACCTGTTGTACTTACTTGCGTATTTTTACATGCAATTAATTTTCCCACCCTCCCACATCAAAAATAAAAATAAATACGCAAATAAATACAACAACCCACCAAACTTCAAATACAAAAAAATATTTAAATGGAAAAAATGTTAAATAGGTCACCAGAAATTTCATAACTCCCCCGACATCGACAGAACGAGTTCTTTATAACTCTCAGCCTGTGTCGATTCTGCCAGTGTTTATTTTATCACTTATCCACGTGGATAAGACATATGTCACTCTCATACTGACATACTTGATAAAACGTGACGGATACTTTATCCAGATAGTTAAGTGATAAAATTGGAAACGGATATGCTTCGGCGTAATAGGCTACTTGCCTCCTAGTCAAATCAGCTTCTTTTTATGAACTGTCAAAACGAATTTGAACGACTTGCTAATATAGAATTAATATGAAATCGAATTGAGTGACGTCACGGTCAATTCAGTTACTTTATATATTTCTACCTGACTTATTAAATAGAAATTGGATTTTAAAATAACTTCTGTCCATGTTTTTCATATAATTATCTGATGCCTTACTTCGTGCATGGTATAAAATATTTTATTTTAAGAACAATCAAGTTCCCTAGAACGCCGGTTGAAACGTCAAGAATCCAATGGTAGGGAGTCAGGCCGCGGATGTAGGATTAATGGTAACGACCGTCGTTATGTGCCGGTTGAACCTCGAGTTATGGTGATGACCAAATAATTTTATTTATGAAATAGCTGTTGTGACAAACTTACGCTAAGCTAGTTTTCTTTAGTGAGTTCCTTCATGAATAGAATAGAATAGAAATATTTATTTGCATGAATACGTTACAATAAGATCTTATAAGTAGTATTTAGTCACAGTACATGCTCTGTTAGATATAAGTTTCGTGACATTTAATATTAAATATCATTCGCAAAATAAATGTCTCATACCAATCGTTTTAGTGACATTAATTTTTTTACAGGTAATAAAATTTATTTATTCCGTAACACATTTCTGACAATACATTGACTATACCTATAGATATATAAAAAAAACCTTAACTAAATAAACAAACAGACTAATTTTATGATTAATTTTGAATAGCGCGCCATTTTGTAAAATATTGCAGGTTATCTACTTCTACATTTTCTACAGAAAACGAAATGAAGCGTTTTCTCTAACTGATGGTCTTTATAAGTACCGTACAGACATTACACTATCATTGAAAAATAATCATAGACGACAACCATGCCGTCCTTTTTCTTCACGTTGTAAAAATATGGGCCTATGTCCTTTACAACCATTTGATTTCATTTTGAACATTTAATACGAAAAGTCGGATTTATAAGTAGAATACTGAACTGTTCCCAAATATCACGAAAACGGTTAAGAATCCACATGTTGATGAGAACATCCGGACATGCTACTAGTAATGTTGCTGGCCAAATCTATTTTAAAAATTGAACTGCACCTTCTAATGAAAATACATCCATGGGCTGTAGTAGTCGAGCGGTTGCTCGAACAATGGTAAAGTTTCTAGTGGTCGGCCAATGCCATGTTTTGTTCATGTAATGCGCATTCGAGCATTCACGACTACGAGTTACACGAGGAGTAATTGAAGTACGTGCTTATTGTGTTTTATTTATTTATTTACCCCATTATTCATATCATTATTATTATTAAGAGCCCATATTGTCCCACTGTTGGGCAAAGGCCTCCCTCAAATTCCTCCACGTATCCCTATCCCCTGAAGTCTCCCACCAGTCTTAGTCAGCGTCAAGCTCGTCACGCCATCTATGTGCCCTATGTTAACCAAATCCATGAGACTACAAGGGTTAGAGTCGCTCTAACAAACTGTCTGCCTCAGTTCACCCGAAATCACCGTGAAATCTCTTTTTATTGACATATCAGGAGCGCTGTCACGCCGCCATTACGTTACTTATTGATGGATAGGCATTGTTCCGCTATGCATGTGACACGCGAATAATATTTACACAGCAACAAATAATGTGTATTTTTAGGACCTAATAGGTGCAATGTCTGTATTATGTAAAATAAAACTCCCAGACAGACAGACAGACAGAACATACTCCCACCTAAATGATTTTATAGCTGAATTGAGACACTTCTCGGATAACCTAATCCATGAAACTACAACTCTCGCGCCAAGCTCCAACCAACAAAATTTCCGAACGCGGTTCACCTCTCAAAATCACCGTAAAATCTCTTTTTATTGACATATCAGCAGCGCTGTCACGCCGCCATTAGGTTGGTACTGATTGATGGATAGGCATTGTTCGGCTATGCATGTGACACGCCAAAATCGTCTACACGACTTTCAGCCTTACCCCCTAGACGTAAACTTTGAAGGCACGCAATTAATAGTGTGATACGAAGCGAGAGGCAGTGATACGGGTGGAAAAACAAAAGTAAGCTATCATTATTTTTAGGGAGAGAAAATAGAACCTACATGTAGATACATAGGTACATGATATTAAAACATGAGATATCTAGTTTTTGTTCAGTCAGATACTTATAGCTCACTAGCTCACTGAATTCAGCTCTTTACATAATTATACAAAACAAAAAAAAAAACTATAAAAACGAATTCAAAGCGGATTCTAAGTAGTATAAGAACGTTATGAAAATACTAAGCCAACCAGATTGCAAAAATATACAGAGTAATGTACCTATTTTGCTCAGACACTAGATTAGTGCAAGAAAATCGAGTTTTCTCTGCCAAAAATGTGGCAGGTGTTACCGCTCGCGAATCGGCCTCAACAGTCACCAAACCCGTTGTCGAAACAGCAATACGTAAAGCAATAGACGCAAAAGCCAGTGATGATAGTGCAAGCCAAAAATCCTACAAATACTTTACTGCCATCGAACTACAAATCCAACTCGTCTAAAATTTAAAACGATTTTTGGCAATTGTTGCTTTATTTGCCTCGGATTATTTGCTGCACTTGTTTGGCTGAAACCTTTTTCGGTTTAAACCGATTTGCTCGCACTACGCCATATTTTGTCCGCGTTTAAAAGCTTGTCTAGGCGTCCGCCCCTTGTTATTTACGTGCTTAGCAGGGAGATATATTGAGGATACATTGTGTAACAAATTTATTAGAAAATGGTAAGAAAAATTCGTTGTTCCAGGTTATTTCAAGGGTTTCATGGGGATAAAAATAAAGATTTATCATAATAGGTACATTCTTTGACATGATTTTAATGGGCAATGACTCCAACTGTTTTTAAATATTTTGTAATCTTACCTTTAAAAAAGACATTTCAGCAAAAAAAAATAGAACGCTTACCACCGGTCACTTGGTCTAGTGGTCAGGATGTTAGCCGCTTACCTACTATGGAGGTACGGGTACGATTCCCGCCTTGGCAACCGGTAGACTTCGTCACGCTTCCTTTAGTGTAGGTAGCTATGATACAGATATAGTGCGAAAAGGGTTTCCTTCGGAAACGTTCGTATTTGTCATGCTAGTTCAGTCAATGTCAGTACATCTTGTACTGACACTGACTGAAATAGCATGTCACGTTCGTACGTTTACGTAACAATACGAAGGCAAGTCTTTTTGCACTACATCTGTACCTACACATATTTATTATATATTAGTGTATATCCTCCTGAATCCCTGGTAAAATTTTTTGCTTCTTTTAGAACTTTCTTTTATTCGTGTATAAGTTCAAACCTTATGTACTCGTACGAGGGCACCAGGGGGCACCCAAAAGGATACTACAATATCACAAAAATTGTTACATTCCACACATTCTGATACATGTATGTAACAAAATGCCTACGTCCATATAAAATCAATTAAAACCACGTTTTATCTACCAGCATGATGATGGCTGCGACTAAACTAAACCGCCTCCGATGCACTATTTGCATACGGTGCACCGCAATGGGGTTAGCGTGGATTATTTTGGATAAAACGGTTTATTTTTATACAGTATTTACACATTCAAAATACAGTGCGTTTCAAATAGAGCTTTGGATTTAAAGCGATAAAATAAGTCAGTGACGATTTAATAATTACTTACGTCCGATTAAAACCTAAAATCGAAGGCTCCAAGGAATTATTTGGATCAATCCTGCCGCTTTTTTCTGCTATCGCCCTAACGCAACAATATTTCCATCTCCGTCAGTTAGATGCCTAGCCTACCTATACTTCTAGTCACGTCTTTAAAGTTATTTAAGAAACATGAGATTATTTTAACCGTTGAAAGTTTGTATGGGCGAGACCGACTCGCACTTGGCCGGTTTTTTTTTTAATATAAATAATATACATATATATTCAAGTCTCTTATTTCCCTTACTAAATTTAAATTTGTAAATATAACTTACATCGCTTACCATCCGGCGACCTGTCTGCTCGTTTGCCTCCTATACCATCACAGAGAACCTCCTATAGAGTAGAAATCTTGTATATTTTGTTCGCGATACGAGTCACCAGTGTTTGGGGTGCGAGGAGCGGGCGGGGAATGTGTTAAGCGCGCTGTGATTGGCCGTTTTAAGGACGGCGGGCAGTCGCGCCAGATGAAAAGGGACAGAAGTATGACTGTCCCTCTACTGACGCGTAAGTGGCCAATGTAAGTTGACCTATGCCGGCTCTGAATAAATTATAAATATGACTTATTTGTGGAATGTAATGCCGTCTGTTTTTAAATTTGAGCTTCTTGTTACCTTTCCACACCATTTCACACTACAGGGGGATATCTTTAAGGCATCAAAATACCCTTTTCCAATTTTTTAGTGCGAAAAACACGCGCTGCTTTCGGGTCTGTTACTTGGTCGATACTGATCGGGCACGGCGAGCGCCCGCGCTTATATCAGTGCAAATACTAGGAAGGCTGGCGACCGCGAGTCGTCTTGTAATGGATGTCTATAGGGGTTGGTCTGTGTATACCATAAAAAAAAACAATATTTCAACACAAAAACCATGTTAAACTTTTTTTTAAATTTAATTTATTGCTAAGTAAAGACAAAACACACTTAACTCTTACTAAACTACTATTGAAAGAATATTTATACGGCGCACCGCATTTCGTGTGGATTATTTTGGTGTAGCGATATATTTTTATAGAGTATTTACATAAATTCAAACATTGTTTGCTGTTATTTTTTAATTAATACCCATTTCAAATAAACCGCTATTGATAGACTATTTGTATCGTGCACCGCAATGGAGTGAGTGTGGATAAAGGTTTTTTTTATTGAGTATTTACGTATTCAAATACTTTGTAACGTAAATATATTTCAAGTTTTAAATACAGCTATAAATAAAATGCTTGCATATATGGAACATAATAGATTTAATATAGAGTAAGAATTACGTCTGAAATGAAATGTTTTATTTCATTGTCATTATGTCGGGTTAATAACCTATTTTAGAAATATGAGATATAAAACACGTTCAAAACATAATTAAAAAAACAATAATTGTTAAACACTGGCTCATTTAAAAACCGCCATTTTCTGTAACACAAAATTATGATACTTGATCTACCATGTATATACAGGGTGGACCGCCATACCCAACCATTGAAACTGCAAATCACCGCGCTATTTGCCGATAGTTGCTTGTTTGAATTGATTAGCCGAAGCAATCATACGCACTGTCGAGCAGAACATGTGGGCTCATACCCTCCCACGCCAACATTTAAATGCACCTACGAAAACTTTATTCCCCTTGTAACAAGTTTCAAATTAAAGTAATTTTAAAGAAAAATAATATACGTGTAAACAAAACCTTACAAAGCCTTATGACTAATTGAAAATGGTTGAAATTTGAACGGTTTAAAAGCTTAGTTTCGATTTTATCTGTTTGATGTTTTCAAATATGTTGATGTAAATCTGTAGTTATGTTTATTGTTTACGGCATTTTGTGGTGTAATTAATTGTGGACACGCTTATAACGGGTGTGACGATAAGATAAACCTTTCAATTTTCAAACTTAATTAAACACAAGCCTGTATTCAGAAAACGGGTAGGCAGAGCACATGAAAATAATAATCATGTTTCAGAGGAAACTCTTCTTGAGGAATTAATGCCTTGAAAGAAAAAAACCGGCCAAGAGCGTGTCGGGCCACGCTCAGTGTAGGGTTCCGTAGTTTTCCGTATTTTTCTCAAAAACTACTGAACCTATCAAGTTTAAAATAATTTTTCTAGAAAGTCTTTATAAAGTTCTACTTTTGTGATTTTTTTCATATTTTTTAAACATTTGGTTCAAAAGTTGGAGGGGGGGGGGGACGCACTTTTTTTTCCTTTAGGAGCGATTATTTTCCGAAAATATTAATATTAACAAAAAACGATCTGAGTAAACCCTTATTCATTTTTAAATACCTATCCAAAAATGTATCACATGTTGGGGTTGGAGTAAAAAAAAATATCAGCCCCCACTTTACATTAACGGTTACTGAGATTATCCGCGGACGGACGGACGGACGGACGGGCGAACGAACGGACGAACGAACGGACGAACGGACAGACAGACATGCCGAAACTATAAGGATTCCTAGTTGACTACGGAACCCTAAAAACAAATTTAAGAGACAGTTTGCTCACCCATAGCGCACAACAATGGAACCGATACCCCAGAGTCAACTTCTAAAAAAATCCTACGGGAGGAAAAGGCCTGTTGACATATGGACAATAAACCATTGAATGACTTTAGGCTCTTAACCGGTGCTGGACTGCAATGAAACTGCAACTAGCCGAAACCGCTCGCTCATCCTAGAGACTCCATATTTGGCACGTAGGTTCCCTATAAGGTGTTAAGCACTAAGAAAGCCTTTTTTTTTAATTCACATGTCAAAATTCAGTTTTAATAAGATTACTTTTAGTACACTTTTATAGTTGTATAAGGTACAGCGGGGCAAATCGCGACTGGGGAGCAATTGTAACTGGTCCATTTTTCCATGTTTTACAATGTTTGCATTATGACATAGAGTGTTTTTTTTTTATACCACGTCGGTGGCAAACAGGTATACGGCCCGCCTGATGGAAAGCGGTCACCGCAACCTATGGACGCCCGCAACTCAAGGGGTGTCACGTGCGCGTTGCCGACCCATTAGAAACTTGTACACTTCTTTTTTGAAGGACCCCATACTGTAGTTCATTCGGTGTTGTCCACCGGTCTTAGGCGTGTTCAGTGGATACAAATAGAACTCAACATCATAGTGTAATAATGAAAAAAAAATGGACTAGTTACAATTGCCCCCAGTCGAGATTTGCCCTGCTGTACCTTACCGATTATTGCGCCACAACTGTAACGTTGGCGTGATATTCTCATAATTTATGACTAAAGTATATTTTATTTTTCCCCTCACTAGCTCGGAAACGCGTGTTTTGTCCTTTAATACCAGCGGGTAAAAACGCATTTTATCCACTAGTGGGTAAAGTAATTTGACCTTGAGTAAAGTCAAATTAACTGCTTTAAAATTGATAAAAGTAGGTGAATCTAGTAATAAAGATGATTTACCACCTGTGGAACTACTGGAAGCAGTGATAAACGCATTTTTTGCGTTGTAGTTTCCTCGCTATAGTGAGGGGAAAAGTTTTTTGTTACACTCGGGCGCAAATGTATTTTACTTCTCGTGTGTTAAAAAACTCGCAAGTTCAGGATTCTATTCTCGAACCACTCGCTTCGCTCGTGGTTCAACTATAGAATCCTTTCACTTGCCCGTTGTTCAATTCCACACTCGGCGTTAAAATACAACTTTGCCCCCTTGTATAACAAATAACTATTGTCAGATCATATCTGTCGGTACTGCCGATGCCTACAGTCGGAGTCAAATTGTAAGAGCCCACTTTTTACAAAAATGCCTCATAACTTTTATCCCAGCGTACGTAATTTAATAAGATCCCGACTTCGGGAACTTCTATTTTCTTCGCAATTAAATCTTGTCAATGGATTACAAAACGAAATAACCGCAAAATGAAAGTAACAAGCCAATAGCAAAAGACAGCGTTTTCTTATTTCTCTCAAGAAATATTTCTCACGTACTGGTAGTTTCCTCGGCTTTAACATGTCAATTTATTTGTAGATGTAATATTGGTTTTGTGATTTCAACGTAATGTTTGTTTTATTCGATTTACTTTTTGATTATAACAAAAAAAACTTGTATTTACAACGAAAAAGAACTTACAAGCGATTGAGATTCGGGTATTTGTTGAATTTTAATATTTTTTTGAATCGTTTATTATTATGAACGTAAAATGCTATTCGATATCGTAGCATTTTATTATCTTTGTATTTATTTATTTGAACATTATTGCTCAAAAGAACAACTTAATGTACCTAAAAAAAGTGAACATTGAGGCATTCTCTACCAGTCAACATTTGGGCAAATCAGATAAGATTGTAGGCGGTGCATCAAGAAACTAACGTAGATATTTATGATCATGTATCTTTGAAAAACTTTTTAACAAAAAATAAAACCGCCTTCAAAAATAAGCGCGTTACAAAACACGGAGAAACTAAAAAGCCAAAAATAATAAACCTTTCAATTCAGATTTCTTACCGTATTGCAATAAGCTAAACATCCAAATTATAAACAAATCAATTATTTTTGTAGTCGGTACCAGACCTGTTCGTCGCCTTGCTATTGCCTGTTTGCCCCACCCAACCATACACAGGCTGGTACCGACTCCAAAAATAATTGATTTGTTTATAATTTGGATGTTTAGCTTATTGCAATACGATAAGAAATCTGAATTGAAAGGTTTATTATTTTTGGCTTTTTAGTTTCTCCGTGTTTTGTAACGCGCTTATTTTTGAAGGCGGTTTTATTTTTTGTTAAAAAGTTTATTTATTTGTTGATTTTTAGTGGTTCCTAGTGATATTATATGTATCAGTCCGAATACATGTACAGTAGTGAAAGAATTATCCTTTAACTCCTAACCATTGAGGAGTTGACCTTCCATCATCAGCTCAGCCACATAAAATTATTACCATCAGACGTAAATACTGGTGTACCTTTGAAAAATAGACTAAAAACATTACATGTGCCTATAACATTTGAAGAGTTCCCTCGATTTCTCCAGGATCCCATCATCAGACCCTGACTTGGTGCCAATGGGACCATCTCGCGGTTATACCGGTTCGATTAAAAAAAAATTTTGAAAATCGGTCCACGATTCTCGGAGATATCGAGTAACATACATACAAAAAAAAAAAAAAAACATTCAGTCGAATTGAGAACCTCCTCCTTTTTTGAAGTCGGTTAAAAAAGAATAAAGTGATAGTCTGAATAAACTGTGTTAGTGCGTTTTCACATTATCCGATCCGATATCGGATGTCGGACCGATATCCCATACATTACAGGCGCCATCTTGGATTTTTTCTATTGAAATCCTTCCGACATCCGATATCGGATCGGATAATGTGAAAACGGCCTTACAGTCACCGGCATAAATATGTGATGATTTCTAAACCTTGTCACATTAACGTCTCGTTGGAAATGTCATACGAAATTGTCAAACTATTAAAAGCGACAAGGTACAGAAATCATCACTTATTTATGCCGGTGGCTGTACAGCGTGTAGTTAGAGATTTTTATTTGATATTCGAAAAATAAAATAAATACAGGGTGTAACAAAAATGGTGGTGATCCGTTTAAGGGCGTATTCAGTATCGTATTCTCATCAGGAAAAAGTAGGATAAAAATTTTTTTTCGCAAAAAATTTTTTTATCTTTGTATGAAGATTCGACCTCATACAAAAGTAAAATTTTTTTTAGCGAAAAAAAAATTTTCTTCTACTTTTTCCTGATAAGAATACCATACTGAGTACGCCCTTAAACGGATCACCACCATTTATTTTTGTTACACTCTGTATAAGTACAAAACAAGGTAGATTCAAACGATTATCTTTACAATGTATTCAATAAGCACACTACCTCTATTTGTAATAGATATTTTCACTTGTATTACTTAGTGATGTATACCGATACCACTCAAACACCAGTAAACAATATTTTGAATGTTATAACACTTTTAACTGATAATGTTTAGGTTACATACATACATACATACATACATACAATCACGCCTGTTTCCCAGAGGGGTAGGCAGAGATCACGGATTTCCATTTACTACGATCCTGACAAACCACTTTCGCTTCACACACTTTCATAACATTTCTCATACACGCTCGTCGATTTCGAGTACTTCTGACCTGGCCTCTTTGCAATATTTCCCCGATTTGATCAAGAAAAGTTCGCCTAGGTCTTCCACTACCAACTGACCCTTCCACTCCTTTTTCATATACTTTCTTCGTTAATCTCCTCTCATCCATCCTCTGTACATGCCCAAACCACCTTAACATACCCATCTCAATCTTTGTCACCACATCTACATCCACTCCACACTTCTCTCTTATCACGCTATTTCTGATCCTATCACTCAACTTTACACCAGCCATGCTTCTTAACGCTCTCATTTCTACGGCATTCACTTGACTTTGAAGTCTTTTATCCCACACCCAACTTTCACTACCATAAAATGAAAATGAAAATGAAATATTTATTTTTTTTCAAGTAGGCATATTACAATACGCATATGAACGTCAAATAAAGCTACGCCGGCTCTAACCCTACGCCTCAGCCTCGAGAAGATTTCAGTCCCCCCTCAGTTGGGAGGGGGGTATCCACTATGGGACCGGCAAGAAACTCGGCGGGCAACTTCTTTTCAAAACATTACATCTTATAATTAACATGCATTAAATAACAACATACAATTTAACATGCAAAAGTATTCATCAAAGAATATGAACAGACTAGGTACTCTATGGAAATCAATTTCAATAAATTATATTATTGCTTAATAATACGTCGTTCTTCTTCAGAGAAAACATATCAAATTGTCATAGAAGAAAAAGATAATATGAATCTCAATATCATTAAATATGTAATTTACCTACACAACATAAAATATAAAATATTTGATGTGCTTTCTTATCTGAACTGTGTCCTCTATACATAATACAATTATTTTAATTGCTATTCGTTTTTTGTAGTTTCTGGTTCGGGCCATGCATGTTTGTCTGTCAAATAGTCCTCGACTCTGTAATAAGCCTTTAACATCAATGATTTTTTTAAGTAGTTCTTAAGAGCTGGGAGGGTAATCTCAAAGCAGTGTCAGGTAACTTATTATAAAAATGAATGCATTGCCCAACAAATGACTTCTGTACTTTACGGACACGAAACTTCTTTATGGCAAGCTTATTTTTGTTTCTAGTGTTATAATTATGGATATCAGAATTCTTAGTGAAACAGTCTAAATTCTTAACAACATAAATTATACTATCATAAATGTATTGGGAAGCTACAGTTAAGATATTAATTTCTTTGAAGAGTTCTCTTACTGATTCACGTGTTCCTAAGTTGTAAATAGAACGAATGGCTCTCTTTTGTAATACAAAGATAGTCTGTATGTCAGCTGCTTTGCCCCAAACCAGAATACCGTATGACATTACACTGTGAAAATAACTATGATACACTAGGCGAGCTGTCTCAACATTAGTCAGTTGCCTGATTCTCCTAACGGCGTATGCGGCTGAACTTAATTTGCTTGCTAGTTTCTTTATATGAGGACTCCATTGTAGATTTTTGTCCAATGTTAAACCAAGAAACAGTGTTGTATCTACCATCTCTAAGCATTCATCATTCAAAAGTATTTTTGTATCGATTGGTTTAACATTCGGCAGAGAAAATCGAATACATTTGGTTTTCTTAGAATTAAGAAGTAAATTGTTGACAGTAAACCACTGCAGTACATCAGCTAACGTGCTATTAATTACATTGTAATCCGTAGATTTTCGGTCAACATTAAAAAGCAGTGATGTATCATCAGCAAAAAGTACTATTTCACAAAAGTTTTTCACTATACATGGCAAATCATTTATATAAACCAAAAACAGGAATGGACCTAAAATTGAGCCTTGTGGCACTCCTAATTGGACTACAGTCCCGCTAGAGCGAGTTTTGTTAACAACTACTGTTTGTGTTCTATTGCTAAGGTAAGAAGACATAAAGTTGGATGGTGATAAGCAATAATGTGTCAACCCACAAAAACTAAAAAAATGAGATTTTAATGCCATGTTATAGCTGGATTTTTAAACTTCTATTTGCAAAAATGACCTTTTCATTTTGAAAATTTTCACTATCCCAAAAGTAAAAAAATAGGTTAACACAAATCCTTTATCGTGTGTTGCCTGTTTTGCATTAATGTGTCAAGAACCTTAACTTATTATAGTAATTGGCAGAAGACATATTTAAATTACAATAATGTGTTATGAGGGTTGACTCAACGATTTTTTTACACTTGACTCATTCTTGCAAAACGCAAAAAATGACATAGTTACCCACTATGAGACTTGAATGATTATTGCAAAATGATATTTTATTCGTTATTTTATGCTACGACCCGTGTTATAAAACATAAGTCATTATTGTTAAATTATATTCGGGTCATAAATTGTTCGTTTTTGGTGTAAGTACCATGACACTATATTGTAAAATATAACTGTTCATATTAATTTATGTTTGAATAAGTTATGACTTAGTCCATTAGTATATTTTTGCACATGAATGGTAAATTCAGTACGAAATTGAACATTTTATTTAAGTCATGAATATACATATTCGTTATTATAATTTGCAAACATTTTTTACAAGTACGTGTTTATATAAAAATCTAATATAAGCTACTATTTTTTTATAATTACTAATTACATTAAGACGTGTTAATGTATGCATAAAAATATTGTTTGATTTTTGAATACTTACTGAATGGTAGTTTATTATTTTGTTAAAGATATTTTATGTTTTGTTCTTGTACAAGTCATGAGTTATTCATAATTTAAATGACTTAGTCTATTTCTTAGCGTAAAAAAATATTTTGTTGTATATTTTAGATAAGTAGTTTATTTTTTTTAAAGATGATTATTTGGTTTTTGTAACGATTTTTTGTTGAAAAAGCACAGATAATTTAAATATGTGTCTAGAAATGATCATTACTCTAATAGTTAATTTATAGTATTTTATTCAACAGGCGTTTAAAGGAGGTCAAGTAATATGAGTGGCGTACTTTCCACGAGTATTTTGGAGTCAGTTAAACACCATTGCATACAATACTTTTACAACGACCATGCACTTAGTTTTTAATAGTATTTTTTTAATAATTCTCGCGAAATTCACACTGTTTCCTGTATTGCAAAGGTTTGCACTGTTAGCTGTCAGCTCAGCTGCCCAAAGCCTTCCCGCGCACGCACGCAGTATCGTTAATGCATGCGTTGCCATGATTACAGAACCAAACAATGCGTTTTCAGTTTTTTCGATACGCACAATCCTGTAAATGACGAATAACAGTTCGGGAGTAGAAAAATCATTAAAAGGTTTGATAAATAAATAATGTATTGATTCCTACATACCTAATAACATAAGTGACCATGACTGATATGTTACTTAACACTTATAAAGTTAAAAATATGCATAGGTAGAGTATTTCACAACAACAATTTATGTGCTTTAACATGTTTATTTAAGACTCATAGATATTTTTAAACAATTAGCAAAAGTGGGTTAAGTATCATAACACAGTCTTGAAAAAGTTTGACGTCGTCGAACAATTCGCAATAAAAGAAAAGGGCATTATTTCGTCAAATTGAAGTTTGTTTTAAAATTAAGCTACAATAATCACTACTACTGAACGTATTATAGCTGAAAAACACAACAATCTATATAAAAACAATTTTTTTTAAGAGAAACACAAAAAAATGAGAAAAAATCTTTAGACGCCATTTTCTCAAAATGGTTGGCGTGTGGGTTGACACATTGTTGCTTATCAGCATCCAGTTTAGGGCATTTATAGACAAACCATAGTGTTCTAATTTCAAAATGAGCGTTCCATGATCCACACAATCAAAGGCTTTTGAAAGATCACAAAATATGCCAATTGCATCACAAGAATTTTCCCAAAAATTATATATATGTTTAATGAGTACCGAAGCAGCATCGGTCGTGGAACGGCCCCTTGTGAAACCGAACTGTTTGCTTGTAAGTAATCTATGTCTGTTGAAGTGTCCCAGTAGATCATTTAACATTAGCTTCTCAAAGACTTTACTTAGTACAGGAAGTATTGATATGGGACGGAAATTGGTTATATCACTCGAATCACCCGATTTAAAAAGCGGTATGACTTTGCTACATTTCATAAGATCTGGAAAGGTGCCTTGTGAAATTGAAATATTATATATTACGGCCAAGTAAGGTGCTATTATATCTATGACATGACTAATTACTTTAACTGATGTTCCCCATAAGTCTTCCGTTTTCTTTAAATTGAGTGACTTGAATGTTTTAACAATATTTACAGAGTCTACTTGACTAAATTCAAATGAATTATTACATTTCTTAACATTAGCACAAAGTAATGAATGGGCTTGAGCCGCAGAAGAATGTAAACATTTTGTGGTGTTAACGGCTATATTTGAGAAATAATCTTCGAATGCCGAGGCAACATCGCTGTTCGACACTATTTGTTGATTATCTGATACAATGTTGACTTGACAATCGCGTGATTTACATTTACCAGCTTCTTTATTTATAATACTCCAAGTTGTTTTCACTTTGTTGTCCGACACTTTCAATTTAGAACTAATAAAGTTTTTCTTGGCAGTTAAACACACTTTCTTGAAGATTCTTGAGTAGTTTCTTACATAGTCCAGGAATTCTGAATTCTTGTTCAGCTCTCTCTCACCATAAAGTTCATAAAGTCTTTTTCTACTTTTGTGAATACCTACAGTAGCCCATTCACTAAACTTTGTTTTAACTTTTGACCCACTAATAGATTTCACTTTGAAATTGTTATTAAATTGATTAAGAATTACATTGAAAACATCTTGATACAAATGATTACAGTCATAATGCGAAAATGGTATTATAGACAAACTATGTAGAATTTCATTTTTGAATGATTCCAAGCGAGATCCAGTAATGGGTCTATATGTTATTGTTTGTGGAGTATCATGAATAACGTTTAAGAAAGCTGCCCTTTGGCCGCTGTGATCGGAATGAAAACAGTTAAATAATTTCTTATCTATACATTCACAGTTACAAAAAATATTATCTAGGCATGTTGCACTAGTCACACCTACCCGGGTAGGTTCAAGAAATAAATTAAATAAATTAAATGATTTAAACAAACAGAACATTTTAACAGTATTACTAGATGACTCGAGCAAGTTAACATTAAAATCTCCACATACAATAACATACATAAGTGTAGGCACCAAAACTCCTCTATGCACCGCCAGACGTGCTTTTTGCGACACTTTCTGGCTGCCCATAAAAGCGTTTAGTGCTCCATTCACTCTATTCCCAGCATTCACTCTCCTTTCAATATCTTTTCCATGTTTACCGTCCCTTGTAAACAACGTTCCCAAATACACAAACTCTTTCACTTGTTCCAAGCTTTCATTATCGATCTCAACTTCGCAATCTGTCATAATCTCATCTCTTTCAAATACCATTACTTTCGTCTTACTGACATTCATTCTCATTCCTTTCTTATTTTCTTTTTTCTTTGTTTAGGTTAAGATAGTTAAATTAAGGAAACTGTAAGTATATTAGTAATTTACACTGTAACAAATGTCATAATATGAGCCTGTTTGTTTCTTAAGAAATAAAATAAAAAAAACAAAGTCGTTGTAGGTAACGGTTTTTTTTAAGCACATCCTTTTTACAAAGTCCCACTTTATTTCAGTACACTATTTTTGAAGCAAACAAAGATTTACTAACTCGTTATTTCTTAACAAAAAAAAACAATCTTCTTAAGAGGAAAAGGTCAGCCATTACAAGAAAGGCTCTCCACGGTCACGCCTCTTCTGTTTACATGTGGAGAGCCCTTTACATTTATTGCCACTTACTCGATTACAATACAATGTTTGGCGAAAATAATACTGAATACAATGTCATGGTAAATTATTATTAACGAAATAAAAAACTGTGATAATTACTGGGTTTTGATACATAGGTTGCTATAGTTTTTAAACAATTATCTACTTAAAATCCGTACTAATATTACAAATGGGAAAGTGTGTGTGTCTGTTTGTTTGTCCGTCTTTCACGGCAAAATGGAGCGGCGAATTGACGTGTGTTTTTAAGTGGAGATAGTTGAAGGGATGGAGAGTGACATAGGTTATTATTTGTCTTTTTTCAACCCCGACTTCCCTAAAATGGGGGGTGGATGTTTGTATGTAGCATGTCGCAATATAAATAACTAAAAATCTGCCATATTATTGATTTGAATTCTGTTACTAAATGACATATTGAATAGCACGCGCTATAATAATGTCGCTTGCCCATTGTTTCAAAATCAAATGAACCACCGACCCAAATCCTTGATTAATCAAAGGAAACTATTCGTCAATATTTAACCCTGCAGCAGACACCGATCCATCTTGTCAGCGTCGGCAAAATAACTAATTGTTACCCCCTTCATTTGCTACAACCTTGTCGCTGTTACCGAGAACACGATCGGGTTAGGATCCATTCGTTCGTAATCTTATTTCGTCACGTTCTGCGGGTTCATCAATGAAAGCGTTTTATGATCTACCGCTTCAAGCTTCGTTCGCACTTACCTCAGCAGTTCTCGAAAAGTTTGTACAAAAATTAAGGAAAAAGTTAAATTTGTTTTTATTATTCCTATTTTGTTACCAAGATTTTTTGATGAATTGAGTATGTAGTATACAGAGTTGACTCGTCTGCATTTCTTTTTGCACTGCGACGGCTCTGCCTTCTATTTTGGCGCTTTTTATACATTAAATCTTTTTTTAGTTAAATTAAGTCTAACAGCAGACACAATTAAACATTGATGTTTGGCATTCTCGGATTGTGAAAAACAAACGTAATTTGTCGAAAAAAAAATCGTAATAAAATTGCTAATGAAATGTGTGTGCACACAAGTTAGGAATACTTAATGCGGAACAATAGTGTTGACGAGCTGGCTTTTTTGAGCAAATTGAGGATGTGGACAATCTAGTTGTAGGGCTGTCGTAAAGATGGTAATATGGCGAATGAATTCGTCTTACGTCAGGAGGGCGAAGATTTAAGATTTAAGAATTGTATGCTGGCAACACAGCATTTTGGACGATTTATAATCACGAAATAGGATCGGATACGAAATGGTCACGAACCACACGATCTACCCGATATGGCACGAACATTAAAGACAAACTTAAAACGCCGAGGTTCTCATTTTGATTTTAGATTGTCTTGAATTTTGATTTAGGGTTAAACTAATGGATTGCCCAATTTCTTCAGTCACGAATATTTTTTTGATTATGTTGAAAGCTATTTATTATTGTTTCTTTGATTATTTGTGTAATCATTCAGAGTTAATGGCGTGGCGCTTATGGCGTGTATTTCAGCAATGAATTGACTAGTCGAATCGTTAAAATAATTAAATGTTAAATGGATATTTAATTATAACTGATGTTACTTAAGTTTTCCGGCAGGTCTACGTGTTCAGAGAAATCGATATAAATTAGTGTACATAAGTATGATTATAAATTATTATTTATGATTTATTAAGACGATCTTGTTATTTTTTTTTTGTGTCAAATTAAACAGGCCTAAATACTGTTTAGAACTTGTAGGTTCAACTACAGAATATTTAAAATATACAAAACTTTACACGCTAAAAAAACAGAAATGCTGGGAATACACATATTTTACAAAATCTCCTTGAAACAAAAAGTCTTGTAATACGTAGGGTGTATACACCTAATATGGGCGAACCCCTTAACGGTGGCGAGTATAGGACATGAAAAATGTAATCAGATAACTTTTACTTAAAAAAAAAACATTATGGGGTGAAAATTAACAGTATCTCAAATACACCTATCAATTAATGATAACAATATTGAATCATATGCCTGGTTTCATTTATCACCCTTATTACGTTTATGCGTTGTATAGGTACTTATTTAAAATATTATATTTTGGCTAAGATTTATTTTCAGACAAAACAAAACCGATAATTCTGTTATCAAAAATCCTTGTCAACATACCATAAACCATAAATAAAACTCGTCCCGATCAAAATATGCGAGTAATCATTATCCCGGCATTTACCACGGCTCATGGGAGCCTGGGGTCCGCTTTGACAACTAACCCCGAAATTTGGCGAAGGCACTAGTTTTACGAAAGCGACTACCATCTGACCTTCCAACCCGAATGGTAACTAGGCCTTACTGGGATTAGTCCGGTTTCCTCACGATGTTTTCCTTCACCGAAAAGCGACTAGCAAATATCAAATGACATTTCGCACATAAATTCCGAAAAACTCATTGGTGCGAGCCGGGGTTCGAACCCGCGACCTCGGGATTGAAAGTCGCACGCTCTTACCGCCACCAGCGCTTTCAAAATATGCGAGTAGTGTGAAATTCTAATAATAAGGGTAATCCTAGGTAATCCTAGCACTAATAAAATAGCATTCCCACGCAGGTACATCTCGTCGGCACAATTCCTAAATTCGCGTAATGCGCCGCCTGTCACCTGTCAAGCGCAGGTGTTGCCAACCTGCTGGCAACTTCATTGTTAAGCCCGCTAGTCATGTTTGGGTTTGCGATCCCTGGAAAATTATGGGTACATTTTAAGTGTAGATGTCTGTTTAGATTAGTCAAAGTGACGAAATATAAGATCGTTCTATAAACTGTAATGTAAGAATGAATTTATTTATTTAAAACAACGAAAAATATGGTGTAAGAAAGACTCGAATTATTCCTAAAAAGTGTTGAAGATGTCTGTTTCGATTATTCATAGTGGCGAAATATAATATAGTCTTAATAATATCTCAAAAGCATCCATTTATCTGAAACAAAGTAAAATAGATCCTCTAATATTTCTTGAATCTAGTTTTTTTAATCTAGAGTTTTCAGGGGGTTCGTGGGCGCCGTTCACTTTCCGTAATTTTTACGCTACTGAATAAAGTATCACTAAACGCCACACAGTCACAGTCACGTGTATTCAAAGTCTAAAACAATTAAACTCACACACCGTTACTGAGTTACAAAAATTCATGCTTCCTTCCAGAAATGAAACCGACCGGTCTGGCGCAGTCTGTAGTGACCCTGCCTGCTGCGCCGCGGGCCCTGGTTCGAATCCCGGTAAGGGCATTTATTTGTGTGATGAGCACAGATATTTGTTCCTGAGTCATGGATGTTTTCTATGTATATAAATATTTATATATTATATATATCGTTGTCTGAGTACCCACAACACAAGCCTTCTTGAGCTTACCGTGGGCCTCAGTCAATCTGTGTAAGAATGTCCTATAATATTTATTTATTTATTTATTAATGAAAAAGGATTAGAGTAGTCTAGAGATGGGCCGAATACGGACTTTGCCGAATACGAATATTCGGCCGAACATTCGGTTCAGCTGTTACCGAACCGAACATTCGGCCGAATATTCGGTTCCGGCATATTTTAAATTCTGGCTTTGAGTTAAAAACTTTTCTATGATTGGTAATGAGTAATGAGTACTAAGGCTCTTAATGTTCCTATAATTTAGTGCATAAGAAAATTTTGGGTTTTTGTGTCTGAACCTACGTTATTTTTACTTTTTTACATAATTATTGTAGGTACTTATATTTCAGCGCATTTTATCTCCCCTTGGTGATTCCTTAGAATGCTGAAATAATATGTCATTATCCGATGAAAAACGAAACAACTTACGCTATTTATTTACTTTGTTTATTCGGTAAATATTCGACAATGTAACCGAACTATTTGGCCGAATACGAACATTGGAAAACTTGCCGAATATGCCGAATACCGAATATTTACCGAATATTCGGCCCATCTCTAGAGTAGACACTTAGCCATTGAGTGAACTATTGAACCATGACGATTTTACGGCGAACTGAGAACGCGTTTCCTAACGCCCTATCTCAAACGCCAGCCTCAGCCATCCGTTGTCGAGAACTATTGTTGCCATTCAATCCATTCGTTCGGCTTTAGCTTTCATTCGGTCACTGAAACGGGGCTATTGGCTATTTTTAGAGCCGTGAACGATGAATGGAATAGGGATGTGATGAAGTTTAAAGAATGAGTACTGTCTGCCGTAGGTATTTGAACAATGATTTTAAGATGTGAATAAGATCTAGTTGACATATTTATATATTTTTCATTTTTCGTCATGAAAAAACCTAACCACAAAATAATTTTTTTGAAAAAACCCTCTGCCGCGACATAGTAGACCGATTTTCATAAAACATGGCTAAGATCACTCCCGACTAACTCAGCTTTCAAACAAAAAAAACTAAATCCGTTCGGGAGCTACGATGCCACAGACAGACACACACACAGACAGACAGACACGTCAAACTTATAACACGTCGTTTTTGCGTCGGGGGTTAATAACGGCGTTTCAATGTAAAAACGGATGTCCTTAAAGAAAATCATCATTTTAGATACTAGCTGTAGAAGTTCTAATAGGGCCATGTATCCTAGCGCAATTTAGATGAAAATGTTCACTTAAAATTTGATTCCTAAGATTTTATTAAGCTTTTGATAGTGACTTAAACTATCTTGAACAACTTTGTACTACAACAACCGTTAGCAAGATGCCTTGTTAAATCTAACATCATTTAAAACGAAAATATATTACATACATTGGTTTCTAGTGTCGATACTGTACCGACGGTTAAATTATACCACCTTTAGTTTTCCAACAAACAAGTTAGTTTCTTAGAAGAATCTTTAGAAGATTAATAAGATTTGAAAGGATATCAATTCTCTTTATTAGGAAAGGGACATTTTCAACGTTCTACTTCTGATTATTAATGTTTAAGGTAAAGCGGAACAGATCTCTATAGGGAGGCAAATGTAACTGGTCCATTTTTTCCATGTTTTACAATGTTTACATTATTAAATAGAGTGTCCAACATCGTAGTGTAATAATGGAAAAAATGGATTAGTTACAATTGTCCCCAGTCGAGATTTGACCCGCCGCGCTGTACCTATCTTAAAGCCTAGTCAAAATATAATCTTAAACATACAAAGACTCTAACTGACTTACCGATATTCTTCCCCTACTCCTAAAAGCAACAGAATCCTCCAATACCACCTCAAAATCTTATCACCGTCCCGGCAAAGGCGCCTCAAATAAAATAAAAAGCCGTATCATCACGGGACGGGTCGCATTTATTATTTAATTTACTATGCAAATGTACGGACTTGTATAAATTTTACACAATAAGGCAAACAGAGCTCGTCAAATATTTAAATAAATAAATTAGGGCTGTTTATCCGGTTTGATTACGAAAAGGTGTTAATTTGAATTGTGAGTAATGATTTCCGTGATTGTAATGTATATTTTAAATAATTAGTGTCCTCTTCAGTGTTAAATAAAGGAATTTTACTGTTAAAGTAGGTAATAAGCACATAAAAGGATACATGATTAACATTTTATAGACTGCAAAAATAATTATGTAATTAATATCACTGTCCACGCAAAGCATATTTTGGACACATGCACATAATTACCTCTATAATGTCCAAAGCTACATCTTAACAAAGTAATAAATACCTACTAATAAATTATATCAAAAACTTTTACATAGTAAAAGAATGAAAAATAGAAAAAATAAGGAATTCCCACATAAAAACCTGCGCTATTCGATCCTTGTTTTGCAGTGTTGAAAACTCTACAGTTCCACAAAACCGCGACGTATTCAAAAACTTCAAAGCGAGGCCACTATTAATCAGCCTTTGTTTCCACAAAAAAGCAATAAAACATTCCTCTTTAATTTGTCGCGATCCACAATTACAAGCCTTCGAGGAGTTTTGTATCAAAGCAACTAAGCATTTACCGCGACATAAAAGGCTTAGCGACGCTAACTTATATTCAACATCCACTGAAGGTTGAACAAGTATGAGTAAGCCAAACTCCTTTGTTAAAGAGTTAATGAACAACAAAACCGAAAGGGTGTCGCTGGTTGGAATTAACAAAACACGCTTCGAATTTGTCACAGCTCGGCTAATGTATTCCCAAAGTTGGAGTCAACTCATCGGGTTGAGGTCTCGAAGGAAAAAGGTCTGATAGAAACAAGTTTTGTCTTCAGATTAGGAGGGATTGGGGATAATTATTCGGGTGGCTTGGTAAATAGATTAATGTGTGGTGAATATAGATGGGTTGGAATGGGGATTGTCGGGTAATAGGTGTTGCTTTGGAATTCTGTTTGCGCTTCTTGGATTATGGGGTACAAACTAGACATTTACATGACACAGAGAAGAATAAAATGTGTCAGTAAAATCAACAACGCTCTGGTACTTATGTTATAAAACAGATACATAAAGGTCCTCATTTCATTTCATTCATAACCTGACAAATCTAAATTCCATTTGTCTTTGTTTGTTTTGCTTTTACTTATATGGTAGCTATGAATTTTATATTAATATAATTTAATTTAGATTCGTTTTATCAAAAACAGTTTCACTTTAATTCTGCATTCATTTTCTTACTAAGTAATAGAACCGCATACTAAGTCTTAATAGTAGCCCCTCGAGAATCCAGTTTGCTTGAATTTTAGAAAATTATTTTGTCGGACAAAATACACACTATGAATTAATAAATTATCATTGACTTCATCAAATTAACCTTTAAAGTAATAAAATCAATACACTCTCGTTACTACTGCCAAACCACAACATTATCAAATTGAAATATATATCAAAGCCAACATTTCTGACTTTAAAGAAATCGAGTAATACTCCAGCGAGCTAAAGGTGCTTTCAGACGGAACATAACTGCGTCAAATTGCACGGCAGTCAACTCATGTGAAAAGACCTTTACGAATGTCGCAAAATTACTTCAGTGAAAGAGCTGGGATGTGGGTTAAATAGAAATGTGTTTTAGCTTCGTCTTACTCTCAGAATATAAAGCTGGTACCTATTCATTTATTTATAAATAAAACATAAGAACCCTTTTACTATGGAAAAGATCAAATAAATAAATAGATCAATGCACTCTACCTTCATACAAGAAATCTAAGTATACGCAACAAAAATACAAAAATACCTCCTGACACTCTGGAGAATGGATTGTTTGAATTGTAATTTTTGTATGTAAAAAAAATTGGAGAATATTAATTATCCTTCTGAGTACTGGGTGCATTTATTTTGTTTTTGAATTTAGAACCCTTTGTTACTCAATAAAAGTTCAAAATATATTTTGGAATATGCACAAAAAATGTGCACGAGGACTTAGGAGGCTACCGTTGAATTTTCTTTAAGAAGTTTCAAACTAAATGTCGATTTCTACGTCTATGATTATTCCAAATACTATGTTAAGTTAATTAAGTTCATCTCATTTGTATAGTAGGTATTAAAGTACCGCCTCGTCTGCTACAATAATTTTAGAGTCACTTTAACTAATTTTCTTAGCATAGCAGACTCATTTTATAAAACTATTTGAGAATATTAGTAAAATAAGACTACACTCAGACGCAGAATCTAGTGAAAATTAAAATAATAATCATTAAAAATAGTCAACGTCAACGTCTTGTCTGAAATGTCATACGAAATTGTCTAATATGGTTTACTTCTGTTCTGGCTTCCAGAAACGAACGTTTGTCCAAATTCAATCAATCAATCAATCAATCAATTATTTATTCGTGATAACTACAAAATACACAAGTAAAAAAACAGAAACAGAAAATAAAAGAAATTAAACATATAAGTTACCACGAAATGGTCCCGACTCAGCATAAAATGCTAACCCGAAGGTCAGCGCTGGTCTTCCGTCGGGACCATTTTGTTGGTCACGAACACAAATTGAACACCAGTGATAAAATACCCATGTTTTAAAGCATATTTTAAATACATTATAGGAATTGTCTAACGATTACAAGCGACAAGGTACAGAAATCATCACTTCTTTATGCCGGCGACTTTATATCACATGTGTCGTTTCAGTTGAATCTGCATTTATGTAAATAATGAGGCTTTACCAAATTTATGCTTGCTTATTAAATATGTTTTTCTTGGCATACATGAACATAATAAAAAACAAGTTAATTTGAAACGTCCGTATTTCTATATTGCGGACTATCAATCTTACATGAAGGATCGCCTCGTTCCGCTTACGCGGGCGTTTTACCCGATGGACGGTTTTCCAGTGTAATACCAACTGTAGAAAATAATCTATCATATTTTTACAGATATATTTGCATATACACCATGTTTTTTTGTTTTCCGTTAAATTCGACACGTAGCTAGGTTCTTTATCAGGAACCACCCTGTCTATCACTTTTAGTTAAATTCGAAAAAAAAAAAATCATCATTTTCATACATAAATAAATAAATTTATTAGTGTGAGAGACCCTTAAGAATAACATTCAAATTAGTGACAAGTGATTGACGGCACATGTCAAAACAAATAACATTAGGTATTTGTAAAGGCTGTCACACATGTGTTCAGTAATTATCTTATTTTTTTTAATAACTCGATAACCGTACAAGTTAATACGCTTGTTTCTTAGATAAATTAATTGTATTTGATCTAAAGAACCTTACATTAAAGTTAACGGAATTCAATAAAAACAGGTTGTAAGTAGGTACATATTTTGAAACGTATCCAGCGATTTTACAACGTATAGAAGTCACTGAAAACGACAATGAATTGATCAACTTAGGGAAGGGTTAATTTTTAATAGTTATTTGTTATACAAGGGGGCAAAGTTGTATTTTAACGCCGAGTGTGGAATTGAAAAACGAGCAAGTGGAAGGATTCTATAGTTGAACCACGAGCGAAGCGAGTGGTTTGAGAATAGAATCCTGAACTTGCGAGTTTTTTAACACACGAGAAGTAAAATACAGTTGCACCCGAGTGTAACACAAAATAAAATGTAATTCAAGTCAAGAGTGAATAGGCTGTTACTGAACCAGTGAGCTACAACCTCGGCCTTGTCGTCACTTTCCATCAGGTGCGACTAAGGTCAATCACTGGCCAGTTTATAATTAAAAAAAAAAAAAAAAAAAAAAACTTTTCCCCTCACTAAGCGAGGAAACTACAACGCAAAAAATGCGTTTATCACTGCTTCCAGTAGTTCCACAGGTGGCCAATCATCTTTATTACTAGATTCACCTACTTTTATCAATTTTAAAGCAGTTAATTTGACTTTATTCAAGGTCAAATTACTTTACCCACTAGTGGATAAAATGCGTTTTTACCCGCTGTTATTAAAGGACAAAACACGTGTTTCCGAGCTAGTGAGGGGAAAATACATTTACTTTGTCCGAATTTTCAAGGGGTATTAAATCGCAAAATTTATTGAGTAATAAGAGTTTTGAATGATTCACATAGGTACTTGCATAATAGCTATAGGAAAATCTTGACAAATATAATGACTATTTACTCAAACACTATTTGCAAAGCATTCATACTCTTACCATTACCAACGGTTTTCAACTAAAACACTTAAACTAAAACTAGTTCCAATTAAAAGCCAGCTCATTAACTCCACATTTAGTTAGTCCAACTAATCCGCGCTTATCCATATAGTTGAAACTACAGGGTGGAACAGAACGGTTACAAGAAGTAGAAAGGCGTTGGAAAGAGAAAATAAATCGTGCAAAGTTTGTAGTAACTAATAAAACGTTTAGCACATTAAGTGCCATGCCAATGACCCGATAGTCGGGTTCTCTATTCGCCTAGTCGCTGATTTTGTATACAGAATTTGCATTTTATCGGGTACGGTTTTAGCGCGTAGGACTAACTGTCACTGAATGAGAGATCTGACAGATAATGAACCTATTGGTAGATTATAAACCGAAATAGATGTCATACACGACCCGAAAGAAAAAATCCAACCTGAGCCTTCAGCATACGCGGCTAAGGTTACGTCGACACCCGATATACTTATAAACTCATATTTGTATTTCTGATAGCGTTTCAACCTAACCTTCAAAGCGAAATATCTTGGGAAATGGGTGATATAGAGCTACTGGGTGAAGCGCTTGGCATCCGTTGGCTCGTCGGGTGGACGACATCCGAAAAATTGCGGGTCACAACCAGAATAAGACTAGCTCAGGATCGGGACAAGTGGCGTACTAGAAGTGAGGCCTATGCTCAGCAGTGGGCGATAAAGAGCTGATATGATGATGATGATGATTATGGATCTATCATAATCATCATCATCTACTCTACTTATTTAAAAGAATTTCATGAATTTACCAACATCACTATTTTAACTACTGTCATCGAAACTTTAATTTTCATCCTGTATATTTTGAAGTCCCTACACATGCCACCTTCTTGAACTGAACAATTCGTAGGCATTAGTTTGCCAATCGAACCTAACTTCGTTCAAATACCGAAGCCAAAGCCTTTTGAATTCTGCTGAAAATACTTCCATTAGTGCGACGAACTTTGATTCGGTTTTAGTGATTCAAGCTTCGGCTTGTCGATGTGATTTAGGTGAAAAGGGTTTGGACTTCATTTTGTGATTAAACACTTATGAAAATTGTAGTAGAAGTAAATGCTAGAGCATTTTAGATGTAACTGTAGTAGTGTAAGTATATTCTAATAGGTAAGTTACGTACCTAGACGGCCATTCTTATTTTAAAATATTTTTAATATGAATTTGAGTCGGTTTTGATACGGTATTGAAGATGGTGTTTGTGTTTGTGATTGTTCATTCAATTGACGAGGACACGTGCCTTATTTTGCATTTCGCAATTCATCTTGACTGTCATTAAAGGTTACATTGAACAAACTACCCACGTCACATTGAGACTAAGTGAACGTATGTCAATCAGTGCCGCTTCGCCCCCCCCCCCCCCCCCCCACATCGAGCGCACTAGATGTTAGCGTCCCGCGAGACGCTAGATGTGGGGGGGCTTCATCACCTTGCCACACCTTGACACTACGGTAGGTAACAATTGTCGCCCGACAGTGACACTTCGCCGTTCATTGCCTGTTCAACAAGGAAATATTGACGCTGAGTCACAATGTTACGTATCAAACCAGAAATGGGTAAAAAATTATCAGTGTCAAGGTCACTATGGTGAAATAACCCAAGGTAATGCTTTTAATCAGTCCACTTTTGTGAAAATATCTTCATGCTCTTTCCCGGCACGATTGGCGCCTCGTTTTCCTGTCCGGCTAATCGAATCAAATAGAACCGCCGTAATTGGGTTTCCTTCATTGCACGCGTCCACATCCCCGATATTTCGGAGGTCAAGCGTCTTTATCCCTCAACTCCAAAAAGACTTAACCACATAAAACTTTCTTTGGACATACGCCCTTTTTGTTTTGAGTATGAGTCGAGTGACTGAAAAAGATTAAATGACGTAAGTTGATGGGATTTCTTGGATATGTTTGTCGTTCTTGGGAAATGGGGGGAGGCGTTGAATAAAACAAAATGGAACAGGTTGCCCGAATCTTGTGTGGACGCATTTTTTATAGTATTGGGTGCGAAGGGCTCATGATACAATTAGCCAAATTAAGCCATGCCATACGTAATATTCTTACTTTTTTAAATGTAAAAATAAAAATTAAAAATCGAATTCGACGCTAAGGTACCTACTAGATAACTATTGATACATTATTATGATTCACGGCTACTGTATGATTCCTACCTAAGTATTTTCATAGACCATACGACCAAACGACAACTTTCATTTCAAAAAGATTGAAAAAAGTACTTCTATTTCATAAGATTTGAGAATAATATCTAGGAGCATAAAACAACTTCAATATTTTCCATCGACCATATTCCATAATCTACCTTTAAGCTCCTGAAAAACATTATCTAATTTAATTTTATATTTTTCATTGCAGATTGTCTCCACCTGCAACTCTACCGGGACCCAAAAGACCGCTTCAAGAAGGGCCAGACCAAGGCCTCGCTGTCGCTTCAGCAGTTCCTCGGCTTCGAGTCTGGCTTCACTCTCGACAAGGAGTCCAACACCATCGCCATCATCTGCCAGGATGTCATCGTGGTTCTGGCTTTTGAGACCAGGGAACGGCTTATTGCTTGGCAGGTAAGTTTCTTCAGATTTCTTGAAAATAGAAATATTAAAAGTTTATCTGTTACACACGACAAGTAAGTAGTAAAAACATAAGTACAGGACAAAACAAAAATCTGCAGATACAAAATGGACAACAAACGTTACAGAATTTGCATAACAATACATTAGCCACGTAATCGTTCCAATCGACTAAGCATGGACCTGGGTTCTTTTTATATTCCTTAATACTAGTCAACTATGGGCAGATTAGAAATTCAGAGATTATGACTCGAGCTTCACTTCTGATAAAGATTCAAAAATTTATCAAAATCAACTCCCAAAACCATTAATAACGCTATCAGGTGTATGAACCTCAATCTAATGCACTATAGAAACCTTTGTTTGCGTTGGGAAAATTAGGACTGAAAGGTTTCTCTGGTCTAGTAAATTATTCTGCAAATCAATGTGGGAGGCGGGATTCATCAATTTTGTCTTGTCTAGCAATACTTAGGTATATTTGCTTTTATTCAAAGAAACTAGACACTAGATGAATGCCTAATACATCAATTTATTTTTAACGGAGTTGTATAGGTTAGGTTTTCTCTCCTGTTAAATCAACCTTATTTTCACGGGACACAAAATTTACCGAAAGGTAATTTTTTCTGCAAAAAATATACTCTTCCGGCCGAATCTAATTCAAAGACAACTGTAGTGGTATACCATCAAATCTGTTAAAAACCACTTATTAAAAAATGGTTTCCTCTGTTTAGGTGAAAGTGGGCAGTCAGCTGGGCTCTTCCAAAGAATGGCTGGTGATGATTGGAGGAGGATCCCGCAAATTGCCAGCAGGTCCTGCGAGGTTACATCTCCAGGGCAGAAGGTTTGCCCTGGCCAGTGGGGTTCCACCACGTTTGCTGGGGCTTTGGGAGCTGGCGCATCTGAGGTAAGTCTTCAAAAGACTATCATGTTTAGAAGAAGGGTCTAAGAGTTATCAGGTGGCTTTATCCACACCTTTTGATGATTGGTGACTCCCGCAAGCTCCCAGCAGGTCCTGCGAGGTTGCATCTCCAGGGCAGAAGCTTTGCCCTGGCCAGTTTAAGAACTGTTTTATTAGGGTTTCCTGTTAACTAAAGTAGTAAATATACACCTTTTGTATATTCTACCTATTTGATTCTCTTTAAATAAATTATGGATTAATTTCTGTTTATTCAACGCTGAAAAATAAAACTCCCTCAACCTAACTTCTTATCGATTCCACTTTTTATCGGCAATATACTTTAAGACCTAACTTTTTAATGCGTGAACTTTCACAAACAAGATTTTTATTCGTCTACAAAATAGTACATTACGATACAAGTGCGTAAAAAAGGAAGTTCGAAACTAGTGGCGATAAATTAAAACACGACCGAAGGGAGTGTTTTAAATCGACACGAGTTACGAATTTCCTTTTCGCACGTGTATCGTACGACGTTTTTCAGTACAGATGAGCCTCCGAAGTTTCGACCTGGCATATAATGAACCACTAGTGCGTAAAAAAACACCATCTGTACTGAAAAACTTATTTAAGCGTGAATAGCACTTCAAACCAAAACCAAATAATTTTCCACAAAATTTAAAAACTATAAACTGAACTAAAGTCATACGAGTCAGCTTAGAGCCGATTTGTCACGAGGTAACATTCACGCCAATAAAATTTGCAGCTTCTGCCACCGTACTTTATTATGCGGTTACAACTTTGCATACCTCCCTCTCCCACCCATTGCAACTTGCATCCCCCATCCCCCTCACTCTTGCGGTTTTCAACTCATGCATCGCTCTAACTGTGAAAGCATTTGGTCGTTTGGATTATAAATTGTTTTATGCAAATGCGTTGAGATAAACATTTTCAAATGGAAATTTTATTTTCTATGACATGTGATACAAACATATGCATTACAATAGCGTTTGTGGTTAAATTTGGTTTTCAAATGAGAAAAAGAGTTATGATGGCTTAAAATGCTGGGTTTTCATTTTGTGGTATGAATAATAGCTGTAATGTACTTACGCGGAAAAGGAATAAGTGAGATTACAGGCGTTGTTTCATTTCTCATAATACATATTATAATCATTTTACTAGACCCAGAGGTAATTTTGTTTCAAATGTTCAAAGTTAGATTGATTACAGTAAAGTTAGTGATTAACAATCTCTAAAATCCTGTATTTCCCTTAGTAAACAATTATTTAATTCCATACTAGGCTAAAGTAATTTACAAGCAAGATTTAATCAATAAAATGGCGGCTACACCGCATTAACATTATCTCAAGATGGCGGCGACAAGATGGCGGCGCGCCGGAAGCGCGGCCATTAGCGATGCGCTGCGCCGGAGGTTGTAAACTAGGCGCGACCTGGTTGGCAAGGATTTGGGGAAACACACTTAACTGCGAACAGGAAACTCTGTCCATGATGGTTGTATCGTTTATAAACTTGAATTAGTACCTTGAATTATCTACTTTGCCCCAATTGTTGTTACTTTTGTAGGACAGACTTGTAGTCTAAAACTGTTTGTACAAATAAAATATATGATAGCATATACCTATCTCATATAAATATGTAACATTTTCAAGTAAAATGTACCACATTACCACTTACCATAAGAATAAAATTTGTTTGTATTTTAATAAGAGTGTATTTTAATTGAGCGTCCTTAGAGCTTTTACAAATTATCCGATCCGATATCGGATGTAGGACCGATATGTTTGGCCTTTGACATCCGAAACTGGCTTTTTCGCTTAAGCTAGAATTTATGAGGTCTTTTGTTTGAGAACGACACATAAGCGCCTTCCAAATAGCAAAATATAGTATCCAATTAGTATTCTAGCATTTTACTCAAGTTAAATGAGTAAAATATGAGCACGTTGGCCGTAATAATATTATCACAGCATACTTTCAATAAAAATCACAGTAAAAGCTAATAAAAATTATAGTCACTAACAAACAATTCCTTTAAAAACTGGTTTAAAAAGTTTGGTAAAAAATCTCTCCTCGTTTCCCGAGGTCGAGTAGGATAGTCGCAAGGATTTTACTGTTCTCGTACATTCACGGAGCGCCAGTAACTGTTGGTAAACTTGATTCCATTCCTCACTGCTTACTCATAAAACGCTGGTGGTAAAATAATGTGTAGTAAAAGTTATAGTGTGAACATACGTATCGTAAAACTGAATGTGAATACGATTCATAGCAACAATACGTCTGTGCTGGGCATAAAGCAGTGGTTCCTTATTTATTTAACGGCGTCATTATAAGCAAGTCAGCATAAAGCGGCCTAAGATCTTGATCTTAATGTAAATTATTAAGGTACTGCGGGGCAAATCTCGACCGGGGGCAATTGCAACTGATCGATTTTTTCCATTATCACACTATAAGTTGAGTTCCACATACCTATTCCACTTAACACTCGTGCCATACATGTATAAAGCATAGTTAACATAGTATTGGCACGCGTTTAGCGACGAATAAAAAAAATATATTTAAAAATTAAAAAAAACTGATAATCACATCTTAATTTTAATACGTTGATAACTCTATATTAGAAATTTGGTTGATCTAACTTTTTGCGTTTGTAAGTTATTGTTGATGGACGTTGACCGGCGAAAATGCACTGTGAACAAATACGTGAAAAATCCCCTTGGTCTGGGTCAATGATTGCTAAATTGTTGAATTTCCAGAAAACTACTAGGCAATAATTATTGCCCAAATCATTAAAGGACAATTAAATAATAGTGGCAAAATAATTCAAAATATCCACTCCTTGCGGTCCACACGGAATCAACAGACAAAAAAGATGGATGAAAATCTTGTTCAGAGGATGATGAATACTATTTTCAGAAAAGTCCGTAATTTTGTGCATAAACATACTGAATGATTGAAATATATGTGACACGCTATAAATTAATAAACGATCTTTTTTAATACAGTTGCTCAAAAAGTGCCCGTTTTTTGGCTGTTTAGCGTGCGAGAAGTTGTATTTTACGAACTAGTGCGTAAAAAGTTTATACGTTCCATTTTACGACTACTTACCGAGCTGTTTTCATATTAGTCTAGTTCGGCTGTCCAAAATCAAAGCCTAGCAAGTGCATTTACCGAAATTTTACAGGAGAGGCAAACAAAGATTTTGTTAAAAAAAATTAGTACCAAAAACCTTTTTCTCACAAGACTTGGTTTTATATAAAGAAGTATAACTTGCTTTACAAGACAAACTGTTGAAACTAAATGTATGTGTCTATTTAGAACTTTTATGTGCCTTACTAACAATTAATTACAAAAAAATAATAGTATTGTTTCGTCAATTACAAAACAAAAAGCTAGCAAGTGGTCTTACTAAGTATTTTAAATGGTTAATTTTCGCATTATCCCGGCATTTGCCACGGCATTTGCCACGGCTCATGAGAGCCTGGGGTCCACTTTGACAACTAATCGCAAGATTCGGCGTAGGAACTAGTTTTTACAAATGCGGCTGCCATCTTACCTTCCAACCCGAAGGGTAAGTAGGCCTTATTGGACTTAGTCCGGTTTCCTCACGTTTTTTCCTTCACCGAAAAGGGACTAGCAAATATCAAAATGTCGTTTCGTGTCTGATCACATTATAATATTTGTTTGATGGGATCATAATAACAAAAGGCAACATTATTAGACAATTAATTAAATTTTATGCATAAAACAAAAATCAGTCATCGGGTAAACAATAGGCTACTTGACCCTTTTTATAGTTTGTCCTTATAGCATTACTTACTATCCAATTAACGGAAAAAAAAATCACTATATTTTATTATGGCTTATAAACCGCAAAAAAATATTTAAAAAAAATACGTTTACGTAATATTTCAGGCAAAAACAACATCAGCCATGTCATCTATAAATTTTCTGTGAATGAAGTAATTCAGTGCGAAAACAACACTTTCTGATAAAGGTATTATGTAATGTCAGCGATTGATTTGACATGAATTCTATGTCACTACACGGCCGACAGAGTTTTCGGTGGCCAAAAAAAATTTATTCACATTTTTGAATTAAAAATACGTAGACATCGTACACATTTAATTGGTACCCAAAATATTACAGAAGACAATTATTTATTGCGCCAAATTAGATATGAGTCTAGTAGCCTATTCGCCTCCAGTTTAAAGATCATCCGAAAGGTCATTAATTGGCAATCGACTCCAAAAATCACGCCTTGTTTCTGGCATTAAAGGCACTAATTTTGCAACTAGAGTGTCCTTTTTTTAACACGATAGTTTCATATGTAACACACGCCATATACTGCACATCAACAAGCACTAGGTACTACTGGCAGTTATTCCTTTAGGTAGATTGGAAAGGCATAATTGTTAGAACTATTTTAAGTTGTTCCCATCGTCAAATATATATAAGTAGGTTAAGTAGGTACCTACGTAAAATAGATCGCAAAAATAATGTTAAAAAGCATTCCGAATGTTAATACCTCGATCCAAGCCCCATTAAAACATCACAAATAAAAAACCACAATTCAGCACCACAAACACTTCGCCACACCAAGGGCGGCTCACTCCGCGATCCTTTCGCCGCGCTACAAGTACATGCCGGCGGCCGCGAGTTCGCGGCCCATTCACTGGCGACGACCTTCGCGCGGCGCAATAAAATTCAATGTCGTCTGCACGCGTGCGGTCCGTTTGTTAATGTAGGTAAGAATTTAGAATGGCGGCGTTTTGTGAACATCAAAGGAGTGAGCCTTCTGTACTTGTACTATTATATATTCTGTGGCCACACACAATATTAAATAAGTATAATATCACGGGCTAAAACAACGAACATAATGAGAATGACTATCTAAAAGCAGCTGCTAAAATTCGTCTCCATCGATCACTTTTATTCATCATGCGTCCGCGCAGCAGCGCAAAGTACGACAAACTAGAAACTTCAGGTTGAAACTCGTTCCCTAAATTCGGATCCCGAACGGAACAAACGCGGGCGGGGGCGCGGGAACGGCGACCGTTTGAATTCAAACTTCACTCATTACTGACTTGCTATGTTTTATTTATTGTTATATTTGAATTCCTTGTTCAACCCTTCGGCAATTTTTTAAATTTAAAACCTAGTATGGGACAATTCCATATTCAAAAACCTAGTATGTTCCGTTTACAAACTCAGAAACCTAGTATAGCATGCACTTACTAGGTTTTTGGACTTGAAAATGTTACTTACTAGGATTTTGATTTTGATATTTGCATGTAAGATATGCACTTGCTAGGTTTAGAGGGTTCCGTAACTTTGATTCTAATTGAGATAGAAATACAGGTGTTTTTGCATTAGACGCAGCTCAAAATTTGAGGCTGATTGATTAAAAAAACGTATTTTGACAAAAAATGTCCCTTGCTAGGTTTTGATTTTGGACAGCCGAGTTTACTAAGACAGAATAAAACTATAAACATACTATTAAGTGATTAATATTTAAAACGTTAATATTTCATATGTAATTGTTTACTTTTAGTCATACTAAACATAATTTATAAAATGGTTTATACTTTGAAAAATCGGTCATAATGAGTCGTGTAAACAGAATATGGTTGGAACGAAACGCGTCTTCTACTGTCAAAGTAGAGGCGTCTACCATGTTTTAACTTAATGCACGTTCAAAAAACCTCAATATGTTACGCGATTTGTCATAATTATTTTACGTTATTTGCAATACGTCGGGGCATAAATGGATCGATTAAATTAAAATGTAGTTGTACATTAAACAATCGTCCCAAATCGTAAATGTTTATGTTTTTATGGCACCCAATGAAATAAATTATGTTAGATGAATAGCAAACTCGAAAATATGCACGCAAGTTTAAAAGCTTCAAAAATACGTCTTTGAATTGTCAAATAATCCGTCAATGTCCATGGGAAAATTGATAGTTCGGATTGTTTTATTTCGTTGTAAATAAGTAGTAGTGTTTTTTCGCAACTGTATTAAAAAACGTCGTTCGTCACACGTGCGAGAATGTCATTCTTCACTCGTCCCGTTGTCTCGGGACTCGTGAAGTAATGACATACTTCTCGCACTTATAACGAAATGTACTATTATATTCTGCAATAAAAAATATTTTTTACTTTTTTCTTTTCATTTAAAAATTAAATTCCTCCCATCGCGTACCAATTCTAAATTAACTATGCTTTAATCAGTGTACACTTCAATTAATAATGCAAACCTTATAAAACATGGAAAAAATGGATAGTTGCATTTGCGCCCCAGTCAAAATTGCCGCGCTGTACCTTACAACCTGAACGTATTATAAAAACGCATTTTAAAAATTAAGTTTAAAAACAGACATTTTCTTTAACCAACCATCTTTTCTGTTTATTATTTACTGAATCCAGGATCTAATAGCAACATGTCAATTACGCATGTTGCATGCAGAGAGAAAGCAAAATAACGGGAAATCCGGCAAGTGTCGAGGGAATCTGGCAAAAGAAAGGGTAATAATTAGGTATGAAAAGGGATAGCGTTAGTCGAAAAAGAAAATGTTTAATCGAGTTTCTGGTGTGTCACTCACTGTAGTAATTGTACCTACAGATAAAGAAAATACCAATAAAAAAAACCAAGTGGACTCGATCGTTGGCGATCTTTCAACCACTTACCTACTACCCCAATCCTAATTTGAACGTGTCAATTGAGCTCACATGTGTAGAAAACAACGGACAAAAACGAGTTTTCCCGTCAACATTCCAATCCGATCGGACAGATATGGAAAATATAAATAAGAATAAAAGGGTTGGGTCCTAAGTTAAGTAGGTCGACGTTGCGCAAAAATTGATTTTAGGTGAAATTCTGCTTTTTTTGTTGAAGGTGTGGGTTAGTGTTTTCTTTTCGCTCTTATTTTCTGTATATGAACTATAATCGATTGAAAAGTCTCAGCAGTCCGAGCTGTCGTGACAAACCTCGGTCCTCCGCCTTCTGCAGGGTTGCTCTGACACTTCGCGTGCTGTTTTGGCATTTCTAATTAATCAAATGGTGTTATCCTAACATCGAAGTAGCTAATCTACATCACTTCAGCGTACTAAAAAGAATTATGGTCTCCCATAGCAGAAAGTGCCGTTTTTACCTAATCTCAGCCCTTTCACGCCATTTATCTATAAATTGTTTATATCTCAGATACTAAGAAAACAAAATATTTTTTTTTTCCAGACGTTATGGAGTGGTGGAAGGTCGATTCTGCTTTGAAGGTGGTTCTCACTGCGGCAAGGGTGAAGGCCTGCACGTCCTCATAACTGATCAAGCTCAGGATATAACTGATGGCTTTGATGCTGCAGCTCACAGGAACCCGAGAGGACCAGCGTCTAGGAAGAGCGGAGGTAAGATTTTTTTTCATACTATCAAATAACAAGGAAGTTGTTTCCAACTTTAAATAATACCTACTCAATTTTGCAATAAAAGGATAAGTTGATTGCGCCAAGTCTCAAGTAGACGTATAAAGTAATAAAACAGGATGCTTCCATAAAATATTAACGACCACATTATTTCCTCAGGCGCTGACAGGAATCGTCCCGATACCCGACTGTCAGACATAAACGCAGACCAATCGTTACCAGACACGGGACTATATGAAGAAAACTTCTTTGGAGAGGACTGCGGGGGAGTCTCACCGTTTTGGCCATCGGATGAAAGGCGAGGATTCGATGACCATGATTGCAAAGGATGCGAAGAAAACGCAAGACCTCCGTGGAGCGGAGCTGATCATGTTACCTTAGAAAGATGTAGTAACTGTGTGACAAAACTGGGCACAATGACTAGATCTTCAACTGTTGCACTTACGCCTGGCACACAATTCAATCCAGCTTGGACGATGGAAGCAGTACCAGAAAGTAGCTCTGACAACTCTTCAAACAGCACAGAATATTTGACTCCACGAGCAATACGAAGGACCCTAGAAGCAAGTCAGAACAAAGAATGGGCTCCACAACGGCCACCGAAGCCTGCGAGGCTGGAAGAAATAAAAGCTCCAGCGCCTTTGCCAGCCACAGTTTGCACTTGTGCGAGCGAAAAAACTACAACAGCTATTATCAATAATCCGAAAGTTGGACCTTACGAAAACTACGATGTTCCTAAAGCTACCCATATTGAGGTAAGTATAGAGTATCTAAGAATAAAATTTCAACATTATTTCAAAAAGATGTAAATACTCAATTTTTTTTTGTTACAGGTGGAACCTACAAATGAGTATTACGATACACCAAAACGAATAAAGAAAGCTCTGGCTGAAGATCTATTTCAAGTTACAAAGAACTCTGCGCCTGGAAATTTAGTACTAAAGAAAAACTGCGGATGCATTTTGAAATTTGGATCCAAAAAGAAACCGGTTATAGTTGAGTGTGACGAAAACATCCAGCCAGTCGAATGCCCTTGTCAAAAAGTTACAAATTGGGCAAATAACTTAATAAGTCTTCCTTATTGTAAAAGAAGTGAGAATTATGACAAAGTTAATACCGAAATCCTCACCGCGCAGAAATCAGAGGAAATGGCTCTCTACGCTACTGTTGATGTGTCACGTAAAACTAATAGACAAAGTTCAATAGCCGAAAAAGATAGTGTGCACGATTGTAGTGAAACATCATTGATGAACTATGAAAATTTAGGGCCGAAAGGAGAAGAATTTGAAGACCCATACGCCAACTATGAAAATCTAGAATTCGCTTTATCATTAGAATATTATGAAAATGCGAAAGATTTGTTAAAAAAAGCTGGTGTCACACAAAAGGAATTAGATGCATTAAGTGCTAATGTAGATTTTGCAGAAGTTGCACTTCCACCTAAACCAAAACATTGTGCAAAGTGTGGTCACTCAGCAAAACATCAGGCTATGAAAAAGAATAAAAGCGACGAATATTTATTAATGGAACCCCCCAAAGATATTAAGCGAGATTTATGTAGAACAACGGGGCCAAACCCAGGTTACACCCCAATGTCACCAAATCCAAATTGGTCTCAAAGTCTCAGGCATCCCTTGCAAAAACTAAACAGAGTTGAAATTGAAAAATCTTTGAGTATACCAACGCTCAACGGTAGTGCGATTAGGGCACAGAGTTTTGATACAACTTTGAGTAATAACAATAAGGAAGCAATACAAAAACGGTCTAGCTCTGTAGACTCAGCAAGACTACTAGAAGATCTGAAGGAATTCGATAGTAGTATTGGCAGTCACGCCACTTCTTCTTCTTTAGAAACATTAAGGAACTTAGCAATTGAAAATAGAAGAACATCATCTCCATGCGAGAACGAGAGAGACTGCTGTGATCACGACTGTTGCAAGTCATCTGACTCTGAAAACAAAACGTCAGAGGGCAGTTCCAAAGACGTGCCTCATTTGAGGAACAAACACATGGACAATGCCCAAATTAAAAGATCTTCAAGCGTTCCATGCAAGTCTGGAGGTAATAGAGACTCATCGAGTTCTAACGATTCAGGAGTGTCAAGTTGCTCAATGAAACATGGACCTGAATATAATGAATTTGAGATGCCGCTGACGTCAGGCCATTCTAGGTATCAGTACATGGCGCAGAAGAGAATGAGAGGAAATGCTACAGGCTGCATACATTCTTCTTTGCCAAGGAAGTCAAAGTCATCAGATCCGCTGAGAGACATGACGATGCAGATACACAAAGCTAATGTGCCGGCTAAATCGTCTTCAGCAGAAGCAGAAGTGCCGGTGCTTCCTCCGAAACAGTTTAAAGGTGCTTTTTCATTTATATTTTTGACACCTTTGCAAGTTTTAGTTTAGTTTTTAGTCTAAATTTTTCCTATAATTTGTTTTCCTTGTAATTTATATGCGGATGAATGCAATAACGAGTCAATACGTCTTTTAATTTTCAGGAGTCATGGACACACACAGTACATCAAGTGGGACGTCTGACATGTCAGATTATATCGAGACACTTTCGCTTACTTCGTCGCATTCATCTTCAGATAATCCTAATTTGAGGTGAGGATACATTTAAAAAATATTCTTTTTAGCCAGTATAGAAATAAAATGCAGTGGATGCCAACATACCGATTTATCACAATATACATAAATAGGTAACAAATTGACAGTGCATCTAGTTTAATGTGCATAAATATATGTATAGTATGACCGCGAAAGTTACGTAATACAAATATTTTTTCACAGATTTACTTTCCCGATCATTCTTTTTTCACAAACTCCGATAGTGCTTTTGAGTGTCAATATTTTGGAACTATCTTTTAATCTATTTTCAACATAGTTTATAACTTTTGCAGGTTGGCACGGCAACCCACTACTACGCTGCGGCCACGCTCCGGCAAGGAGTACCACAACCTGGACCCCATCCTCACCTCCATGTACAAAAGCGGGAAGGAGCTCTCCAACTACACCAACTTACCTTAGAAGAAAGAATCAAAGTAGGACAAGTCCAAGTAGAAGAACAAGAACATTCAGTAGAAGAAGAAAAAAATTGTTGAACGGATGTTAATTTTTGTTGTTTTTAGTTTTTGTTGAATTGTTACCAAGGTTATGTTTATTAAATATAGAGATCTTTTGATAGATGAAGAATTATACCTACATTTTATGTGATATTTGTTGTACACATGAACAATATGTGACCATTCAGGTATTTAGTAGATAGAGAATGGTTATTTACAGTAACATTTTATTCTTCATTTAGTTTTGACTGTCAAGAGATCTTTTCTAACTTATTTTAATACTCAGTACGATCATGTTTTGTTAGATCTCGTTTATATGTATCTTATTTTTGTTGATTTTTGTAGTTTTATACTAAAATCCAGTAAACTGTCTAGTCAGACGATTAAATTTGGTCGAGAGAGATGTAAAAATTAAAGAGACAGATATATTTAAAGATAAAAATAAATATATTGGAAAAGTAAACGTAGTCACTAAGCTAGATTACACTAAACATGATGCGGTAAAATTTAGTATTACTTTACAAAATTTACGAATTATCAATGTTTTTGTACCAAGAAACAAACAAAATAGAGTGATAGAAATCTGGATGTATTAAAAATAGTTCATTTTACGTTTTCAATTTATTGAACACAAAAAGACTGATTTTTATTAAACACTTTTACATTTGTGTTATTTTTTTTTTCACACACGAATCTAGTCAGAGATTGTATGATATATTTATTTAAGAAATAGATGGTTGTATAGATGTAAAAAATAGGGTATTATTATAAACAACGATTACCGCAGTACGAGTAGTGGTAGATGTAAAAATACATTTTATACGACAATTTTCTTACAATATTTATCCTTGTAAAATATATCCTTCGCAAATTATACTAAACATAGTCCTACTGACATTAGTTACTGGTCTCTTTTATTATGAAAAAGTATGTAAAATCTGATAATTAACTTTGAAAATTTTGAAATTTGTGAAATTATT
Source organism: Leguminivora glycinivorella (assembly GCF_023078275.1). Lineage (NCBI taxonomy): Eukaryota > Metazoa > Arthropoda > Insecta > Lepidoptera > Tortricidae > Leguminivora > Leguminivora glycinivorella. The sequence goes on from NC_062981.1 coordinate 23,653,657, forward strand.
ATTGTGACTATTTTAGATACTTACCTATTATTTATTATGAAAAGCCCACAATAGTAAGATTATAAATAAATAAGAAAGAGAAAGGCATAAAATAGTAATTGTAAGTGACTTATTTACTTAATCTCTCAGGAGTTATCCGTTTTAAGTGAAACATTAATACAAATACCTCAAAAGCATTCAGAAAAATAGAATATTATTTACATTATAACTTTCTCCACCTTCTTAACCTAAAATAAATGCCATAATCGAAAAAAATACTAAAGCCGTTAAATGCCCATAACTAGAAACAGATTCATCAAATTTTTTTGGATTCGCGGCAAATGCCTAAACCAATCGGAGACCCGACCAGCACTCGGATGGGTCTAATTTTCAAAATTATATTCTTCATTTGAACAGTTATTTTTTCTGTATGCTTTTGATCGAAGATATCAACATAATCAATCAGACTAATTTTGCTCAAATAAGGCATTTTAATGGCAAGGGACGATAAGTGCAATATCAAGTAGTAATAGTGACTTTTATACCTACTTACGTTCAGTAGTTCATGCTAGTTCGTTCATATACCTACCGGTACTGTATCCTCTATGTATACCTATCTATACATAATAAACTATTATAGAGATTTGTACAACTGTATTTTATTTTCTCCTCTAAAATGTCTGCCTTGGGTGAGATGAACTCACAGCCTCTGGATCGATACTCCAGCGCTCTGCCAACCGAGATACCAAGGACTTCAACCAAGCCAGCGAAATTTTTCACCACTTAGGTCAATAGGACCCATAGCGGCGCCTGCCGTAAGAGTAAAAAAACCGGCCAAGTGCGAGCCGGACTCGCCCACCGAGGGTTTCGTACAAACTTTCAATAGTTGAATCTTTAGACTGATGTTATTTATATAACTCTACAGACTTAACTATCTAGTTAAGACTAAATTTTGCACATAACAAGTAATATTTATAATATTATACAATTTTATGATTAGACAACGTCCAAAGAAAATCAAAACAATTTGACTTCAATAATACAATACAAATTAGTTATCAAACTTAATTTAAAATTATGTAAATAATTATGTTCAGAATAAATTGTCATATATTTAAATTAAATAAATTCTCTTTTGAATTATTCATATTATAATTCAATGCTAAAATCAGTTCGTCAAAAACTCAGCCCTAAAGGTAGATATATCCCTTTGAACCCTAATCATCCCTATCCTTACACCGAAGCATGTAGAACCCTAGGGATATCTAGATAGTCTAGGTAGTCTGAACACGTTCTATCTAGACGTAATTGGATGTGAGTTGGCTAATAAACAATGAGTTGAGCTAACAGACATGTCTAACGTTTGCTGGGGTTAACTAATAGCAAAGACATATATAACTCCGTATAGACAGATAAAGTCTAAGAACGTACCTCAGTACCATACAGAAAAAGGTACGGTGGCCTAGATGGCATTACACCTTTGGGGTACGCTCAGCTAAATGGCGCTAATATTAATATTTGAAATTTTAAAACATATCGAGCTAAGAATATGGCCCAAATTGTCAAAACTGAGGTTCAAAAGTTTCAAGCCTGTGTCAAGAGGTGGCAGTCTATGCACTGTTATTACACATTTTACTTCGACAGTAACTCTCTATAATACTTGATCCTCTTTGCTAATAGTAACGATATTATCGGAGACTAGGTTATAATAGAGACAACTTTAGTTTTTGGACATTCAGAGGACGGCCACTGTTAATGTCTAAATCTTCTAGGTCCGAAATAATTGAATTTTACCGAGGCAGTATTCCAAAACAGTGAGTTTGTACATGAAATATTCAAATGCATGAAATTTGCATAGTATGCGTTCAAATCGATAAACAAGGCCTTATGGCGCAAATTATAAATGGAGACATCAACCGCAATGAAAAAATCAACAGTGATCGACTCTGGCCAACGTGATGTAGATGTCACTGGTGATGCATGACTACGTCATGGTGACGTAATCGTGCATCACAGTCGCAATGGTTAAATTCGCAGTCATGGACGGATGGTCGGCTGGCGCAATTGGTAACGCATTGGACCGGCATTCCAAGGATGTGGGTTCGAGTCCCACGTTGGCCAGAGTCGATCACTGTTGATTTTTAGGGTTCCGTAGTCAACTAGGAACCCTTATAGTTTCGCCATGTCTGTCTGTCCGTCCGTCCGTCCGTCCGTCCGTCCGTCCGCGGATAATCTCAGTAACCGTTAGCACTAGAAAGCTGAAATTTGGTATCAATATGTATATCAATCACGCCAACAAAGTGCAAAAATAAAAAATGGAAAAAAATGTTTTATTAGTGTACCCCCCCTACATGTAAAGTGGGGGCTGATATTTTTTTTCATTCCAACCCCAACGTGTGATATATTGTTGGATAGGTATTAAAAAATGAATAAGGGTTTACTAAGATCGTTTTTTGATATTGGGTTGGTAAGAAAGTAATGAGCGATCGATTGAATTCCACATAAAATTTTTGAGAGAGTTCTAGAATCTTCTATGGTCGAAAGTATATAAAGGGCGAGTCGCACAGTTTCTCGTCAGTCATTCACTAGCTGTCGCCGAGCTAATATAAGGAAGAAAATGGACGAATTAAAAGTGCATGTAAGGCATTGCTTACTATATGAATTTCAGTCTGGCCATTCAGCCGCCGAAGCAGTGCGTAATATATGTCAGCGTGTTGCTCCTGAAGTTGTGTCTGAGGCCACGGCGAAACGATGGTTCCAGCGGTTTCGTAGTGGCGACTTTTCATTATCAGATCAACCTAAGTCTGGTCGACCGGTGAAGATTGATGTAGCCAAATTAAAAACCTTAATTGAAGGAGATCCGAGGCTAACGAGTCGTACTCTTGCTACCGAGTTAGGCTGCTCTCATGTTACCATAGAAACACATTTACACGAGTTGGGAAAAAACTACAAATACAGTGTTTGGATACCGCACGAACTTGATAGAGATCAACTAATCCGCCGTGCCGATATCTGCATACAACTTCTGTCTTTTCGCCGCACATTCAACTGGTTGGACCATCTTATCACTGGAGATGAAAAATGGGTCTTATATATAAATCACACACGCAAACGTCAGTGGCTAGCTCCAAAAGAAAAAGGAATAGAGGCACCAAAAACAGAGCCTCACCCGAAAAAAGTTATGCTGTCCGTTTGGTGGGATATTCATGGTATTATTCACTGGGAACTCCTACCAAGTGGAATGACTGTTACCGCATCAGTATACTGTAATCAGCTTGAAAATTTAAACCAAAAAATCTGTCAGAGTCGTCCACAGCATGCTAAAGTTTTTTTCTTACACGACAGTACTCGCCCACACATTGCAAAAGTGACTTGGCTAAAGCTATTGGAGCTAGGTTGGAAAGTGATACCTCATCCACCGTACTCTCCAGACTTGGCACCTACGGATTACGCATTGTTCAGATCGCTAAGCAACGCCTTGAATGAAAAAAAGTTCGATGATCAAGCCCATCTACGACAGTACATAGCTGAGTTTTTTGAATCTAAGCCTAAGAACTTCTTCGCCGATGCTATTCATTCTTTACCAGAACGATGGAGACAAGTAGTAGATAACGAAGGCCGTTATATTTTTGATTAATGATTAAAATAATAAATTAAATAAAAATTACAATATTGGTTATGATTCGCTCATTACTTTCTTACCAACCCAATAATATTAATATTTTAGGAAATAATCGCTCCTAAAGGAAAAAAAAAGTGCGTCCCCCCCCCTCTAACTTTTGAACCATATGTTTAAAAAATATGAAAAAAATCACAAAAGTAGAACTTTATAAAGACTTTCTAGGAAAATTGTTTTGAACTTGATAGGTTCAATATTTTTTGAGAAAAATACGGAAAACTACGGAACCCTACACTGAGCGTGGCCCGACACGCTCTTGGCCGGTTTTTTTTTCTTTGCGATTGATCTCTGCATTTATAATTTGCGATTTATAAAGTGGTACGTTCCACAATAAAAAAAGGAAAAATCTATATGTTTATATTTAAAACATAATTATGGATATTGGCTACGTGCACCACAATTACGCCCACTACCATGTGAACTTGAAGTGGAAAATGTCAAAAAATGACATGTAAACAAACATTATATTTTAACGATTTTTCGTTAATTTTCAATAAATGGAATACCGAGAGCTACTATTTCAAGTGTAATTTAGGTAGATAGATTATAAAGACATGGGATATAATAATAAAAATCAGTTTTCAAAGCATTACTCACGATATAAACTTCCAACCCCAAACCACAGAAAGAGGCAATAAATTGGTGCTGGCAGGGCATATAAGGAATCTTGAAGAACATAGGAGTAATGGTAGAAGTTCTACGAGCGAGTGATATGGTATTCGCTAAACCTCCGTCCCGTTAATGCCATATAAAACAAATCTAAACGTAAGTACCTACATGTCCGCGGCCGCAGAAATATCCGACACGGGCCCATTCCCAGGCTAGGCCTGAATCTTTAAGCATAATTTTTTACGGTAGGAAAAATACTAACAGCGTATTGAACAATATTAGGTAAACATAGCTTAAATATAATTTATTATAATGTTTTGTTTTGACATGTCACTTACGTTTTCTTTTTACGGTAGCTATCCATTTAGCTCTTCGATCCAATTTCCAGTGTGCTCTAAGAAACGCATAGAACGTGCAACGACTATTTATGCCATTATTTTTACAATTAACAACGAAACAACATTGGTGCCCCATATCAAACATTACACATTGTATTATATTTTATGAGTTTTGATAGATGACAACCACAATCAGTGTCGATTTTGACCACCGCAAGCACTGCGATCGCTTTGCTTACCACCTCCATGCACTTCGCACGAAGCCAATACCTAGAATTATGGAACTACCTGGAGGCGCACGGTGGAAAAAGAGGCTGGCTCAGTGGGCCTCGGCTGGGCGCGCCTGGAGGAGGCCGCGTCGGACCGGGAACAGCGGAAATCCTTTCTAAGAGCCCTATGCCCCTGATGAGGGACAACAGGATATCATCATCATCATTATCAGGGATATTATTAACAAGGTCTTAAGGGTCAGCTTGAAGACGTCGATATCAACTAAATGGTTGACTTATTGAAAAACATTGAACAGAACTCAGAAGGCGCCATCATACCTTGTAAATAGCCGAGTCCAGACAGAGGTACGAGGCATGTTGCGAGGCAATTTCCTCTCTCGGCAAACCTGCCACGTTGCCTGTCTTTGGACATTTGCCGCGTGAGCACATTGCCTCGCGATGTGTGGATCTGTTGAATTGTGCCGGCTGCAGCCGGTAATCTACGTTCTTCCTTTAAATACGTAAGTAAACAGTTTAGATACAAGTTTTCAAAGAACATTGATACTCCTTATAATTTAGCTGTCTTTCACATTATTGGATGATCACAGGTCAAAGGAGACTGTGAACGACAGTTTCGAGACTGTTACGTACTGTCGGGAACTGGGTCGTTCTGTATCTTATCAATGTAACATAATATATCAATGTATGAAACATCATAGACCATAGTTTTCCTTGGTACGAGTATTTCTTACAATTACGAGCATACAATTCAGTCTAAAAGACGTACTATATGAACGTAGGTTTTATGTATGCATGTTAGACACAGTAATATAATGCCAATTAGCACGTACCTAACACGTTCCCTGTGCATGTACCATATGTGTAGCATTTTAGGGTGTACATGATACGTGCATGCATCATGGGTGATGCACGACCCCTCGTGAACATAAGGCATCGCCAAAAATTGCACGTGTGAGCTAGATGTTTTTTATTTGCGTGCACATATTGGGTACGAAAACTTTGACAGAAAACACGTGCGTCCGGAGGACATTTTCATAATGTTGCCAGGTGATGGCTGTTTAAAAAAAAATATTTTTTTATTTTAAAATAACTAAACAATATTAATTATTTGGTTTAATGTCACGTTATATTGAAAACAAAAGACTAATCAAATAAATTCGTAAACTGTGATGCAAGGATTCAACTATATAAAGCTCCAGATTGTCGGTTGTCAGACGTCAAATTTGGTACTGGCAGTACACATTCTGCATTTTGAACTAGACGCGGCAAACCTGGTTCAGGCTATGTCTTAGTAAGTTTTTTCAAAGCCACGTAATCTCCAATTGTTTGATTCTGGAATCTTCAAGATAATCACGATTAATAAAGTATTTTATGTCATCAATAGTCCAAGGACGATACAGGTCCTATCACCAGAAATGTTAGAACCATCAATTTGCTCCAATTCGTCCATGATATTTTCTACTGATGATATTTTCACTCCCTCTAAAATTATCTATATTTATTCATAAGTAGGTATATGGAAAAAATAACTAATCGCATTTAGTTTTGAAGAGTATTTCATGATTCTTCTGACAATTGACTAGGCATATTCATATACCAATCAAACTTTTGTGAAACTTTCTTCCTTCAAAAAAATGGCTTAAACAAACGTAGGCCACATATATAAAAACAAAAAGAACGTCAAATTACTTAAAAATATGTATATAAATATAGGAGTGATGCACTCAGCAATGAGATAGTACGTGCATGCATCACATTGTGGGCACTAGTTTAGAAGCCTATACGTGTGTGCATCACATGTGGGTCACTCGAAAAAATGAGAAAATAGGGAAAACGGTCGTCATAAAAGATGTATTTGTGTATAAATATAACAATATAATACAGTTCCGAGTTAATTTACAAAAAAATAAAAATGCACGTGAGGAGTCAATTTCTGGTTGTCGGTTACACAGGGAACGTGCTAAGGTTAATCTGTCAGTGAGAATTGATTGAAATAAATGAAAATTGAAATTGAAATTATTATAATGAATACAATCATGTATCTGAATTATTTAAAGTTACTGCCTGTAAGTGACTTTAAATACATCTAAGTACAAAACGCAAGAACTTAAAATTTTATGTTTATGTGAAAGATATCATTCCTATGATACCTCTCGAGTTGCAGGTAGGTAGTCGTATTCTGTTTTTGGCATATGCAACTAGAATTTTAATTTGTGGATATAAGTATATTGCACTGGAATCCTGTATCGCTTTTAATGCTCAACACATAAAATATATTTCTCAGTACAGATGTTGTTCTTTTTACGCACTAGTGCGAGAAGTGGTTCATTATACGCCAGGTCGAAACTTCGGAGGGCCATCTGTACTGAAAAACGTCGTACGATACACGTGCGAAAAGGAAATTCGTAACTCGTGTCGATTTAAAACACTCCCTTCGGTCGTGTTTTAATTTATCGCCACTAGTTTCGAACTTCCTTTTTTACGCACTTGTATCGTAATGTACTATTTTCTTAGTCAATCGAAAAAACCAAACCATACCTAACGTTTCATTCATTGATGCATTCATTCAATTTTTTTTTCATTAGCAACCATGTTCAGCAGAAAACAAGATAAGTTTAAAGAGCGAGGAACTCCATTCAATTCATTCCCAATGCTCGCTGTAACCAAGTATCAATTAGCTTCGAGAGCTCTCTAATGTTCTCGGCTCGAGCGTTCTTGATAGTTGCAGAGTGGTGCAACATTTGTAGTATTAAGTAGTTCATCTTCATTGTGTAGTTGACTGGCGGAAATATTGTAGAAAACAATAAGACGATCATAAAAAGTATTTCTATAAACAGTGTTTGATCGTAAAATCGAAAGTAGGTACAATTTCATCGAAATTCAGGAGTTCGCTCAGTCAGTAGCATACTGTGCGAAACTTGTGCAGTGAATACCAATATTCTTTACAAACAACTACCTTTTGCCCGCGGCTTCGCTCGCGTTAGAAAGAGACAAAAAGTATCATATGTCACTCTCCATCCCTTCAACTATCTCCACCTAAAAAATCACGTCAAGTCGTCGCTCCGTTTTGCCATGCAAGACGGACAAACAAACAGACACACACACTTTCCCATATAATAATAGTAGTATGGATATTTTAGTAGAATTATATCATAACAGGATTAAATGTTTAAGTTTTGTGTAAAAAAAGTGTTGGCTTTACCCTCAGATCAGAACTTTCATAAAAAACCGGCCAAGAGCGTGTCGGGCCACGCTCAGTGTAGGGTTCCGAAGTTTTCCATATTTTTCTCAAAAACTACTGAACCTATCAAGTTCAAAACAATTTTCCTAGAAAGTCTTTACAAAGTTCTACTTTTGTGATTTTTTTCATATTTTTTAAACTTATGGTTCAAAAGTTAAAGGGGGGGGGGGGACGCACTTTTTTTTCCTTTAGGAGCGATTATTTCCGAAAATATTAATATTATCAAAAAACAATCTGAGTAAACCCTTATTCATTTTTAAATACCTATCCAACAATATATCACACGTTGGGGTTGGAATGAAAAAAAAAATCAGCCCCCACTTTACATGTACGGGGGGTACGCGGACGGACGGACGGACGGACAGACAGACATGGCGAAACTATAAGGGTTCCTAGTTGACTACGGAACCCTAAAAACTGGTGTCAATTCGTAGAAATGTAATCCAAGTAAGAGCTGTCTTAACTATTTTGGATGCAACCAGAGGGTACCCTAAGACGACTTTAAATACCTTACTGTTGCCTGCTCTACTACGTGAATAGTTCATAGTTCTCGATTACGCTGATTACTCTTATTAGCGGCAGTTTGATTATGGAACTCGATCGCGATTACCGCGAGGACCCGTGGTTATCTGCGACTGAAGTTTATCAATTGACCCGATTTGGGATCATTTAAGAGGATTTATGGGATGATTTGGCAAGTTTATAGCTGTGATTGAAACTATGGCTATCTTAAGTAAATATAGCAAGTATGTAATACAGTCCATATCGTTAAAAACGTTAAATAAATAAGTATATATTATGGACTTCCTTACACAGATACACACGAGTGATGAGTACCACGCTAAGCTCAAGATAGCTATACCGGGTGGGCCCTGTAACAAAAGCAAAAAATTAAACTGTAGACAGACTATAAGGAGTACCTTATACTGACCAACGTAACGTGTATTTTGATTTTTATCACCCTTGAAAGTTTTTCCTAAGAGTTAATGTATTGCGAATTCTGTTAAGTCTAAAGCGTGACAGATAACGTCAATGACAACAATAATGGCGTACATTGAAGCTAATATTTATTTTGTATGAAAAATTAAAAAATTCAAGACGTCTTAATTTTTAAAAGTCGCTGAACAAATGTTGGTCAGTTTAAGGAGTATAGCCTACGGTTTAATTTTTTGCTTTTGTTACAGGCCCCAATAGGGTGTTTCATTTTTCCAAAATTTTGATTTATCTTTGACTTCGCGTTTATTCTTGTTTCTACACCTATACAGAGCCCATATACCAAAAATCAGGGAAATCGGACAATATTTAGAGGTCGCACACTTTGACAACTTTTGTCTGAAGAAGTTAGTATGGGCGCAGGAAAGGCTAGAAACAAAACTTATGTAACTTTTTGTAGTTGGTGGTTTAAAAGTGATTTTAATGAAAAGTTTTTATATTGAAGTAAGTTCTTTTAAAAAAATTACTTGTTGACGTGGCATTTAGTTTCTAGGCAAGGTTCCTTAAGGTATTTTTTTGGACGCTCGACTTCCTTCTTAAGGAACAAGTTTTTTTGGTTTTTTGTCCTGTTTTTGGCATGAAGCAGTGGTCTCTCGGCCCTCTCGGGGCACTGATAACAGGATAGGTGGATGATATCAAGCGGCACATTGGCATCGGCATCACCAGGTCCGCCATGTATCAGCTCGGCCAAATATGGAGAATCTTCATCACAAATGCCACTAAAATGCGACTTGTCAGGGTATTAGTATCTCCCAATTTTCCCACATTTCTTTACGGTGCTGAGACGTGGACTTTAAGGGAAAAGAGGATAGATTTCCTAGAAATGTGGTGCTGCAGAAGAAAGCTAAGAGTATCCTGGACAAGGTTCAGATGCGATGGACCAGCCAAGTCAAGGCTGCACTTAGTGGCCCACTCTACGAATGCGTAAGGAATGTTGATGCATTGTTAAGCTTGCTACCACCCCTGATGTGACGACCACGACCAGTCTGCCAAGAGTGTGACGACAAAGAAGAAAACGAGATCGTTCTTTGAAATAAGTATATTGACCGGGATATAGACCCTACTTACCTTTTTGATTTTTGTCTTCGAACTATTTAATGTCCAGGATGTTAGCGATTATTGTAGCCCTAACACCAGACTTGGTCGATAGTCTAATAATAGTCTATCATACCGCAAAGAAGAGTAAGTATACCTATATATTTAATAATAAAAATTAACGCTCCAGTCAAAGATGAAGAGCAAAACGGTTCTCGCTGAAAGTCGTCGAACATCACAGAAAATGCGTTACTAGTGTTACTACTTGCGAACAAAAGATAATGTTGCGGCTTACACATGTAAGCTAAATGATGATGATGACTTATTTTATCCAGAATGGATGTTACAACTGCTGTATTTTAAGGTTAATAAGTTTACTTTTACTTTCAAATAAGTTACAACTACTCTATTGTTTTATTTGAAAATAAAATTGAGTAACATTACTTTTTAGCGACTTTTTTTCAAACTGTTCATTCAGTGCGACCTCTAAACAACGTCTAAATCACTTGAAATTTGGTATATAGGCGTTTAAGATAAGCTAGAACCGAAAGCCGAGCGAAGTCAGAAAAAATATCACAATTTTATTTTTCCCATACAAATATGAAACACCCTAGGCCCCAACCTGTTATACTCAGGCAACGGTATAAATAATATACAAATACTTATACATAGAAATCACCCATGGCTCACAAACAAATACCTTTCTTTGCTCATCACACAAATAATTAGCCCTTAAGTACCGGGTGTCGAACCGAAGTTAGTTGCAAATAATTATAACCACCAAGAATATTTTGTTACATATTGATTTTGGTAAGTACAGTTTTTTTCTCGTCACCTTACGTTCAAGCTGATTGTTTCAAGAAAATAAGTATTATAGAAAACATAATTTTATTTTTTGTTAACAAGTCCATAAACATTATTATATTTTCTCTCTGACACTTTGAAGACAGACTTTTGATCTCAAGTGACACAATTTACGAAATTTTCAGCAGAAGCGTCTGCAAACCATATTGTATATTTTATTCATAAGCGAGAATGGAAATATGAGCCTCTCTGGAGGCGATGAGACGATTGGGTAATTTGACACATTAGCGGTTGAGGTCACAGGGTCAGAGCCCAGTTGACCCATAGCACAGTATAATAAATAGTACTATCGTACACTATGGCCACTCCCTGCTGCCCGCTGCAACCAGTCAACCTGTCACACCTCACTCATACAAGCATGGTACGCGTTCACCTACAGGAGCTTATACTGTGTGCGTACACAGATAGAAAATATCTCTTCAACCAAAGAAACCTATTTGAACCAAGAGATATCCAGTTTCCCATATCAGGAAGATTTTAATTACTTGATATAAAACATAAAATGTCTCGATGTTTATTACTTGCACTAACCATTTTATATCTTAACATGATTAGCAAAACAATCTTTTTTTTAAAACTTAATCATTTATTCCAAGAGCGTAAACGTTTTGTTCAGTGATAATTATTACTCAGAAGCAAATCAGCAAGTTCTTAAAAACAAGTATAATATTTCTTGGTTCTAAGTAATAAAATTGTTGTATTAAGAGTTATGACGGTTTTCGGTTAAGAGTCATGCATAATTAAAGTAAAAGTTAATGTTTCTTGGGGTGAAACAATTAGTTACTTACACCAAATATATACATTTTTCATTTTATAAGTTCTGACGGTATTAGATGAAGATTTACATGTTTGAAGTTAGATTTAATGTTTCTTGGGGTGAAACAGTAAGTATCTTAAACCAAATATACTTACTTCTTGGATGTAATTTATCTTATTTCATTTAAAATATATAATTTCTTGAAATGAAATTTTATATTTCTTAGATTGAGTAAATAATGTTTGTAGCGGGGGTGCACGCGGGGAGAGAAGGGAAAGCCGAAATGACGTGAGAGGTGTGTATTATGTTCAATAACCCGTACGTTACAAGTTTATAACTCAGAACGAAGACGAGTTCCCCAGCCAGTTAGAGAGAGAGAGAGAGAGAGAGAACTGGAGCGGAAGCACGTTTAGGATAGTCCTCAATAATAGCGCGTAGTTCCCAGAGGGAAGCAGGGGGCTATTATGTCGGAATTTGTATTCCTATGATTCGATACATATCAAGTTCCAACCGGCGAGCCTAACCAAATCGGGAAAAATCTTAACACCGCGATGTACGAATTCTATGGGCTGGGGTCAGCGCCATCTAGCGGGTTTTTTGGTAACTAAACCGGTGTCGCCGCTCGGCGCGCGAACTAAATCTTGAAGCAAAACTTTATTATTTTTCGATATAAACGTGTTGATTCTCAAATGGAACTTGTAGGCATTAAATCAAGAATTTGTGATATGAAGCCAAGAATGTAATAAATCTTGACCTAAGTCCGTGTTGATTTTTTATTTAAAACCTGCTCGAATTATGAATGAAGTCTATAAGCATCAAACCAAGAATTATTATAATCAAGCCAAGATTGTTCTAAATCTTGAAGTAAAACCTTGATATTTTTTGATTTGAACTTGTTGATTCTCAAATGGAGCTTGTAGACATTAAATCAAGAATTTGTGACACAAAGCCAAGAACTTAATAAATCTTGACATAAATCTGTGTTTATTTTTGTTTTAAGTTATTCTGGAACTTTGAATGGAGTTGCAAAGCATCAAATCAAGAACTATTAAAATCAAGCCAAGATTGAACTAAATCTTGACGTAAAACCGTGTATTTTTTTTATTTAAACTTTTATGTCTTGACTGTAGAACGTAAAAGTTAAATTAAGAAATTATGATTTCCTATTAAAAACGCAGAATTCTTGTAGTTAAATTGTGGTGAATCTTCTTTTAACAGGTTTTTATTTTTGCTTTGATAAAGGTTACTTGAACCAAAGACGTTTTTTAAGAACTAGCATATTCATACTAAAACGGTGTAATATTTTGTTGCAAATAAATACTTCTTTGATTCAAATTGCAAATAAATACTTCTTTGATTCAAATCTGTCCTATTTGTACCAAATGTATATAAAGTTACGACTGAACAATTTTGATTCTTCTTTGAAAAAGGAATATCCCTTTAGGTTAAGACCATGTTATTAGATGAAGAATTATATTATTCCTTTTAAATAACAGTGTTTGAGAGAGTTTTCCGTCTTAAATTAAAATATCTTTTCTATCTGTGTAGGAACGCGCCTCTTTCATAATTTGGATCGCCATTGTCCGAGGTGTGTCCATAGCTCAGGATTGTTACGTCTGAGACTTCAGCGTGTAGCTCCTATACCTGTGGGTTGTAGTCCTCCTGTATTATGTCTATTGTGTGTGTGAGAAAACGGTACACTACCATTTTAACAATTTTTTTATGGCAATCGATTACATTTCTAGTGGGTGGTAAGAGCGTGCGACTTACGATCCGGAGGTCGCGGGTTCGAACCCCGGCTCGTACCAATGAGTTTTTCGAAACTTATGTGCCAAATGTCATTTGATATTTGCCAGCCGCTTTTCGGTGAAGGAAAACATCGTGAGGAAACCGGACTAATTCCAATAAGGCCTAGTTACCCTTCGGGTTGGAAGGTCAGATGGCAGTCGCTTTCGTAAAACTAGTGCCTACGCCAAATCTTGGGATTAGTTGTCAAAGCGGAGCCCAGGCTCCCATGAGCCGTGGCAAATGCCGGGATAACGCAAGGAGGATGATGATGATTCCATTCCTAGTCAGGTCAGGTCTATGAATAGTTTAGGATAAGTTTAAAAGTGGAAAATTATTTACTTGGGGACTTGAACTCATGGTTCATCGTTACTCCAGCGCTCTGCCAGCTGATCCAAGTCACTAATCACTAACTGACTGAGTCTCACACAAGGCAGTAAGCAAGCCTAGTGGCATCGATTGCAGACGTGTCTCTTTGTCAAAAAACCCTAAAGGTCAAATTACGGCAATTCATTTTTATTAGTGTTTGCTATTTAAGTAGCCATACTTAATATTATAAACGGGAAATTGTTTGTCCGTTTTTCACGGCAAACGGAGCGACGAATCGACGTGATATTTTAAGTGGAGCTGGAGATAGTTGAAGGGATGGAAAGTGACATAGGCTACTTTTTGTCTCTTTCTAACTAACCTAACATTTCTCTAAAATGGGGGGGTGGAATTTTGTATGGAGCATTCCAAAATTTTCAAAATAAACGCGAGCGTAGCAACGGGTAAAAACTAGTATTTTCATATCATGGAAAGAAAGCATCGCAATGCTTTGAAATTGTATATTTCTCCTTATTTTCCTTCCTGCACCGAGTTCATTAGCTGTTCCATGATTCAATTAAGAGGACATAAATTGTACAAGAAAGTCCGAAGCAAGCCGACACTACTTAGAGCGAGCATTCGATTCTAAGCTCTTCCTTAACAGTGACAGATCGGTCTCTATTCGCTGTGGATCCAGAGGGGTTCACAGCGCGTACTAGGTTATTGCCGCAAGAAAACCAGTACAAATGTGAACCTGAAGACCAGTTCCCTTATTCATAAAGGTTCACTAATTTCTCCAATCCGATAAAGTTCGTTTGTCCCTTTCTATCACACCAATACGTCGGAAAGGCTTATCGGCTTGATAACTTAAGTGTACGTTTAGCAATAAGGGGCAAGAGTTCAAATAAGTGCCTCATGGAATAGAAATTTGTTTTTTAAGTGATGATGATCGGGCACTTGAAGGCGAAGGGAAACATATAAAAACCACTCAAGTGCTGAATGGTCAAGGAATATCCAAGACCCCAAGTTTATTGCCAAGAATAAGAGTTTTTGACGACCAGTCTGGCGCAGTCGGTAGTGACCCTGCCTGCTACGCCGCGGTCCCGGGTTCGAATCCCGGTAAGGGCATTTATTTGTGTGATGAGCACAGATATTTGTTCCTGAGTCATGGATGTTTTCTATGTATATAAGTATTTATATATTATATATATCGTTGCTGAGTACCCACAACACAAGCCGTCTTGAGCTTACCGTGGACCTCAGTCAATCTGTGTAAGAATGTCCTATAATATTTATATTTATATTTATATTTATATTTATTAAGAGTGCTTGGAAGAAAGTAGTGCAAAGCGTATTGTAGTCTGCAAAAAAGTAGATTTTAGGATGAATCACTTAACCGGTATCGAAAACCTGAAAGTGAGGTCTCTTGGACATACATTTAGTACCTACGCGTATTCAAAGACTCATGCTAAGAATTGTCTGAATACGAGTCGAGGCGTCGAACACTTTGATATCTATAGATAGCATCACGTGATCAACTTTGTTCACACATCACAAGCCTCCTAAAACTTACTGTATAGCTTAGTCGATTTACTTATACTTTATTATAATTTCTTCAGACTTCTCCGGTTCAGCCACCCACTAAGAATGAGAGAGGATCCGACTGCCAAGAGGGCGTATCTGGAAAGACCAACTGGTGGCCGCCCGGCGGTACGGCCCAGATACCGCTTGGCAGGAAGTTGCGCAGGATTGGGATAGGTGGCGTGCTCTCGTTTTGAAGACCAAGATCCTCTTTGGATCACAGAGCCATACTAGTTAGGTAGTTAGTTTATTATAATTTACTTTGTTAATACGATCGCTATCACTTCTCTCTCGCTAAGCTTCAGCAGTAAAGGCGCCATCTAGTACAAATGCATGCGCCCCGCCTTTCCCGTGCTCGTACTATCGCATCCGATAGTGTGTGTCGCGCTTAATTGGCCTAATCTCTTACTCTCAAGGACGCTTTCCACGTTTTAGAAGTTTCAAGATTTAAAATAAAAACCAACACATGCAGTATTAACATTAATTAACTTAGTTACTATTCAAATGTAAAGAACCTTAAATTTTAAAGGATACATTGAAGATATGCATAGTAGAATATTTTTCATTGGAAGCGTTTGGATATGAATTGCAACTTTGTTACTCTTGTTATCAAATGAGTAATGTTCCTCGTCAGCGTACTTATCACCAATTGTTACAAAAGACTGACTTTTACATCAGCTTCATCCACGCTGCAGAAGTAATGATGCCACAGCAGTGGTGCAATTTAGTCCCAGGAGTATAGAAAAAATCTAAGAAGATTGCTTCTGAAAGATATGGCTCGAGATTGCCCTCGATCGGGAAGACTGAGAAAAAAAAGGGGGGGGGAGGGGTAATATGGACGTATTTATGCAGAAGGGGACCAACCCACACATCTGTCAAAATTGAGTTATGTATGCAGAAGATGTTAAAAATGCATCTTACACCCCCTACACAAAGATCAAAGCCATAGAATTATTTTTACGTATAAAATCATTTCGTTAACAAAGTTACCAACCCACATTTTCACTGTTACATTATATTTAAAAAGATCCAAGCTGTTTAGTACCTTACTCAATATTCTTTGTATTTATTTCAAAAAGATCCAAAGCACATGGTTCATCTATATAGTATTGTTTTATTTATTTCATAAGAGACCAAGCGGGTTGGTTCCTTTTTAAAAAATAAAATCTGCACCGTCGAAAAGATCCAAGTCGCATGGTTCCTTATTAATTTTTATTTTTTAATATTAAGAAATTAACTAAGTTCATTGGTTCTTGTTTGCATAATTAAAATTAGCTCATTTTTTGTGTTCATAAAGATCCACATTACATGGTTCTTTATTAAATGAATTATATTTTGATAGTTAAGGGAACTATGTGCCTTGAATCTTTTTTGTTTATAAACTTTGTATACTTATTATTTATCACACTCGTATAATATATATTTTTTTATTATGATTTGTTATGAATAGAGTATGAAATGATAAAAAAAACATAAGTGTCTGAACAATCGGCGTAAAGCGTAAAGAACTGTTGCAAATATTTACAACTAGCAACACTGTGCTTCATGTCAAAAATAAATGGACGTATTTATTTGGAAGGGAACCAACCTACACAACTATAGTTTTGAGATAAAGCACTTTTTGTTCATAAGGGTCCCCCCACATCTAGCGTCTCGCGAGCGTCGCGTCGTGCTAACTGTATGGGCAAAGCCTGACGCCGCGTCGACGTCTTTTTCCATACAGTTGGCCCGACGCGACGCTCGCGAGACGCTAGATGTGGGGGGACCCTAAGTTGTATACAAAAAATATTAACGGCTTATTTTTTTAAGTTAGATTGTCAAGTGCTGCAGTATGGCATTGTTTTACTTAAACAAGCCTTGTAAATTGAGTTTTAAGTATAGTTTTCTCTTAAAAAGGCAATGGTTCCATTTAGCAAAATTGGTTAAGTGAAGGTTGGTCCCTTATTGATTTATAGGTAATCTAAAAGGGTATACAAAAATAATGCACAATAATGGCAAATTTACTTTATTCGTAAACAAAAACAATCTCTAAACTTATATTAAACTTCTGTGATTCGCCCTTCGTGATTACACTGTACTTTACATGTAGTAGCACGCGAATGTGCTGCCATCGTACACAATTTTAGAGTAACATTTTTAACAAAAAAATATCTCGCCTAAATTGGGGGTATTTCATACACGTTTTGTGTGGCGGCCATCGTGCACGTACTTTTCCTTTGTTAGTGAAATAATTGTGTTTTTACTAAGTTTAGTGTAGTGTTTTGTGTTTGCGGATAACATGGGAAAACGCAAACATCGTGAGGAAGATGAGGAAGATTACTTGGAAAGAAAAATCCGAAGTCTCGAGAGGAAAAGATTGAAGATTCGTCGCAGGCGCCGTCATCGTAGTTATAGCCCTAGTACGTCCTCATATACAGATAATGAATATGAGTATGCGGACCAAGATATCGGTGAACCCGATCCCTTGCTAGAGGATTCGCAATATGAAGGTAAGATTTTCAGCTATCTTCGTCTAATCATTTGATAGAATATGTCTTATGTACATGCCAGCTTTGTTTTATTAAATAGATACATTGTGCAATGAGTATAGTCTGTAAGGCTATTACCGACCCTAATTTATACCTTCAGTTCAATCCGAGAGGTTGATCGCTGTGTAAAAGGGAAGCACATATATTCCTAGAGCATCAGTCCGTGAGGCTATGCCGGAATACTATAGGTAAAATACCTGGTTGCGGCGAATTGTCAATGCTATCAGTCTAGACTACAGTCCGCGAGACTGTAGCACGACTGCCTATATGTTTAAGAACATTAATTACGTTAATTACAACGACTTATATGTACTATTTTATACGTAAGTATATAGATATGTAGATACGTATGTAGATACGTACGTAGTTATAGTATAACATCCAACATCGAGGAAGTAGGCGGTAGAAACACTACCTATTACCCTACCAAATGGGCAATTCACAAAGATCACCGAGCCGCTTATGATGTCTGACCAGTATAAGCGTTGGTCTCTGATTGAAAACATCATGTCTAGAGATAAGGGTCAAAGATAATGGACACTTATTTTTTGTTGCTGAAATTAGAGCAGCATTGTGAAGGCTATTTGACCGTATTGTTATAGAATCCCCATTGACCAACAATACTGTATACGACTTAACCGATGATGAGGCCGGTGCTTCAACGTCGGGTGCGCTGCCTGCTGCTGGCGGGCTGCGATCGGTGGTCATACAGAATGGAAGCGCCGCCGGGCCCCGCGCGGTGGACGCGCCGGCCCCCGCGCCCCCTCCCGCACCCGCCGCCGCCGCCGCCGCCGCGCCGGCGTGCGCGCCCGCGGCCGCGACCACCACGCCGGCTGCGCCCGCTCCCGCGCCTACATCCGCAGCTACCACCACACAGGTGACCGGTGAACAAATTGGTTTACAAGAATCTACGCCGATTGTGACCGCGCTTGATCCCGGTTTATTATGTTTGTTGGGCGATGAGCCCGTAAAAGAAGAAACATTTGGTCCTTGCATTCACGACGATATATCGACGAGATAGTCCAACATTCTAGTTAATGGTATGAAGGACGATATTAAGAATGATATTTTAAAACGTTACGAAATACCAGAAAATTTAAAGTTAGCGCAAGCTCCTATACTCAATCCCGAGATTAAGGTCGCGTGTAATGATAATGTTTTAAAACGGGTTAATATTCTAAGTGACAAGCAAAGGTTGCTCTCGACTATTATAACAGGAGTTGCCAATACATTGTCGAATATCTTGACAACAGATTCAACTTTAGACAACAACAAACAGGGGATTATAAAGTCACTGAGCGATACAGGTAGACTATTATGTCACTTACTTTTTTCAGAGACTCAGAGCAGGCGTAATTTCTTGGTGCCTAGTTTAAATAAGGAGATCAAGGATAATATTAAGGACTTAAAGCGCGATAGTTTGCTTTTTGGTAAAGACTTACAAGAAAGTCTGAAGTCAATAAAAGCAATGACTAAAACCGGAGCAGAATTGAGACCGACTGTCACAAAGCCTAAATGGACGCCCAAGCACCAACAGGCAGGAGCAGGACCGTCGACATCGAGGGCTTTAAACTGGAGGGGGCAGCCGTCGTCGGCGTCGCGGCCGCCGCCTGGCCAGAGTCGCCAGACGCCAGCGAGGACGAGCTACACGCGTGGCGGGCGCAGACCGCCGCCGCCGTCCCGCCGCGCGAGCGACCGCCGAGCGCCGCCGCCGCGGCCGCACGCCCGGACCTCGCGCCGCTAGCATCGGATGCTGATACACAACCTCAGGCTGGTAGACTTCAATTCTTTTATAAAGTATGGTTAGGCATTACCAAGGATCCCACCGTATTGTCTTGGGTCCGTGGTGTGCGTATTCCAATATCGGATTGTATATCTCAATCGAATATTCCTGTTAACAAACCCGAGTCGGTTGCACACGAGACGATTATGAACGAGGAAGTCAAAAAACTTATTAGTGCTGGTGCTATACAAGAATGTGATCCGTGTCAGGATCAATTCTTGTCCAGTATTTTTCTTATTAAAAAGAGTAATGGAAAAAATAGATTCATTCTAAATTTAAAATCATTGAATAAGTTTATATGTACCCCGCACTTCAAACTCGAAGATTATAGGACAGCAATGAGACTTTTATCACAAAACGCTTACATGTGTTCAATAGATTTGAAAGACGCCTATTTTGCGATAAATATTGATCCTGATTACAGAAAATATTTACGATTTCTTTGGAAAAACAAAACATACGAATTCTTGGTATGTCCATTCGGCCTAAATATTGCTCCGTACATATTCACGAAGTTAATGCGTCCTGTTGTGCAGTTTTTGCGCAATCAAGGTTTTTTATCAGTCATTTACTTAGACGACTTGTTACTCTTCGGTGACACGTATTCTAACTGCTTACATAACTTTAATGTAACGAAAGACTTGTTAGAATCATTAGGATTTACAATAAATGTTGCTAAATCAATAGGTACACCAAGTCGAATGGCAAATTTTCTTGGGTTTAGTTTCAATTCTGCAAATTTGACAATTAATATTCCATGCGAAAAACGAGAGAGGATTAAAGGCGAACTTTTATACTTTAAATCCATTCGAAGATGTAAACTTCGTAATTTCGCACATTTGATAGGATTATTAGTTTCTGTTTGTCCGGCAGTACCATACGGCTGGTTGTATACTAAGAGATTGGAAAGAATCAAATTTCTTTATTTAAGTAAAAATGATGACTATGATCAATACATTAGCATTCCGGGTAGCTTAGATGATGATCTAGATTGGTGGATATATAATATAGAAACATGTAGTAATCCGATCAAGACAGGAAATTATCAATTAGAGATATTTTCTGATGCGTCGCTAACAGGCTGGGGAGCAAGTTGCTCAGATATGACAGCCAGTGGTCAGTGGTCCAGTCATGAGCTTGGGCAACACATTAATTGTCTAGAGTTAACTGCCGCGTTTTTTGGTTTAAAAATATTTGCTAAAGATTACAAAAATTGTGAGATTTTGCTAAGGATAGACAATACCACTGCGATTTCATATATCAATCACATGGGTGGTGTTCGATTCCCACATCTGAGTGAATTAAGCCGACAGATATGGCAATGGTGCGAGGAACGCGACATACATATATTTGCTTCGTATGTTCGTTCAGAAAACAACGATATAGCAGATGCAGAATCACGCCGGAAACATGCAGACATTGAGTGGGAGCTAGCCGACAGTGCCTTTCGGAAAATTTGTAATTTTTTAAACAAAAGTCCAGAGATTGACCTCTTTGCGAGTCGAATAAACAAAAAATGTACTAGATTTGTTTCGTGGCATCGTGATCCTGACGCGTACAATATCGACGCGTTTACCATATCTTGGTCGTCGTATTTCTTTTACGCTTTTCCACCATTTTGTCTAATACTTAGGATATTGCAAATGATAATAACATATAAAGCGGAGGGCATTGTTGTTGTGCCACTATGGCCTACACAACCCTGGTTTCCTCTTTTTGAGAGATTATTGATTTCTGAACGAATAGAACTCCCACCTAAACCAAATTTATTGTCCTCCCCTTACAGTGTCGAACACAAGCTGCACAGGAGCCTTACCCTGGTTGCCGGAGTGTTGTCCGGGCGGCATTCATGAGGCAAGGCACTCCTGCAGAAGCGGCAGACATCATGCTAGCGTCACTTACAGAAACCACACTTAAGCAATATAATTGTTATTTAAAGAAATGGTATATATTTTGTAAGGAAAAATGTTATGATATTTTTGATGTCGGCGTAGCAGAAGTATTAGATTATTTCACATTACTTTTTAATCAAGGTTGTCAATTTGGATCAATTAATACTGCGAAAGCAGTTTTGTCATTAATATTGAATAATAATGTTATAAATAATCCAACCGTGAAACGTTTTATGACGGGAGTATACAAACTGCGGTCTCCAAATCCACGATATGATTTTACTTGGGACCCTTCAATCGTTCTTAATCATTTAAGTTGTTGGTATCCAAATGAAAGCCTTTCTTACGAGCATCTTTCTAGGAAGTTAATAACTATTTTGGCATTAGTTACGGCACACCGTGTGCAAACCTTATCGTTAATCAAGTTAAGTAATATTCATAAATGTAATAAAAAATATATTATTAACATTACAGATAAGATTAAGACATCCGCAGTTAATCGCATGCAGCCAAAACTGATTCTGCCTTATTTCGATGAAAATCAGTCAATTTGTCCTGCAAGGACTTTAGAATGTTATTTGGTTGTCTCATCTACCAATCGCCCAAGCGATTGTGATTTTCTTTTTACAAGTTTTAAGAAACCATTTAGAAAAGTGTGTTCACAGACCTTGAGTCGATGGATCAAAACCACTTTGCTCGAGAGTGGTATTGATACATCGATCTTCAAATCGCATAGTACGAGACACGCAAGTACGTCAGCAGCCAACCGGCTCGGGGTTAATATAGAACTGATTAAGAAGACCGCCGGTTGGTCAGATAATTCCTTGACGTTCGCTAGGTTCTATAATAGAGATGTTCTAGCGGACTCGTCCGAAGTATTTGCTCGTGCAATATTACATGGTAATAATAATTGAAGTGTCTGTTGATTACAGTTAAACTGACGTAAACGTTTGTTTTATTTACATTTTTCAAACATACATGTTTCATTTAATCTGCTATTTCGTGTAACTCTAAACATCTACATGTAAAGTACAGTGTAATCACGAAGGGCGAATCACAGAAGTTTAATAGATAATCAAACGAACTTACCTGTAAGTGATGTTCGATGACTATTAAACGATGTGATTCGCCCGAGTGATTACAACCCTCCCTGACCCGAACTGGTCAAGCTCCAGATTCTACCCAATTGGTCACGAAATAGCACACGTATTTGATGGCCTTTTTTATAAGAAACGTGTATGAAATACCCCCAATTTAGGCGAGATATTTTTTTGTTAAAAATGTTACTCTAAAATTGTGTACGATGGCAGCACATTCGCGTGCTACTACATGTAAAGTACAGTGTAATCACTCGGGCGAATCACATCGTTTAATAGTCATCGAACATCACTTACAGGTAAGTTCGTTTGAACTATTTTCTTAGAATTATTTGGAGCCGGAGTCAACGGAGAGTACGGAAGAGGCTCTACACTTTTGTCAAATCCAGTTTCGGTGAGTAACTTAGAAGCATTTGAAGCAGGAGTCAACACAGAGTATGAAGGGAGCTCTATACATTCTTTAGATTGAACAGGAGTTAAGTTTTTTGTTAAAACTTATTTTCAAGTAACTTCCAATTAATTTTGTGCGATCTGTAAGTGTATTAAGAACATTTTGAGCATTTCCGATATACTTCATTTCAGATTTTCTCGACAACCGATTCAGATATCTGCAGGTACGTATTATAATTTTTTCTGTAGCTTATAATTTGCATGCCAGTGTTTTTAATATTATTTCACTGCAGCAAAACCCTTCCGACTGAAGAATTAAATGTTTTCATTTACGTTTACGCTAATAATGATTATAATAACCATTCCTCTCTGCAACATTATTTGTAGGACTAACGTTTCGTAATAATATTAACATTTATTTATTAACGTCCTTAAATGAATAAAAAGCGATCTCTATTCTATGTAAGCATGTATATGTAAGTATGCAAATGCTGGGAAAAACGCTAAGAAGATGATGATGAGCTTGGGATGGGGTTACGGTGGAATTAATATGTGTTAGGTTTAATGTAAGGCTTATTTTTCTTCTAGATGGCCTGGGTTTGCGAAAAAACGTTAATTCTGAAAATGTGGCTTCTCAGTTGCATAAAAAAACCTTGAAAACTGAAACAACTAATGGTGCTGTGAGCCTATTAACTCCTGTCCAATTTAGAGAATGTGTACAGCTCCCTTCATACTCTGTGTTGACTCCTGCTTCAAATACTTCTAAGTTACTCACCGAAACTGGATTTGACAAAAGTGTAGAGCCTCCTCCGTACTCTCCATTGACTCCGGCTCCAAATAATTCTAAGAATATACTTAGTTTACGAAAGCGACGTAATCGCCGAAACTGAAAAAGTGGACCTCCGTACTCTCCGTTGACTCCGGCCCCAAAGAATTCTAAGAATATAGTTTACGAAAGCGATATTATATAAGTTTAGAGATTGTTTTTGTTTACAAATAAAGTAAATCTGCCCTTATTGTGCATTATATTTGTATAACCTTTTAGATTACCTATAAATCAATAAGGGACCAACCCTCACTTAGCTAATTTTGCTAAAAGGAACCATTGCCTTTTTAAGAGAAAACTATACTTAACACTCCATTTTCAAGGCTTGTTTAAGTAAAACAATATAAACAATGCCATACTCTAGCACTTGACAATCCAACTTTAAAAAAAAAGCCATTAATAGTTTTTGTATGCAACTTATGAACAAAAAGTGCTTTATCTCAAAACTATAGTTGTGTGGGTTGGTCCCATTCTGCATAAATACGTCCATATTAGCCCAGCTGTGGAATATAACGGCCACTAATGGTTTCAATTTCATTGTCTATTACCTATTTTGATGGGATTAGTGAAAGTTAGTAGAAAATCGTCTACACAAGGACCCCTTATCCCAGTGTGCAAAGGAAAGATAGAATAACAAATAAAAACACTTCTTCCAACATCTAATTAAAATGGCACCCTCTTAGCACGCAAGCAAACCCGCAGGCAATGCGATTAATTATCAAACCGCGCGCAATCTTGTTACGAGAATCGATGGTAACTCGATCGCGGTGTTTGCGTGTCGGTTGCACCCTCCGTGCCAAGTGTTAGAGTGATACTAGGCGGTATTTCTGTCTCTTCAGCAAGCTCTCTTGTATTAAGCTTCGCGAACGCCCTAACTGTGGGCTTCAATTGTTAACGCCGCGTCATGCTTCTGCAGCTTTTCGAGGAAGTTATCGCTATTCTGCCTCGCGCTGCTGGAATAATGTGCCTCCGCCATTGAGGAACCTGCAAAGTATTTATAGTTTTAAAACCAAGCTTAAGCAGTACTTATTAAACCACCAACTTAGTCAAGAAAACTTGAGACTTGACACGAGCTGTCTGTAGTTACCTAATTACTCATTTAATATGTTTACCACTTGTTTTTCGCTCCTTCTGCAGCATGATTATTATGCCGTCGATGTTATTCAGTATTTTTTATCATCCTGTAAACTTATACAAATGTACAAATCAAATGATTTTTAGCTTTCACATAAAATTACATTTGTTATTGTCTTGTAGTGACAGAACCTGCCTTTTAGTTAGTGTAGCTACCGCTGGCGCTAGTTGCAACTAGCAATGGCCGCCTTAATGAACAGCCATAGTATGGTACGACCAAACGATGGAACGCGGCTGTGTGTGCGATCTGGTGTATGACGCTTTCCTTTTTTCTTTTAATTAATTTAATGTGTTCTGTCCTGTTCTGTTTGTTATTATTCTTTTGTATACTTAGATCTTGCTTATATCACAGCCTGTTCTTATTTTTCTTGTAACGTTTTCAATTTTATTCTTTTTAACTGTAGTCCATTTTTCTTGTATATGTGTTTTGCATTTCTTCTGTCTGTTGCCCTCCGTGAATCTTTCTCACTTGATGGTCTCATTGGAAGATCAGCGCTGGAAGTCACCAGCAACACGCTGAGATGAGGCCATTTCGTGGCACTTCATTACTTTCTGTCTTGTTGTTATTATGTGTTCTTTGTCTTGTCTGTGTTCACGAATAAATGTTTTTCTATTCTATTCTATTCTATTTTTATTGGTAACTTAATGGCTAAGTGCTGTATTAAAATTCTATTTTTTTATAGACTGATCGGCGATTGACCCTAGTCACACATGGTGAAAAGTGAAGACAGAATCTAAGAAGAAGTAATAAAGCTCACTGATTCAATTATGCTCCTATGCTCTAAAGAGGTGGTATTTTTCTGGGAACATCGATGGTGGGAACACATTCCATTCCTTTGCAGTCCGCATAACAAAAGAAAGCAAATCGTTTTGTGCGGACAAAGGGAACACTAACCGCATACGGGAGCATTCGTTCCCCCCGCCTGGACGTCCGGAGATGGATAGGAGAAGGAAGGATTAGGTCGTGCAGTTCTTGAGCGCACTCCCCAGAATGTCATCGTCCTCATAATCCTCCTTGCGTTAATTCCGGCATCTGCCACGGCTCATGGAAGCCTGGGGTCCACTTTGACAATTAATCCCAAGATTTGGCGTAGGCACTAGTTTGACGAAAGCGACTGCCATCTGACCTTCCAACCCGAAGGGTAACTAGACCTTATTGGAATTAGTCCGGTTTCCTCACGATGTTTTCCTTCACCGAAAAGCAACTGGCCAATATCAACGAAACAACAAACAACGAAATATCAGCAAATATTTCGAAACTTATGTGCAAAATGTCATTTTGCAAGTTTCGAAAAACTCATTGGTACGAGCCGGGGTTCGAACCAGCGTCTCCGGATCGTAAGTCGCACGCTCTCCGCTAGGCCACCAGCGCTTCCCCAGAATATATCCGATAGAATATCGATAGACACGTGACTCGACGGCGATGATCTAGGGTCTGCAATTTAGCCTTGATTGATAGTAGAGTCATCACCAAAGAGTCTATGTGCCTGCTCTATCGCATCCAGGACCAGCTGATAATTGGCGGAACCGTCCCAAAGGTTTTTGTTAAAATTATTTCATTATGAAGCCCCGCACAATCTTGTTACAAGAATCGATAGTAATTCAATCGCGGTGTTTGCGGCTCGGTTTCACCCTCCGCCGAGTGTTAACACGATAAGGCGGTTTTTGTCACCTCGTGCTTCATTTTAATTCCGTGGTCGTTATTCTTCATGATTTTATTGCTGATTCAATTCTTATGAACAGCATTTAAGCAAGTCAAAGTAATTTTTTTCAGTATTTCGTTTTGTTAATTTGAGTACTTTTTTACTAAGATGTAGTTATAGCTCGTGTTTCCATTTTTACAAACAAGGAAGCAAAATGTGCTTTTGCTACCATGCGACACAAAGTGTCACTTTGGTCTCCGCTAGCAGGGAGGAAAAGTACTCTTTAGAGGGGATGAAAGGAGCCATTTCCAAAATGGTGTATAAAAAGTATTTGTTGGGTCTATTATTTAAATAACAGAATATAAAATAACTGACGCTAGATCGGGCCGAGGCCCGTGGCCTGTTTCACAACAATGATAATTTTCGCCCAATAGTGACACTTCGCCTTTCATTGCCTATTCAACAGGCAAGTAATGACGCCGAGTAAATGAAAATGAATGCCACGTGATCAGCCGTCGTCGTCATAAAAAAAAATATAAAAATTACATTTCTTTCCGACTGCCACAAACCACTGCACAAAAATGCATTTATTCAAAACAAACATTGAAATAAAGTTTAAAACCGTAATTTATAATCGCTTTGTCCAGTTTGTCCACAAGAATTGTAATGTTAATGAATTCGGGTTGATATTGCAGTTGCTTGGTGAATGCAGTCGAGCATTTCTGAGCGAAACATCGAAATATTTAAAAGCTAAAAGAAACTGACTTACTGACGGACATATCAACGCACTCAATCATCGCAGAGAATCACTAAGAAAGGATTTTTCATAATTCACCTCCTAAGTGCGTTTTCACATTAGCCGATCCGATATCGGATGTAGGACCGATATCCCGTACATTACAGGCGCCATGTTGAACTTTTATTTTTTCCGTTGACATTCTTCCGACATCCAATATCGGATCGGATAATCTGAAAACGTAGGGAGTGAAATGGGGGTCCAAAGTTTAAATAATATTACTTTTAGTGCACGGACGAAGCTGCGGGAAAAGCTAGTCTCATTAAATGACAACTTGCTCTAGGTACAGGCCAACAATGTACGACTGAACTTAATAAGCTTAGCATTTGTCGACCGATCTGGCCAGCGCGGAGTGACCCTGCCTGCTAAGCCGTGGTCGTGGGTTGGAATCTCGGTTGGATTGCGTGATATGGCATATCACGTGAGTGATAACGACAACACGAGTAGGTAATATGCTTAAGTCTAAGTATGATTTTAGATCTGGTGCCCCTCTCTGTGGTCGCAATAACTCTGGCGCACCGAAGCGTTAGACTCCGCGACCAGAACTAGACCATCCTTTGTGCTCACTCCGGTAGCTCTCAGCGATTTGCATTCTTTGATATTTTATTGCGCTATGCTGCGCGATGCAATGAAATTGCGGGTTATGAAATGCGGTTTCAATTAAAATTGTTGTGGGTTTTTTTGTGTAATTTTATTTATGATAATACTAGCTTTTGCCCGCGCCTTTGCTCGCGTTAGAAAGACACAAAAAGTAGCCTATGTCACTCTCCATCCCTTCAGCTATCTCCACTTAAAAAATCACGTCAATTCGTCGCTCCGTTTTGCCGTGAAAGACGGACAAACAAACACACACCTGTGATAATATGAACCTTACTTTTCTGAGTAGCTACCAAGAGTAAGTACACACATTAATACTTCTCGATAATGACGACGTCTAGTTACTCATATAGTAGCTAATAGTAATTTGATCTAATATCTAGTCTAATTTCAGGTAAGAGGTAATATCAGCCTAGTGATTGACTGTTAGTTCCCTTCTACATGAAACGTTCGATATTTGAAACAAAACAAAGGACTGATCGATTAATTCCATCATCGTAATAGGTATTTCACAAATGTCAAGTAACAATGTCACTGTGTGCTGAAATAGCCCACTTGACCTTATGTTGTCAAAATAAGTTCTAAAAAGCCTTTTTAAATAGTCAAGTAGTCTCACAGCTCTCTTTTCAAGCAGTTCGCGTATAAACTTAGTTTAGACAAAGATTGAAGCTACGGAGACCTAAGTTTATATAAAACTGGAATTTACTTGGTAACTTGTAAAAGGAATGAGGATGGAAAAGAAAGGCGGAGAAAAAAGTAAATAAGTTCACTTACACGAGTGATGTATTATGTAAATTGTATGTAATGATAAAATTAATAGCGAAAATACGAATAAGCGATTCAATATTGAATTTGACAATAACAATTGAATGATTGCCTAATACAATCGTTATTTTCCAAAACTAGTCTGGCCCCGTAGCCGAATGGTATTTCTGCGACGCCAAACGCTGCAAAAATGCAGTCTAGCTCTGTCGCGCCAATACGCAAGAGTGACAAAGATAAGATTTCATTTCTGCGGCGTTTGGCGTCCGCCTACGCCTACGGGGCCAGTTATTTAAATAGATTACAGTTTTCCGAGAACACCTTTAATATCAGAATAATTCATTTCAAACTGTAGTTCACCTTCGTCAAATCAAACTTTACCTATTAATAATACCCTCAATATAAACTTATCATAAGTAAGGTAAATAAAATCTCCATTATTCATTCAAACCCTCTACAGTCAACAATTTCCATTAAAAAGTCGATTTTACTAAGCAACAAGTAGCTCTCGGGGCATATTTGAAGGCAATCAGCAATTCAAAACGACTGGGTCGGACATTGGGCAGCGTACCCTATTACTCTTACCACAACTTCCAATCTCGCTGGAAATTTTACGAGAGAATTTACACTTTGCGTTCCATTGCGGGTTTTGTTAGTACACCGTTTTCATTTAGTAGCTTATAGAGCAGCAATGGATAGAATTTGGGGATTATTATAGATAGGTTGTTGTAAATTTTTGTAAAAGCCTTCTGGGCATTAAATCCCTGTGTGGTGGAAAGCATTAAAATTCATTTTTGCCAAATGTCACATTACGTAGTAATTCCTTGGGGATGGAGGGACGCATTTTTGTTTGAAATTTCGTTGGTTAAGGATAAATTGGGTATTGTGGAAAGATTCAGTGTGATATTAGTATGTGGAGCAAATTGGAGGGCTGGGGTGGATTTTGGTTTTAATTTGAAGGGTTTAACATAATTCTTACAAATTTTGTTCGCATACACCCTTTATAACAGACTGTTATTCTTGTTCTGGCAATGTTGTTTTTCAGTAAAGTGAAATAACTATGTAAAGTTCAACGTTCTTACCTAATAAAGTATTTAAGCTGTTGTTCACTTTTAATTTTTAAGAACTAAAACGATACTTCATCGCTTATAGTTACTTTTATGTTAGTAATACTGACGATGACGTCGCGAACGTGATGCAGAGGCAGACTTTTTTTTCGTTACGAAAATATTATGACAACAATTAAACAATTATCTACTGATTAAACAATTAAAACAAATGTCTTTGACACTCTTTGTAAATTAAAATTGGTTTTAATCCGTCGTCTAAGAAAATTATTGAATAGGGACCGAGTAATTTAATACTAATTTGAAGTGACGTTTAAAGTTCGGATATTAGTCTCTGTTTTGTTTTTATAAACTTTAGGCTTTTGGAAACGTTTTGTAATTATTTTCAGGTTTGTAAAATAAAGTTTATTCTTTAGGCGTCTACAAATAAAAGTTTTGCAAAATAAACTACATCTTGAACTGTAAATATTTTTTCAGTACAGATGGTGTTTTTTTTACGCACTAGTGCGAGAAGTGGTTCATTATATGGCAGGTCGAAACTTCGGAGGTCCATCTGTACTGAAAAACGTCGTTCGATACACGTGCGAAAAGGGAATTCGTAACTCGTGTCGATTTAAAACACTCCCTTCGGTCGTGTTTTAATTTATCGCCACTCGTTTCGAACTTCCTCTTTTTCGCACTTGTATCGTAATGTACTATTTCAGTACAGATGGTGTTTTTTTTACGCACTAGTGCGAGAAGTGGTTTATTATATGCCAGGTCGAAACTTCGGAGGCTCATCTGTACTGAAAAACGTCGTACGATACACGTGCGAAAAGGAAATTCGTAACTCGTGTCGATTTAAAACACTCCCTTCGGTCGTGTTTTAATTTATCGCCACTCGTTTCGAACTTCCTTTTTTACGCACTTGTATCGTAATGTACTATTTCAGTACAGATGGTGTTTTTTTTACGCACTAGTGCGAGAAGTGGTTCATTATATGCCAGGTCGAAACTTCGGAGGCTCATCTGTACTGAAAAACGTCGTACGATACACGTGCGAAAAAGAAATTCGTAACTCGTGTCGATTTAACTCGTTTCGAACTTCCTTTTTAACGCACTTGTATCGTAATGTACTAATTTGTACATACAAAGAATGAAAAAAAAAAACTTAAGAGTTTTGAGTTTTCCGTGATCATTATGCATGCAACTGCGTCGAAATATCGGGAGCTCGATAAAAATCAAAAAGGTAATCACTATCTATATCTCGGTTAATATAAGTCAAATCATCTAACTTATTCTCTCGTATATTTATTTTATTCAATTTTAATGATAATTGTTTTATTCTGAAGCCTACAATAACTCTGCTGATTAAAATTGTATGATTTTTCACAATGATGATCCAAAAATTACATAATACAGTTATACATACCTATTTGTAAGTATGACACTATAAATATCTCACAAATCTGTCGGTAACTCGGTTTAGAATTATGGTTGCAGTGTTTTTATCCTGGAGTTATAGTGAGAAGTGATATTATCTTTTTACTGATACAAGTAGGAATCAAGGAGCAGACGAATTGCCCTGATTATCATCTGGAATACAATTGTCGTTGCCAGCACGTTGCTAGAACAAGATGGGATTGAAATGGGAATGAGGTGCACCGGGACTATTTCGACTGGAGGGCAATTTTCAACTATTTTCTAACAAATATTTTACACGTTTTAATAAGAGTGTCATATGTGTCCATTGAATTACTATGTACTAACGTACTAGAAATGACACCCCAAACAAAATCTGTGCTCCGGCCGGCAGCGCGCGGCGCATGCGTGGGCGAGGTACCGTGTCATAGAGTAAGACTTGACCAATGACCACCTAGACGCGACACTTTTAGTGTAGACCTTTTTTTATACGTTTTGTAAAATACTAAGTAGTTTAATTTTAGCACTATCATACATTGTGCTATGTTTAAGTTGTACTGAGTGAAACAAAAATACATTATTGTATTTTTTCATATACTTTACTTGCCCTTGAAGAAAATCATAGGTTATTATTTTATGAAACCATCGATTAAAACTATGTGTTAGAACTGTGTAATATTCATAAGTATAACGTGAAATAAACATTTCACGTTATACTATATAAACAGAATATAATCACAATTATTATACTTCATTACCTACATGTCAAGTCTGTGCGATTAATCTATGATTTCGTTCGACAAAATGGCGGCGATAGCTTCGCGTTTGAGGAGCGCGTCCCTTCATTAAAATAATTACTTAAATAAAGTTAGATCAACATAGCGTGTCTACTAACCGATGAAATGTGACACCGTCAGTTTTATTTGATTTTCTCGTATGGCTTAAACAGCATCTTGTTGCGCAGGAAGGCATTTTTACATTTTATTTGTGTGCAGGCAGAAACAACCTCCTCACGCTACGCGCAGAGACAGTGACTGAGGTTAACATAATTCCATGGACTTATGTTCGTAGCGCAAACTTTTTGTTCGCAGTGTCCTCTCTAGTATTATACCTATTGGTATGTGTCCACTGGCACGCGTGTTCACCAGGTGTCTCTAAAACCAACACCAAATTAAGCGAATTTGACGTTAATGAAAAGTGTCATGGTTTTGACACAACACTTTTTTCCTTACATTTTATCGTGACACTTACAGTACTCAGTAGAACCTGCCAGTCAGAATTTTAAAAGTTTGTCTGTCTGTTCCATATAGTGTGTCCATGTTCCCGCGACTCTGATTAATGGTCCCACCGACGATTCTATCTGCACTTAGCGAAAATGTATTATTTACCGCGACAATGCCAGATCCAAGGATTTTTCCACTAATGGCCCGAGACGAAGATTTTTTCTTCCTTCAAGCCATGACGATTCTACGTTTTCCCTAGAAAACCTATTCCCTTTTTTTCCCTACCTTGTGCGTTAGCCCTCAAAATGACCCTTAATAGTATTATTTTAATATAAAATAGCTATATTTTTAGCAATTTTGAACCAACAAAAAACTACTAATTATATAGAAATTTAAATATCAGCCATCCTAGCCCATTTCAACAGGACATCCAATTCACTTCTTTTGAACCGAAAACTATGTATGTATATTAATTATTGACACCTATTATAAGAACACGCTGTATATATATATTTTACGATGAAGATATACTTTATAGAATGACTTATTTGTTTGTGCAAGAATGAATGATGACTGACAATAAAGTTTCACACAATTCTAAGAAAACTGGGCACGACAGAAGTGTAATTTATTACAATAGCACTTAATTTACAAACAGAAATGTATTCAGTTTTCATTAGTTACTAGAAACCTCCATTAATCATCGCGAGCAACACAGTATAAATAATCAGCACATTGACTGTACCTTCGGTTAAAACCTATTGCATAGTCATATTGAAAACGTTCGATATTTGAAACGAAACAAATGACTGATCGATGAACTCCAATCGCAAATATGATTCGCATTATGATGATGAATGTGATTAAAGTATCGGATGCCGATATATTCAATTTTATTAAGATGCACTAGCAGATACAGATTTCTTACAGTCTGACCAAAAAGAGTAGGAATTAAAAAGACGCAACATCGTAGTGTCGTCCCGTTTCCTCACACATATTGATTTGAAAGAGATTTCTACTCTTTTTGGTCAGACTATATTAGGTAACACACCGTGTTTTTTTTTTGTTTTCCGTTAAATTCGACACGTAGCTAGATTCTTTATCAGGAACCACATTAGTTAAATTCTCAAAAACACAATAAATGAATCATACACAATAAATGAATTTATTAGTGTGAGAGACCCTTAACAACAAAATTCAAGTTAGTGTCAAGTGATTGACGGCCCATGTCAAAACAAATAACATTAGGCATTGTTAAAGGCTGTCATCTTTATTTTTTTAATAACTCGATAACCGTAAGAGTTAAGACGCTAGTTAGTTTCTTAGAGAAATTAATTGTATTAGATCTAAAGAACCTTCCCTTAAAGTTAACGAAATTCAATAAAAGCAGGGTGTATAGGTCATTTGCTAATCGCCACTAAGCATATTATAGAAAACTTATAATTTAGATACAATTATAAAACTGTTTTGATATGACGATTACTGTGTGCATTTGATTATGTGTATAATAGTGAATTTCTGGCATTAAACTTTTAAAAATAGAGTGTATAAGTACGTATACGTACAGTACTTGTAGCTAAGTATTATAATTTTCATCAAGGTCTTGGTACTGTTTAATTTAATTCTACTTGTATTGTGCCATGAGTTCTGTGCTCTGAAAAGTTGGCAAGCACTTTTTCAGAACTAAAACTAAGTGATATATTTAAAGACTTTTCTGTTTATTCGATTCAAAGTCTGACACTAGGAGGTAGGGCATAGCGAATGATATTCCGCTTTGTGTGGTAGGGCACAGCACAGCGGATATCGTCTCGCTCGAATCTAGAGCAGAGCCCAACTGGGGAAGTACCTCCGCCTTACAGAAGACCGCAGCCAAATAGCACTAGACCCTACTCATAGTGTTGTGTTCCTGCCGGTGAGTAAGGCTGCCAGAGCTCAACGAGGGTGCGGTGTGCTGATGACGGGAGGACTTACGGAACTAACTTGTTCCGTCTATTGTCCTTTGAGTCGTCGGCAACCCGAACCCTCCTTGGAACTTGTACACTCATTTTTGTTGTGTACTTAACACAGCAAAAGGGAATGTACAAGTTTCTAATGGGGTGGCAACGCGCATGTGACACTGTTTGAGTTGCAGGCGTCCATAGGTTACGGTGACCGCTTTCCATCAGGCGGACCGTATACTTGTTTGCCACCGACGTAGTATATAAAAAAAAAAAACACTAACAAAATCACTGTTTCATTGGTTTAACTCGATAATATCTAGATTATTAGATTTGTTCCGAGAATTGAAATAATCTCTGTTTACTTTTCATTTTATTAAATTATTTTTTTCCCGAGTAAGTTGGTAGCTACTTTTCGTTGTTTAATTTCATAATTACTTTTTTCGTTTTAGATGAAGGCTTATTTAGACCACTATTTGCCTAACATACATAAAATCGGTAAATCTTGTTCTATATTACATCATAATATTTATACAATTTTACTCATGTTCATCAAATGATGAAACTAACTCATAATAAATTAAGTTCACACAGTAGCTACAATATTTTAAGCGCCACGCAGTTTTCATACTCGTATAAATTAACCCATAAACCTTCAGTGCCTTCAAATCCTTCAATACCTCATTTGCCCCACAATACACAGCCATACTCCAAAACGAATCGCCCTCGAGCAAAGTCCCGATAAGCCCTATTTCCTTCTTCCTTTCACCTGATCATATTGATCGGAATATGTAAATTCTTTAGAAGCCCGATTGGCATTGCGGGGCCTTTAGGCCCCTAGGGGCCTCAGGGGGACCTAGTAACTCGATAAATCAATCCATTTTTGTTTGTTCGGTATTTTTATTGTAGGTGACGATTTGTTTTGCTTGTTTTGACTTATGTGTTTGCTGGAAACGATTTGTTATAACTTCATGACGCGAGCGTTTGTCTTGGTAAAGTGTGATTTTTCAAGTTATGCGCAAATAGTAAGACGAGTATTTGTAGCAAACAACAACTATAAACCTTCAGATGCCTCATAAATCAAGAACCTTTGGATGTTGAGATTCTGTTGCTGGACGTAAATAATAAAAACTCGTGGTCGCTTATTTTTATTTCATATAATTATAGTTTAAGCAACGTCCATCTTCAAGGCAACGTTTTATGAGAGTATTCAACTATTGTATACCTGTAGTGCTAGTGTTTCAAGTTCGTTAACTTCAGCCATTACAAAAGAAAACATTATAATATCTAAAAGCAAAGTGTACTTGTTACTAAAGTTTGTAAAGAAATACTGTAGTAAACTTAAATCAAGTTGCGGTTTACCGACGAATACTAAAAATTAATTCTTATACAAAGAAGTAAAGTTTTCAGACTAATACATTTACTTATTTACTTAATGACTTTGTGGTTCTTTACTT
The DNA here is from genome assembly GCF_023078275.1 of Leguminivora glycinivorella. Lineage (NCBI taxonomy): Eukaryota > Metazoa > Arthropoda > Insecta > Lepidoptera > Tortricidae > Leguminivora > Leguminivora glycinivorella. Next base: position 23,689,586 of record NC_062981.1, read on the forward strand.
TAGTTTATATTTTTATCGACACAATGTGAGCGAAACGTTTACGTAGGTACAAATCTAATTTTTCGGGTTCCGTTGTCAACTAGGAACCCTTATAGTTTCGCCATGTCTGTCTGCCCGTCCGTCCGTCCGTCCGTCCGTCCGCGGATAATCTCAGTAACCGTAAGCACCAGAAAGCTGAAATTTGGTACCAATATGTATATCAATCACGCCAACAAAGTGCAAAAATAAAAAATGGAAAAAAATGTTTTATTAGGGTACCCCCCTACATGTAAAGTGGGGGCGGATTTTTTTTTTCATTCCAACCCCAACGTGAGATATATTGTTGGATAGGTATTTAAAAATGAATAAGGATTTACTAAGATCGTTTTTTGATAATATTAATATTTTTGGAAATAATCGCTCCTAAAGGAAAAAAAGTGCGTCCCCCCCCCCTCTAACTTTTGAACCATATGTTTAAAAAATATGAAAAATATCACAAAAGTAGAACTTTATAAAGACTTTCTAGGAAAATTGTTTTGAACTTGATAGGTTTAGTAGTTTTTGAGAAAACTACGGAAAACCACGGAACCCTACACTGAGCGTGGCCCGACACGCTCTTGGCCGGTTTTTTTTTAAAAGAGTACTTTCTGATGCATACACTATACAAATACCTACATTGTAAGTGCCCAGCTACAAATTAAACTTTAAAACAAATTTTGACTTCGAAAATGTGGTGTTAATATATATTATCTTGACTGTACACCAGTAGCGGCTTTTGAAAATTTTTGCTAGGCAACACTGAGCAAAAAGAAACCTACCTTAATAACATTAGGTACTTTACTAGTAATCAATTTTAGGCAAGCCGGTGGGAATCGGCTTGTACGGACCAGCCGCTGCTGCTGTACACAGAGAGTATATCAGGCTAGTTAGTTAGTACTATAATATTAACAGCCCTTATAAAAGTTCTAGTTACTTACTCTTTAGATTGTCCTTGTCAAAATATGTGATTCGAGTCGTAATTATCACAGTAATTTATGGATATTTTCTACTAATTGCAAGTATTTGGCTTATTTATGAAGAGATTGTGTAAAATAAAATAATCAAGTAAGCATCCTGGTATATTTGTCTACCTGGCATATAGCCTGGTATATTAGACGTAATATTTCATGTACATATATACAAGAAGGTATTTAACTATGTAGTTAACATTAATTTCAATGTTAAAATCCTCATGTGGCTATTGCGGCTTCACAAAGCGTAACTATTTGTGTGATTACCCAAAAGCTAGTATTTTAGCTAATTAATATTTGTAATTGAATCAACTGCCCGAACGAGCGGTTGATGGAGTCCCTGGGGAGTGTTACCGTGAGTGATTTCATATACTATTTGAACAGAATCTCTATTAATGATATTTTACATTGAATGTTATCATGCGATCGAAATAATTAACATTTTTTTTTGACAAAAGATTCCTTCCAAGAGGGAAAAAACTTTCTGAATAAACGTGGGGAAAAGTGAACGTTTTTTTGTTAGAATAATATGATAAAATAATTGTTTCCTAAAAAGTATATAAGTATAAGAAGAACCGACATTAAAGTTTAAGTTTAGTAAAAAATACATACAATATTTTACATAAAATAAAAAAAAAAAAAAAAAAAAAATGGACGAAAATATATTCTACTGACGTTGAAGAATCGTAAAATATATTATTTGTTATAAAATGAAATGTTTTGCAACCTCTATCTCAGTAAGTATCAGTAATGTTAAGTACCTAAATAATAAGATAGTAATGCTCCACCGGTTCTCCAAAATGAACAAAACCGAAAACTCCAAATTAGCGAAACACACATCGAATGTCAATATCATGTCATTCATGCAGTTCAATTAATACTAAAATAACCATGAACTGAATATTAATATTAACTAAATATTATTACAATTCCTATATAATATGCATAAAAACAGTTCCATAGGAAAATTAGTTTTATGGGCCCAGAATAGGGTTCTCTGTCCAATAATCTTTCTAGTAGCTGATATATTGTTAAATGAAATGATATTAGATAGCTTTAAAATATTTCAGTACAATAGTTTCAACGAATTTTATGTGCACATTTTGCCCCACAGGCGGAATAAATAATTATGAATTGTCATTCGAAACAACACCAATTTGATGAGTCGTACAAACCGTAGGAATAGAAAAAAGTATTTAAAGCTGCAAAAGTGCATGGAGAAATTATGAATGAATTCATTGATAAATTCGCCTTCCACTTTTGCAGCTGATAGTACATTCATAAAAAATAATTTGTACTTTTTCGGGTACTTAACATTTATCGCTTAACCATCCAAAATACTGATGTAGCTGATCTGTATCACAGCTCGACCTGTCTCTACTCTCTAACTTACTTATTTTGCCGTGTAATATTTTAATTTACCCTCAACTGGCATAAGAAGCCTTCGTCAAGTGTAGATTAAGATTTAAATTCCTAAACATACAGACTATAGGTAAGTAATCCTTCTACAAAAAACGTACCTCATTTTAGTTTCCAACTAATGTACTGTTAAACCAAATAGTATACAACACTGCTCTAGACGCAATCATTAAATGTTGCTCCTGAACTACTATTTCATCTTCCTCTTATCTCTTCCACCAACAACTCACAAAAACAGTCATTATAACTAAGACTTACAGATTATATTTGTGTAGTTTTGTGGAAGGTTATATGAGGTATTGAAAGCAAGCAGTTGATATTTAAATCGAGTTAAAGAGACATTACGGCGCTCCGCCGCTTGAATGCAGAAATTATCCCGCTCCAGTTTATCCTATAAGGGCGGTCACACACGACCACTTGTGCGGCGATTCTGACTTGTGAATGATCACTGCAGATTTTCAGAATCAGAATCTATGCGGAATAGGGCTACAAAAAAACGGTTTTTTTTCTGACTTGAAAAAAAAAACCGTGAAAAACAACAGTTTTTTTCTGGAGTATGTTTCTTTTCTAATGTACGAAATCTCAAAATTTGCAAAGCTGTTAATACTTTTATATGATTTTTTAGACTTAATGTTAACTATTAAACGAATTTAATCAATAATCGAAGTCTGTAGTTGGTAGTTATCACTATTTATTTTACTGTTGGCAACACCACCGCCTCTCCACGCTGCACGCCGCATCGGGGATTCCCCAATAAACGTTTGTATACTGAATGTTAATCGAATTAAAATGTACGTTATTGTTATTGAAACACGTTACAACTCACGAAAAACCGTTATTGTCGAATTAAATGAAAAATGAAAATGAAAATGAAAATGAAATATTTATTTTTCAAGTAGGCATATTACAATGCGCATATGAACGTCAAATAAAGCTACGCCGGCTCTAACCCTACGCCTCTATATTATTTGTTCATCTGAAAAAAAACCATGGTTTATTTCATGTTTTTTTTTTCATAATTCTGAAAAAAAAATTGTTTTTTTTTTTCTATTTGCAACCCTAATGCGGAAATTATAATTCTGCAGTGATCATTTCAGGATGGTCATGGCGCCATGGTGGAGATGGTCGAGAAGCTCCTGAATAGCTGAAGGATCTTAGTCTTAGGATCGTAGGGTGTAATTGCACAAAAGATCCCAATGGGACGAAGTGTATCCGTAAGGGCCCCCGCAGATTTAAGATAAGATAAGATAAGATAAGATCATTTCAGGATACTTAAGGTTGCAATAAATTTTTGGATGGGAATTTCCATAGACTGTTGCGTGATGTCGATGTGTCTGTCAATTGTGATTGATGCAACTGGCTCTTAATCTTAATAGAATATTGATCTCCAGACAGGCTTGAACTGACAAACTTTCGCAGTTTTGCCAATTAAAAGTTTAAAATGTTGTATGGAGCACATTTTACGTAACTTGAGGCGTAAGAATATTGCAAAATCAATTATTGAACTTACTCTCGCGAGCAATATTCAACTTCCGCTCCAGGTTGAACAATGTACTATTATTGTTCAAGTAAACAGTCTGGACACTACTTTTTATTTATCGCTTTCGCATCTCAATCGCTGCAAAGTGACCGTGTGCGACCTCCTTAACATCTAGTAATATTCAGTTACATGCAGTTATATCTGGTTATATTCGGTTAGCAGCGTTTATTTTTACAGCATTGACTGTTTTGAATGCGATTTTAATTTCATTGCTTGTTAACGTTACACTGGAGAATTATAAGAATATGCAATTTTTGTTTAGTGTTTTTTGGCAAAATGTAGCAATAATCATTAAGTATTTGTGAATATGTGTGTGAAATTTATTGAAAATGACCATAAAGAAAAAAAAAACAACCTTATATTTTTCTCTTTGGAGATTCAATTAAATTTCAGTGGCAAAAAAAATGCATAATAAGTCACAAGAATGACTCTGTACAATATAAATATTCCTACGCTTTCGTAGTTTTGCACGAATCTAAATGTGATGTAAGTATTATACAAAATAATAAATATTATATGACTTATATTGACCGGGATATAGACCGTGATTACCTTTTTTATTTTTGTCGAGCTCCCGATATTTCGACGCAGTTGCATGCATCATGATCACGGAAAACTGACGAAGGCGGGTGGATGTTAAAGTTGCATAGACAGCGCGCGATCTACCCTCCTTCGCGCGCGTCGGCTGCATTCACTTTCAGCGTTACCACTGGTCGCATTCACACTCGATGGTCTGTCCAAACACACTACACTCACAGTGTCACTACGTTTGTTCAATTCTGACTTCACCGGTTTTTTACACAAACAAATCACTGGATTCCATACATTAGATAGTTTGAAGCCATCCTCACGATTGAAATTTTTATATTTGTGAATCTCAATGGCTTCTCTTACCAATCTCGGTATGTAGTGGCGTTCCGTCGAAATGATTTGCACCCGACTCAATGAGATGTTGAGCAATAGCAGCAGACTTGCGAGTATCGTTCTTTTTGACTGCAGCAATGTGTTCTTTAATTCTGCAGGCAATAGTGCGCTTGGTCTGCCCTATGTAAGAACTGCCACAACTGCACTCAACTTTGTACACACCAGGTTTTTCCAGAGGAAAATTGCACAGTTCTTGCGGTCACCTAAGGACAATTTACCTCTGGAAAAACCTGGTGTGTACAAAGTTGAGTGCAGTTGTGGCAGTTCTTACATAGGGCAGACCAAGCGCACTATTTAATTGCCTGCAGAATTAAAGAACACATTGCTGCAGTCAAAAAGAACGATACTCGCAAGTCTGCTATTGCTCAACATCTCATTGAGTCGGGTGCAAATCATTGGATCGAGCTGCATAGTCCTAAGGTAATTTCGACGGATCGCCACTACATAACGAGATTGGTAAGAGAAGCCATTGAGATTCACAAATATAAAAATTTCAATCGTGAGGATGGCTTCAAACTATCTAATGTATGGAATCCAGTGATTTGTTTGTGTAAAAAACCGGTGAAGTCAGAATTGAACAAACGTAGTGACACTGTGAGTGTAGTGTGTTTGGACAGACCATCGAGTGTGAATGCGACGAGTGGTAACGCTGAAAGTGAACGCAGCCGACGCGCGCGAAGGAGGGTAGATCGCGCGCTGTCTATGCAACTTTAACATCCACCCGCCTTCGTCAGTTTTCCGTGATCATGATGCATGCAACTGCGTCGAAATATCGGGAGCTCGACAAAAATAAAAAAAAGGTAATCACGGTGGCTACCTAATGATTCTCCGAAAAGTTTTTAGCCGATTATTGATTCGCCGACAACGATTCGCCGAATGCCATTATCGCTGTCACTTTTGGTCGAATAATGTTACGTAGAATCTTGGTTCGCATACAGTTCAGTTCGCTTCTGTGCAAATTAGCCGAACTATTATTGGACATTTTTCATTTAGCAAAGTACTATTTTCGTTTAGGCCACGTTTAGTCGAAGAACGTTTCACATTTTACACTAGAGTTGCGGAGGAAAATGTTGCTCTTGGGGCATTTCTATAAGCTACTGTGCAACCAAGTATCTAACCCGACTGCGCTAGCACGGATAGGTTTGTCTGTGCCGCCCCCTCGCCGGCTCGGAGTGGAAGGGGAGGGCGGGGCGGTGGTGTCGCGGCGGCGCCGGCGCATGTTCGCGTGTCCGTCGACGCGCACGCGCTGGGCCGCAAACGCTCCCTCTGCAAGAGCTATTGCTCTTTTAAATGACATGCATCTGCAGCTACCCGATGCCGATATTTTTTTTGATCCACCTTACCAAATTATGAAATGTATTAATGAATTTTTGAATAGAATGTAATGAATGTACCTATACCTATATATTAGTTTTAGTTTACTTTATGGATTAGTATGAAGTTTTTTTTTTTTTTGACATTACTTATTATTGATATTTTATTTGCTTGTTTGTTTATAATGTTTAATTGTTGTATGTTTCTAATGTATTGACATGTAATTTAGTATTGTATAAAGTGACTTGTTTGTATATATTATTATGTAATAACCTAACTTTTAAGCGCTTGGTGTTAACTGTAAGCTTATCTGTGAATAAATAAATTGAAATTGAAATTGAAATTTTATACATTGTTAAAATATTTTCGAATGAATGAATCATCGCTGTTGTAAAAAAATTACGCACTTAATAGACACTTTTGTTTCTTAAACAATTTATAGTGTGAAATTCTTTTCGTTGCGGTAGTAATTTACATATACTGGCAACATTATGTTCTTGATCAGAAAAGTGCTAATTTCTGAATGGGAGAACTAAACATTTTAAAAGTAAGAATTTGGTGAGTTTAAAACAACAATACATAATTTACTAAAATTAATCCTTAGAATCAGAACATAATGATTAATATAAATAATAAATGCGAGTTACCCTTATTAAACGATCTAACAAGTAGATTTTTGAATCCGCAGCAGAACACTTTGTACGCAAGTTCCAGCCAACTCACCAAAAAAATACCAAATGATCACTCGACATAATTGTGTTTCGACCAATTTTTTGTCGGCCAATTTTTATAATTACTAAATGATTATTCGTCGAAAAGTAAATCGGCGTATCAAATTTCTGCTTACCGACTTCGTTTACGAACGAATATTATGCGAAATGAGAATCTTCTAATCGTTATTCGGCCAAAAAAGACGTCGGCGAATCGTTGTCGGCGTACCGAAAATCGGCGTATTTTATGTTGGAATATCAATCGGGCACCAATCAAATCACGGTCTATATCCCGGTCAATATAAGTCTAATGAAAATAACCGTGAATCATTCAAAACTCTTAAATATTATATGTATTGCAAAAGGTAAAGGTGTATCGATTTATTATGCATACAAAGATTTTTTTTTAAAACGACACGACACAAAACAATCTAATAATTCAGTAGGCTGATGCCAGTTACACCCTAGTTCACTAAAGTTGAAATAGAAAGTCAACTTATTTAACTTAAATTATATCTCTCTCAATACTAACGGAAGCAACACTCTCCCGCATGAATTGTAATCACGAAGCCTTAGTTGTATAAAATGATAATTTGAGCGCAACCGACGAATTGCTCTCTAACCTCGTTCACATTTCATTTCCACGGGCTCTCAGTAACACGTTCACTGCGTTACGGGGGTTTTTGAACCCCGTACGCTGTCATCACTCAGTGCGGGTGAGAAAAATCGTGTTCACTCCGCTGGTGCGGAAGCTGTATTTTGGTCATTTTTACAACTACGAAAATGACAAATATACATTTGGATTTCTGTTCAAAAGTATTATTTATTGATATATTAATTATATACGGGGTCTCAGGAACCCCGTACCGACCAGGGGACAAAAATTACCTTCTAGTGCGATACGGGTCTCCGTGAACCCCGTAAAAGAATTTGCTGGCCCGTACGGGGTTGTGGGCACAGTATCGCTAGTGCAGTGCTTACTGAAATACTTGTTATCGGCAAATTAAAAATGAAGCGCTCGAACCACACGTTAGAACTACTACATTCCAAAAACAAAGGGATAACCACACAATAAACGTCAAAATCACCACAAATTGACTTTTAATTGCAGGCAGGTAATTAAATAAATGTTTTTAACATGTAAAAACGGTGGTGGTTTATCTTATTTTATTTATCTTTGTTACTTAATTATATTAACTATTTTCACAAAAATACAAGAGTGCGAAGTATCATATTTTTGATGTGTATTTTTTTTATTAATACAGCATATACATCGATTTTTTTATTTCCCATCACTACTCATTTATCGACCTTAATACATTACATGCGTTACGGGGTGTACTAAGCCCCGTATTTTCTAATTTTTAGTGCGATACGGGGATAAAATAACCCCGTATTTTCTTTTCTATATAATTTTGTTAGTTTTTATCGTATCCACGTGCGGGGATAATGAGACGTAGGAAATTTCATACTCTTACAGTTCGTCGAAAAAAATATCGGAAAATCCAATATTTCAGGAACTTACAGCGTTTTTAACAGACTTAGGCGTACGGGGCACTTTTATACCCGTAACGCACTACGATGTAAAGTATTACGGGGCGGATTGGGCCTCGTAACGCACTAGATTTTGGGTTAAGGTTTTGGCTTGCCGCAGCGAACGTGTTAAGGAGAAACTTGCTTTAATATTACTGAAGTTCTATTATTTTTTCAGTTTCAACAAGACGCTATAAAGATAAATACTATGGAAAAAAATACGATATTGTACGTAGGAATATACATATTATAATAATACACGTTGAAATAAAAATAACCGATGTAGGGAACAAATCAAATTATTTTATTAAATATTTTTTGATTTTTTTTAAGTAGTAACACTACTATATATAAATTATAAACTGAAATATTTTTTTTTTTTTAATTATTTAGAACACAAACAGTCGTAATATACATCATACATAGGTGTAGTACATAGAGTACCTACAAAAAAACTGAAAGTAATACAAACAGACCTGGAGGTTCATAAAATACATATGAAGTTAACTTAAAACAGTAGGTAGTTATAAAACAGCGTAGTACATAGTATAATAAGATAAATACAACGTGGTTCAAAAATGAAATGCAACACATACAATTACGATTAAAAAAAAAAAAAAAGCATTGATAAATACAGACATCAAGGAATATTGTTTACTATAATAAAGTTATTTAAAAAGTTTACGTCTCACTTGCAATTTTAAACTAGATAACGAATTATTAAAGGGATCAATATCGAATAAAAGTTTATTATATAAACTGGGAACTCGTCTGAACAAAGTATGCTTAGCATAGTTCTTACGAGAAAAACTAACATGGAATAAAGGTCTAGGCCGTAAGGGGAGACGCGGACAACCAAAGTTCACTAACTTCAGGAGATCTGGACTATTAATAGCACCTCTAAGAATTTTAAACAAAAACATTACATCTAAGTAATTCCTGCGATTGGATAAAGACGGGACACAAAAATATTTAGCCGCTAATGCGGAATTTTCAAAAAAGTTACCTGTTCTGTAGGCAAGTGATTTTAAGAAAATATTTTGTATCCTCTCCAAACGGTCAATGTGAACTTGGTACTGAGGAGACCAAACTATACTACCAAATTCGAGGATACTTCTAACTAAGGAATAAAATAACAATTTGTAGGTAATAGGTCTCTTAAAAGGCTGGCCAATACGAAGAATCATCCCTAACTTTTTATAAGCACGCTTACATAAGTTATCAATATGCAAGTTATAGTTCAATTGTGAGTCCATTGTAACACCTAAATCCCTAATGGATGATACCCGTGCTATCATATTACCACAAAGAGAGTAGTTAAAAATTACTGGATTCAGTTTGCGGCTAAAACTAATTATAAAGCATTTGTCGGTATTTAAGAATAGGTGATTGTCTAAGCAATATTGGTAAAAAAACCGGCCAAGTGCGAGTCGGACTCACCCACCGAGGGTTCCGTACAAACTAGGCTTGTGTCGTTCACGAACTATGAACTGTTAGGAATAAAATCCCATCAATGACCGAAATGAACTGAATCTTTCCGTGGTCTGAGAATCGGTCTTTGCTCATTTAGTTCAGTATAGGATCGGCGAGCGCGAGCGGTTTGGATCGAGAACGAATGTGTGACTGCGCCGACCGAGAGCGAGAGCTACTTAGCAGAGCAACAAAAAAAGTCAAGTTTTCATATTAAACTTCGGTTACTTACAACCTTTCGGCCCGGAATGTTACTATCTGTGGACTATTTGTATAATTTTGACACTATTCGATCCCATTCGTTCTGATCTTTCCGACCGCAGTGGTCGCTGGTCTGGCTGAACTAAATTAGCAAAAGACCTAAAAGAGCGAACTAGTTCATGGGAGCGATTGAACGAGATCGGAGCGCTCCGATCAACGAACGAAACGGCACAAGCCTAGTACAAACTTTTAATGGTCAAAATAATCTAATACTACTCATACTCATTTATTTGTAACGCCATTTTACACGTCAAGATTTGATTCAAAAAAATAATATTCATACAACAATAATACTTAGAAAATAAATAGACAGAAGATTGAAATTACAAAAAGTTAGGCAATATTGACATAAAATATTAACAAAAATATTTTTCTAATTAGTTATAAAAAAATTGTCATAAGTGTAGAACGGGTGCTCGACCAGCCAATTTTTTAAGCAATACTTAAAGTTCGACACTCTAGGTACTTCAACCACATATTGCGGCAATTTATTATAGACGGCAGGGTCCATCACACTATGAGCAAGAAGAAGTATTGCATAGATTTCATCGAGGGAACCGGCCCCTTACCCTTCTCTTTGTAGGGAGTAGTCACGTGCGATTTCATGACTATTGGGATAAATCGGATCAGTTTGACCCAAGGAACAATTTTGCCAAGCAGCATCGCCACAGGCAAAAGTGCAAAGTCGCTGGCCTTACTTATCCTACTGGTCATTGGTGACACGAATATGGCAAAGGGAAAATGAGCATAGTTTGAAAATTATAAGTTCTAGCTATATACTTCCAAAGACAATATTGTAGAGAATTTTATAGAGAATATACTTCTCTTAGACGTTATTGTTGTAGCTTTTACGGTTTTAATGGAAATATAAAAAAACTGAAAACAGGCATACAAAAGTGGGGAGAAGGAGGGGAAACATTGACACCTCGGCGTGTTTCTACTTAAATTTTGTCTTATAACCCTATAAGCTATATACATGCCAAGTTTCATACTTTCTGCCAGACGGGACTATACATTCATACTAATGCTCTGTTAACGCTCCACACTATTCAAGTATTTTCCCATTAATATGAACTATCAAACGGCGTGGTCATGCGGCCCGAAAGATTAAAATGCACAAAGTGAGTCTTTTTGAGATTTAAAGCTAAGCCATTCCATGCGAACCATTGACGCCGTGGCTTGCGTGGGCGACGGTTGCGCGATGGTCGCGCGACGGTGATGCGACGCATACGAAATCAAACCTTATCGATATGGAAGTAGACGATGCGATGAGACGCGACGGCGAGTTATATAATGTCTTTGGCTAGAACACAGAACACCCCACTAGAAGCCTATTGCAAGCGATATTGTTCGAGACGCAAATCACCAATCCTTGCGGGGTGAGGCGGGCGCGCACGGTGCTGCCATTCGTCGTTTCAAATAATGGCGCACCTTTACGATTAGCAGTAGGGATGGGAATGGGACATGTCTATTATAGACAATGGTACCGGTACCAGTACTGTGGTGAATTTGTTTTGCAACAAATTATAATATTATAATTAAATTATAATAAGGCCTAGTTACCCTTCGGGTTGGAAGGTCAGATGGCAGTCGCTTTCATAAAACTAGTGCCTACGCCAAATCTTGGGATTAGTTTCCAAAGCGGACCCCAGGCTCCCATGAGCCGTGGCGAATGCCGATGCCGGGATAACGCAAGGAGGATGATGATTGTGATAGCACCTCAATAAAAATCATTCTAGTAACTAATAACTAAACTGTGCATTTTTACTTACGTTTACTAAGTTAAATTACCAACTAAATATTCTAAACTAATCAATCAACTAAATAACACTACAGACTCTACAGATTCTAGATAATTATTCACAATTACAAATCTGCTTTCTTTTATATTTCATAAAATGGTAGCACATGGTACAAACGGCAGTACGAAGTTCCCGCTACAGACATAAACTAACATGGCCCCATCCCTAGTTGTTTACGTGAAAGGGATAGCATATCGCATTGTTAACTAGGCAAAAAGGGATGGACGCGCCTCGGCGCCGCTCAGTACAACCATATTGACCAGTATAAATGAACTCCGCGGATAATAAACAATATTCAACAAAATAATTAATTTGACTTAACTGTGGAAATAGCCTAAAAACTGTGGAATGTTATTCCATCTTTTTTATATGTAGAAGTGTTAGAAGACTTGCCACACCACTTTATGCTGCAAGAGACCATTGTTTGCAACCAAATTTGATTATTTAAGATTTTTTCCCGAGCGGACACGAACACTGTTAGCGGGTCGTATACTTGGGCGCTACTGATCGGTGTCGCACGCGTTCAAACTTTTATAAACCTGATTTGTCGTATGCTTGGTGACCGCAAGTCGCCCTGTAAGGGCCGTCTTGTTGTATTGGTCTGTGGGCTAGAAGTATAGGTACTCTAATGAGCATTATTGTATTTAGCGCCATCTCTCGGCAAAATTTACTAAGTAATTTACGCGATTTGAGACTTGTGTGAACCTTTAGGCATGGAAAGTTACATGAAAAGTTGTCGAAACTAATAATAGATGACGCTGCATTTGAATATCTTGACTGATAACTCTAATACTAACATAAACACTACTACATTAAACATATATATAATTTTTGGGAAAATTCTTGTGATGCAATTGGCATATTTTGTGATCTTTCAAAAGCCTTTGATTGTGTGGATCATGGAACGCTCATTTTGAAATTAGAACACTATGGTTTGTCTATAAATGCCCTAAACTTTATGTCTTCTTACCTTAGCAATAGAACACAAACAGTAGTTGTTAACAAAACTCGCTCTAGCGGGACTGTAGTCCAATTAGGAGTGCCACAAGGCTCAATTTTAGGTCCATTCCTGTTTTTGGTTTATATAAATGATTTGCCATGTATAGTGAAAAACTTTTGTGAAATAGTACTTTTTGCTGATGATACATCACTGCTTTTTAATGTTGACCGAAAATCTACGGATTACAATGTAATTAATAGCACGTTAGCTGATGTACTGCAGTGGTTTACTGTCAACAATTTACTTCTTAATTCTAAGAAAACCAAATGTATTCGATTTTCTCTGCCGAATGTTAAACCAATCGATACAAAAATACTTTTGAATGATGAATGCTTAGAGATGGTAGATACAACACTGTTTCTTGGTTTAACATTGGACAAAAATCTACAATGGAGTCCTCATATAAAGAAACTAGCAAGCAAATTAAGTTCAGCCGCATACGCCGTTAGGAGAATCAGGCAACTGACTAATGTTGAGACAGCTCGCCTAGTGTATCATAGTTATTTTCACAGTGTAATGTCATACGGTATTCTGGTTTGGGGCAAAGCAGCTGACATACAGACTATCTTTGTATTACAAAAGAGAGCCATTCGTTCTATTTACAACTTAGGAACACGTGAATCAGTAAGAGAACTCTTCAAAGAAATTAATATCTTAACTGTAGCTTCCCAATACATTTATGATAGTATAATTTATGTTGTTAAGAATTTAGACTGTTTCACTAAGAATTCTGATATCCATAATTATAACACTAGAAACAAAAATAAGCTTGCCATAAAGAAGTTTCGTGTCCGTAAAGTACAGAAGTCATTTGTTGGGCAATGCATTCATTTTTATAATAAGTTACCTGACACTGCTTTGAGATTACCCCTCCCAGCTCTTAAGAACTACTTAAAAAAATCATTGATGTTAAAGGCTTATTACAGAGTCGAGGACTATTTGACAGACAAACATGCATGGCCCGAACCAGAAACTACAAAAAACGAATAGCAATTAAAATAATTGTATTATGTATAGAGGACACAGTTCAGATAAGAAAGCACATCAAATATTTTATATTTTATGTTGTGTAGGTAAATTACATATTTAATGATATTGAGATTCATATTATCTTTTTCTTCTATGACAATTTGATATGTTTTCTCTGAAGAAGAACGACGTATTATTAAGCAATAATATAATTTATTGAAATTGATTTCCATAGAGTACCTAGTCTGTTCATATTCTTTGATGAATACTTTTGCATGTTAAATTGTATGTTGTTATTTAATGCATGTTAATTATAAGATGTAATGTTTTGAAAAGAAGTTGCCCGCCGAGTTTCTTGCCGGTCCCATAGTGGATACCCCCCTCCCAACTGAGGGGGGACTGAAATCTTCTCGAGGCTGAGGCGTAGGGTTAGAGCCGGCGTAGCTTTATTTGACGTTCATATGCGCATTGTAATATGCCTACTTGAAAAATAAATATTTCATTTTCATTTTACTAAATTAAATATAATCTAAGGTTGAGCAGAGTCTAACTGGGGAAGTACCTCCGCTTTACAAAAGACTGCGGTCAAATAGGACTAGACCTTACTCATTGTTGTGTTCTTGCCGGTGAGTAAGGCAGCCAGAGCTCAACGAGGGAGGACCTACGGAACTAATTAGGACAATAGATTGTCCTTTGAGTCGTCGGCACCCAGGCCCCTTCTAAGTACAGGTTTGTACAAGTTTCTAATGAGTCGGCAACGCATATGTGCCACTCCTTGAGTGGCAGGCGTCCATAGGTTACAGTGACCGCTTTCCATCAGGCAGACCGTATGCCTGTTTCCCACCTACGTGGTACAAAAAAAACTGTCGACGAATTCACCTTAAACATTAAAAACAAAGTCAAAATCGATTGATTCGTTCGGGAGCTATGATGCCACAGACAGACATGTCAAGCGTCAAACCTTAAATTATTATAAAACACTCCGTCGTTTTTGCGTTGGTGGTTAAAAACAAGAAACTTCCTTCAAAACTATAATAAAACACAACTTTCTATGAAAATTGGTCAAGTGCGAGTCGGATTTCGACATTTCCATACAAACAGGTCATGAGCGCCTGACGAAATGTAATGGCAACGTACACTAAATTTCGTACTTAGATTTCGCGTATATTTCGGAAACGATAAGAGATAGAGCAAAATGGACTTCTGATTTTGGTTGTCGATGGCACAATTTTTTTGTTTTCGTATATATATACACCTTTTTTGGACCTATGTGGGCAATATTATGGTCAGTGAAGTTCTAAACGGTCTTAAGTGCCTCTTTTTTAGTAGGAACTTAAGTCATTTTGGAAAATGATTTTATTTTTTTAACAATTTCTATAACAAACGAAACAGAAATTAATTTCTTTATACCTGTCCAACGCGATTACAACATTTTAAGACGTTTAGTAACTACTTGCAGCGGCAGTGAGTGAAATTCGTAATCTGAGTTTTTTTCTCTTAAGTCCGACTTACGCTTGACTGTAGATTTCTAATAGGTTTTCCTGTAATCTACAGGTAGAGGGCTATCTCGTGTATTTTTTTGAAAATTTTACGCTAAGTAATTTCGGAGATAAGGGGGGGGAATGGTAATTTTTTGCGTATTTTCTTAAATTACTTCTAAATTACCAAAATAAAAAAAATAAAAAAAATATTCTTCAAATGCTCATAAAATGCTCTTTCATTTGATATGTAACACGATATAGTTTTAATAACTTTGATTTTTAATTTTCAATGTTACCCCCCAAAAGTGGCCCCTGTGATTAAATTTCATTTAATTAAATTACATGTCAGTCTTTGGGCCACAGGTTTACATATGTGTACCAAATTTCAAGTAAATCGGTCCAGTACTTTTGGAGAAATCGGCTGTGACAGAGGGACAGACAGACACGCGAGTGATCCTATAAGGGTTCCGCTTTTCCTCTTTGAGGTACGGAACCCTAAAAATTATTTAAATCTTGTTGCAATGAAAGGCAGTCAGCTTCCGACGATATAGCTCTAAAAATTTTGGTGTCATCCGCGTAAACAAGATGTTCAGCATTACGGAAGCAGGTCGCCATGTCATTGACGTACAAGATAAACAATAACGGACCTAGGTGGGAGCCCTGGGGTACTCCAGAAGGGACAGGCAGAAAACAAGATGTATATCCCTTCAACGCTACTGCCTGACTCCGGTTAGAAAGATACGATTTAATCCACCGCAGAAGGTCACCGTGTATACCGAGTTCTAATAATTTCTTAATTAAGTGATTATGGTTAATTTTATCAAAACATTTCGAAAAATCGGTATACACGGCATCCACCTGGTGGCCAGAAGATAAATTATTTATAATAAAATCCGAGAAGGTAAGGAGATTTGTGTCAACACTACGACCTTGACAAAAACCATGCTGACTGGGCGCGATATGCTGATAGAAAGCGGCAGTTATTCTATTGTATACTAATTTCTCAAAAATTTTAGCAAAAATATTTAGTTTACTAATTGATGGTCTATAATTCATTACCTGACCTGCATCCCCACTTTTATAAATTGGTGTTATTAGAGCACTTTTCCATTTAATAGGAAAGTGGCCCTCCGATAAAGACTTTCTATATATCTGCGTTAAAGGCGCGGTAAGCTCTTTAGCGCACATAAGGATGAAATAAGGATGTATCATATCAGTACCACTACCCTTACTAATGTTTACCCTTTTTAAATACTCAAAAACACTGTCCTCTGAAATGTCAAAGCTACCGAGGTCAATAAGTGAGTCAACAGGTGCGAGTGACACGTCCAGTGGCACAGACAGATCAGGTACAAAAACAGAGTTAAAATAAGTATTAAAAAAGTTGCTGATGGTATGTCCATCCTTAGATGAATCACCACGATAAGACATCTGATCTGGTATATGATTGCTCGGAAATTTTGATTTCATAAAGGACCAAAAGTAATTAGGATTATGGTGAATTTTGTCCTCAGCCAAAGAAATAAAATCATTATAACACTTTTTAGCCATTTTATGCTCCCTAGATCTCAATAAAACGAATTCAGCCCTATCTAAGGGATTTCCATAGGTTTTCCATCGCTTATGAATGGTCAACTTCTGCTTTCGAATTTTAATTAGCGCACGTGAAAACCACGGCGGATACCTATTATTAGAAAATACTGGTTTATGCGGCACATATTTTACTATTAAATTACTAAGGACAGAATAGAAGTACGTGACAGAAGTCTCAACATCCATGTTAGCCAGACATAACCAATCGGTCTCAGATAGTTCTTTACGAATATTGTCATAGTCACCGCGACGAAAAATGGGCTTGATAATGTGATTAGGCTTTAATTGAGGCAAAAAGTTAGTTAAGTCTAGGGCTAACGAAACATACAGCGCCTTATGTTGGGGATCCTCCAAAGTAAGTGGAGATGAGCTGGCGGTGACCTCGCAGTTTACGTTAGACATAACGAGGTCTAGCACGCGTCCATTAATATTAAAACATGAGTTAAATTGGTTTACACCTGTCAAAGCCATAAAATCAGAAAGAAGAATTGCAACGGGGTCAACACTAGGCTGAATATCGAGATGATATGAGTCGACACACGGGGACCATGACGCATGGGAAACATTAAAATCGCCTACAAAAATAAAAACATCATCAGGATTTGAATAATCTTTGCCGCGTTATCGAAAAAACAACGCAGAGATGCAATATGGTTATCGTTATGAGGAAAATATACACAGGCAATATGCAACAATGGCCCTCCCCGAGCAGCTGATCGTTGGCGGTGGCGGGGAGAGAGGGGCGCGCGGGTCGCGGGCGCGGCGCCGGCGCAGGCCCGCGGCTCCACGGTGAGCCATAGCTCCTCGTGCCGCGGCGCCGCACACCACTCGTCCCGGCGCGACACACTGAGCCCGCGCCGCGCGGCGACCAGCACACCACCCCCACGACTCACACCGCGATCGGCACGGTCCCGCCGCCATACCTCATACCTGTTATCAAAAAATTCCGTACTAAAAAAGTCAGGATTCAGCCAAGTCTCGGATAAACATATGACGTCGTAATTACAGTTTATAACGTTAGATAAAAATGTATGTGATTTAGTCCGCAAACCCTAAGGGGTTCGGTGTTCGGCGTTCTGATAGTAAATTGATATGTTGTTTAATTACTAAACACAGTGATGGAAGAAAGTTAAATTAGTAAAATATGTTATATTAATATATTTATTAGTTCTTATGAGGCATAAATTCCCTTTATCAGACGAGTAGTGTAACGTAAACAATTCAAGATGTAACAGATAGCAAGATGGTAATTTAATTAAAATATTTTTCCTTGTTGTTATGTAATACGAACAGACGTACAATGCAAAACAAATTAGCTGCTTAAAGATAGACGAAAGTGTGTCATTGATGTAACTTATAGTAAACACAGCAAAAAGTCATTTAAGTTTACTTAAATCACCTTCATCACCGATTGCAAACACTTTGGAGCTGTCGCTTTTACGCATAAATATCTTGCATTGCTTGACCCAAAGGTACTTAAAACCTAGTTCATTCTTCCTGTCACGAGCCTGTCTCAGAAGCAACTTGTTCACGGCTGTTAGATGCTCATTAACGTAGATGGGGACCGCGGGACCCGGCAGGCCGGCGTCGGCGCTGGTGAGGTTGCGGCGCGCGCGCACGGCCGCCAGCAGCTCGTCCTTGCGGCGACGCTGGCAGAAGCGAACCACTATGCCGGGGGGTCGGGGGTCCGCGCGGTCTCCGCCGCCGGCCGACGACACAAACCGGCGAACACGATGAATAGAATCTACATCTGAGTCTTGTAAAGTAAAGCCTATAGTGACAGATATGCTATTCATGATGGACATTAGTCCATATATAGGCGTAATGGTTTTCACCATTTTTCACGGGAACTCCACAAATCTCCACATTATTTAGACGGCAATACTGATCCCTGCCACGCTCGTTAGCCTTTAAATCGGCAAAATCGGCCTCTAGCTTTTTTAATTTGACCTCAATGGTCGGTAGACTCTCCACCTTGCTCTCCGTAAGGGTAAGCCGCGCATTAAATTCTTCCAGCCGGCTTTCCATTGAAACGAGCTTTCCCTCTATGCTGGTAATACCTTGATTGGCTGAGTCCAGTCCAGTCTGCATTTTGTTGAGTTGCCCTTTGAACCCCCTTATCTCCTTAACTAAATCGTTAAACGAGTCCGGCTGGCGGCACGACAAGCACCGCCACAGTGTTTTTTTCTCGGCGGTCATTTTTTTGTAGGTGGTCTCTAACACCCCCGAACACCGATAGTGATAGGATCCCCCACAATGAGAACACGGTACATCACCATCACCATTGAAATCTTCACCGCACTTATTACAGAAAGACATCTTCTCGAACAGCATCTCCGGACGACCGTAGCGGGTTGATAATAAGGTTCAAAGTTGAACGATACAGGTAAACTACGTAAATAAGTTAACAATAAGAGGATAGGACCGGTCGCTCGTACGCTCGCACGCGCGGTCTCTCGCTAACTGAAATATATACCATACACTAAAGAAAAAGCGATCAAGCCCACTGGTGGCGAAGCCGGGAATCGAACCCGGGTCTCCAGCTAACGCGGCTGACGTGATAAACGCTACACCACCTCGACCGCGTTTTTTCTTTGGTGTATGGTATCTATTTCAGTTTATAAAAAGAACCGTTCATATATTTCGACTGTCATGATGCCGCTCATTTCTATGGAACAACCAATTTTTTTCGCGATTTCAGCATTGGTCCCATAATAAAAGTTGTACATTATGACCTCAGAAGTCACTGTGCAAAGTTTGAACGGACCTTTTTATTTCACCCCGTATAATAGATAGGTATATACGTACCCTCATAGTTATGGTACATTTATAGTGTTTTCATAATGGGCACATGAGGCGTAATTTCTTGGAAAGTTGCACTTTTTTTTTAATAGCCTATAGTGTGTCCCACTGCTGCTGGGCAAAGGCCTCCCCTGTTTTCCGCCACTCGTCACGGCTCTGTACATGCTCTCGCCAGCCGTCACAAAATGAGTCCAGGTCTTTCCGCCATCTCATCTTTGGTCTACCTCGGCCTCTGGTAATTTGTGGCACCCATTCGGTCGCTACCTTGGCCCATCTCTCCGGATGCATCCGACAGACGTGTCCCGCCCAATCCCACTTCAGCTTGGCTGCCTTCACACCAACATCTGCGATACCTGTTTTGGAGCGCAGCTCCGTGTTCCTTATCCGATCGATTCTACGGACTCCAAGTATGCTGCGCTCCATTGCTCGCTGGCAAATCTTGAGTCGGGACTTTTGGGCTTCTGTCAATGACCAAGTTTTGGCGCCATAGGTTAGGATAGGCAGGATACACATGTCGACAAGTCTGCGTTTTAGCGCAATTGGAAGGTTACCCTTCATTAACGCCTTCATGGACCAGAAGCTCTTCCAGGCATTCTTGATGCGTTGATCAATTTCCTTGGATTGCCTGTCCTCGAAGGATGCTATCTGGCCCAGGTATGTGTATTGGTCGACATATTGTAGATCCTGCCCATCTACCGTAACCCTATGTTTCATGCCATTGATCATTAACTGGGTTTTTGCCCTGTTCATTTTGAGTCCGACTTCAAGACTTGCCGCGCTAAGGTCTTGTAGCATTTTCTCTAGATGAGGTGCAGTATGTGAGAACAATACAATGTCGTCGGCGAAACGTAGGTTTGTCAACGTCCTTTCGCCGACGTCGATGCCCATTGTTTCCCACTTGACAGCCAGCTTCTTAAAGATCTCTTGTAAGCAGGAGGTGAAAAACTTTGGAGAGAGCGGGTCACCCTGTTTGACTCCTTTTTGGATGCGGAATTTAGAGCCGGGAACATGCAATTTGATGCTTGCGGTACTGTTGCGGTAGATGGTCTCAATGAGTTGAACATATGTGTTATTAACTTGTTGTTCACGCATAGCAGAAAATACAGCAGAGTGTTTAACACTGTCAAACGCCTTGCTGTAATCCACAAATGCAACGTAAAGTGGTATTTTGAATTCATTGGCCTTCTCTATTGTTTGATTTAAGGTGTGCATGTGGTCTGTTGTCGAAAAGCTGGGTCGGAAGCCAGCCTGTTCTGGGGGTTGGTGTTTGTCCAACTGTGAGGCAATGCGGTTTTCAATGACTTTGATAAATAATTTATAGACATGGGAAATCAAGCTAATTGGTCTATAGTTTCCGATCTCAGATTTGTCGCCTTTTTTATGTAAAAGGATAATATTTGAGTGACAGAAATCTGGAGGGAAATAGCCGGTGTGCAAAATGGAGTTAAAAAGATTGGTCAAGTGAGGTACTAAGGTGTTTTTCCCCGTTTTCAAAGCTTCAGTCGTTATACCATCTTCTCCTGGGCTTTTCTGGAATTTCAAGCTCTTGAGGGCAGCATTAACCTCGTAATCTGTTATTGGAGGGATGGTGTCAGGACATGAGTATTTACCACCAGTCGACGAAGCAGATGGATCTGAATACAGCGATGAATAAAATTTGGTGCAGATTTCAGTCACTTTGTCTCTGCTGCTGTATTTGGTTCCATCCACATCTCGTAAGCTGGTGATCCATGATTTCTCATTTTTAAATCCAATTTTTGCAGACCTGAGGGAAGTATGGGATTCTATGGCTATTTTTACTAAGTTTGTATTGAAATATCTTATATCTTTTCGTATGGTACGTTTTACTTGTCTGTCTAGCACTGAATACAGATGGCGATTATTTTTGTTCTTTTCTCTGTTCTCTATTAATTTTATAGTGGTCTGTCTTAGTTTATTGTTGTGTCTTTTGGGTTGTCTTATTTTTGTACTGGCTATTTTAATACTGTCTTTAATTTTGTTATATTGTGTATCTATGTCTGCGTCTCTGTCGAGAAGGCTAAACTGATTACTTAGTTCTAAGTTAAATTGCTCTATGTTTGAAATAAGAGTATTTTTGTCGAGACGTCTTATTTGTTTTTTGAAAAGCTGTTGTCTGTAAAATTTCACATTGAATTTTAGTTTTACCCTTAAAGGTCTGTGGTCGGAACTGAATTGTATTTGATTGAGAACAGATACGTTTTTGACTATGTGGTTATTGGATGATAAAATGTAGTCTATTTCATTATGAATATTTCCGGCAGGTGAAACCCAAGTCCATCATCTCTGTGGTTTTTTGTGGAAGAATGTGTTGCAAATTTTGAAGGATTGCCCAAAGGCAAACTGAATAAGGCGAGTACCGCGTTCGTTCCGACTACCAAGTCCATACGGACCAAGTACCTCATCATTATCCATTTCTCCTTTTATACCGATCTTTGCATTGAAGTCGCCAAGGACCATGTTCCACGTCCCTCGGTTTTCTTCACAAGCTGTGTTAAGCAGATCGTAGAAATTTTCTACATCTTCGTTACTATGGGATGATGTGGGAGCGTAAACTTGAACAAAAGTTATGGTGTGATTTCTGGTTATACGGAGTTTTAGTACCGCGACTCTCTCTGAATAGCCCCTAAATTCTATAATGTTGTTTACCCACTTCTTGTTCACCAGAAAACCTACTCCGTACTACAGCCCGCCTGCTGTTCCGAAGTGGTAAAACACATTATTTTCCCTCTCCACTGTCTGTTCTCCCTCCCTTCGCACCTCCGACAAACCAACAATATCCCACCTGATGTCTTTCAGAGCGTGCTCCAGCTCTACGAGACGTTCTTCTCTCATCAGTGTGCGGACATTGTATGTCAAAACAGAAAGAAAGCAAATCGGTGTCCATTTTCATAGCCTTCGTCTTAGAAACGTTATGGGAATTCGCCGCCCGGGGATTCTTAGCACCCCTTAAGCCGGGCACTCGGGGCCGTGACGGGGATTTGTGCATGCAGGAGGGGGTTTGGACCGTAAACCCACCACGCTGGTCCAGTGCGGGTTGGTGGGTCGTCAGAGCCTCGTTCGTTGTTCAGCAGGGTATACCACGAGCAGGAGAGGTTGACTTGGGGCCCGAGTGGTGTTATTTGGGCCCCCGTTATACCCCGTTGGAAAGTTGCACTTAATTATAAAAAAAAAACAACCAAAGATCTTGACACCAAAATCATACAAAGAATAAATTGGACAAATAAATCAAACTTCTATTTTTCCTTTATCTCTTTTTAGAACTTCACCTTAAGAGGGCTTTCGTGTTAAAAATAGTGAAATCGCAACCGAACGCTCGATCATACCGTGTGTGGTATCAAATTAAAGGGCTTTGCGAGTAGTTTATAAATATATATCACTTTATAGGACTTTTTCTACTTGGTCTAACAAAATATGAGAAAATGTCCAAAAGTGGTAATAATTGTACCGGTGAAGGCTCGTTTTCAAAAAATTGGCAAAAATCAATAATAGCAATTGATAATCACTAAGGCATAACAGCAATTTAAGTAAACGTTGCAGATTAATTTAGTACAAAACTTACTTCGATGTGATGTACATTTTCAAAGAAATTGTCACTTAATTTTAGGTAATTTCTGAAAAAAATTGAATTCGCCTTAGGCTAGTTTACTCTTTTTCAAAACCCTATAATAAAAATGTAGTCTGAAATGATTGTGGTACAGGATATACGAATTATAAATTTACCCGTTTTAATATTCAAAATTGTCCAAATTTTACAAATAAGATCGACTGATTCAGCTCTATACGTGCGTTTTTCTAAACGTGCATTAGAGAAAAATTTATAATTAATTTAGTGAGTTAGGTTTTAAAAATCCAGTCTTATAAAAATCAAGATAATAAGATGCTCTAACTGGAACTTGAATTAAATAAATCTATTGGATAACGGAAAGTGTAGTATTTCACCGACTAAAACTATCAATTTTACATTCTTTTGACGATTTTTTTGAAAGCAGCCTTAACTGTAACTTCGTTAAAAATGTTTGCAGCACAGTTGCCGTGTAAGCTGAATGCAGATATGATTTTAGTATTCATTTAAGTAAGTAAATAAAATGTAGGTAAGTGGCGACAAATAAAATTTAATTCTGTAAAAAGTTTAAATGCTCTACGAAATTCTGTGTGTTTTTTCATCAATTGAGAACATATTTGAATATCGATGACGTTGATTTAAATTTACGAGTGAACGATTTTGATTTACTTAGTTTTATTAATATTGATATTGTATACTTAAAAAGAAATTTTCAAATCCAGCAGTTAGGCAGCTAATGAGTAGTAATAAAATTAAATGATGTACTTAATCCGTTATAGATACTCGTAGTTTTTGTCACATTTAGTCACTAAATCACTAGTCACTAAATGCTGCAGACAGTGCCGATATCCTCGAAATCCTGTCTATATCTGAATAGCCATTTTCATTGTTCACATTTGTGATATAATATCAGTATTTTACTCCAATGAAACTCGAACTCACTCAGCGTGATAGCTCGTTTGTCATTTCCGAATTTATTGTACAAACTTTACAATAATTACACCTAAAGGCGATAAATCGCCGAAATGTGAACTTGAGTGAAAATCGAGCTAGGAGCGAGAGAAATGGAACGAAATAATTTATACCCTTGGCGAACTTGGCTGACGCACTGCCGATTGTCTAAAATTTGAAATTCTGAAAAAATGTTGTAAGCTTAAAATTAATATTTCACAAGCCAGTACAAAATGTACATACCTAGTAATGCGGAGGTTTAACCACCTAATCATTTTTTTTTCCTTAACTACTCCTCATGTTCAATGGACACATAATTATGGCACACTAAATAAACGATGTTAAACATGGAAAATATTTCGTTTGCTTGAAATTATCCACCAGACGAATTTTTTACCCTGTAGCTTACTCCTTTTATTAGGGTCAACCTAAGTAATAATGCTATCTATCTATATTAGAAAAGGACAGCTGTTTTCATCAAAGTAATAATATTAAATATAAGTACTAGTACTAGTACCAGAGAGAGCTACTAACTATATTATTATGGAACCTGTTTTCTGCAATAAATGATTTTTATTTTTATTTTAAGTGAACACGGTGCAATAAAGAGGACCGTTCAAAATTATCGTAGTGACTTTTGAGGTCATAATGAACAAGATTTATTATGGGAACAATGCTGAAATCGCAAAAAAAATTTGGCTGTTTCAAACATTTCGGCTGACATGATGCCGCTCATTTCTATGGAACAGCCAATTTTTTTCGCGAATTCAGCATTAATCCCGTAATAAAAGTTGTTCATTATGACCTCAAAAGTCACTGTGCAAAGTTTGAACGGCCCTTTTTATTTCACCCTGTATAACTATTCTGTTGAAATCGCAAACACAGACAAGAAGTAACGAGTAACAGCGGGTCATATTAAGTATGTTTGGTTATAACTTTAACATTGACAATCACAGCCGCGAACTAAGCCAAAGTTAACTCACTTCAAACAAATTTTGTCAAACCCCACAACATGCAAGTTTCTACCCTATCCCCCAGGTATACAGTCTGCGAGGGAAACCAGCGTCTTACCCGTGAATAGGGATTGCAATCCGGAACCGGTAATCCGGCCGGATCCGGCACATTTTCGGAGGATTATCGGTACGGTCAATAAGTCGAATCCAGTAACATCAAAATTATAAATACCTAAACAGGAAGGTATGAGTTGGACAGAAACAATAACGACTAAAAATGTTTTACACAATATTATGTTCACATACTAACGCCTCACTCACACACATACCAAGATTAGAACTGATGAACTTTTGGTGATTGTGATATCAAATGTTTAAAATGTTGGAATTTCAACGGATATTTATCGTGATAAGGATAAAATATAATTACACTTCTTGCTTAAAAGTTTTATTATTTATTTTATACATATTTACATTTAGTTTATTTTTACTAACTCATAAAACTAGACTTTGTTTTCTTAATTATCTCTCATATCCCGATCTGCATATAAAACCGGATCAGGGCCGACCGGATCCGGCCGGATTGAAAACCAATGATTGCGATCCCTAGCCGTGGAGTTAGCAAGTCAAATATAAGGCTGTGCACATACGCTAAGCCTCTGAGGGATTGTGAACGCGAGTTTAGGAGTGTGTGGTAAGGCTCTTACAGGCACCTACTTACGGCGCTACAGGCCTGTGAGAAGGAAGCAGCTTTGTGCTAGATCAGAAACTATTATTTTAATTACTGTTGGACTATAGTGTGTTTTAAAACAATATTTTTCAGTCTTCATTTAATTGTTATAATAATTGATCATAAAATATGAATTGAATACTTTTCTACAAAAGAAAGGTATTTTTAATGAATCTGAAGTAACAATATTACATTCCTCTAATGAGTTTAATTGGCTTCTATCCGACTGCAACTAATACTTAAGATTTTCAAGTAATCACACACAAGTAAATAACCACATTTAAATTTTGAAAAACTCTCGACTGGACCTCGCAACTAGCTCAGCTGGACCTTTCCATCAAATATGGTTTTGAATACTCGCAACTAAATCAGCTTTCAAACAAAAAAAACTGAATCTAAAGGTTTATCCATTCGGGAGCTCAATGCCATAGACAGACACACACACAGACAGGCAGAGAAAGAAACAGGTCAAACACCGTCGTTTTTGCGTCGGGGGTTAAAAAAAGCATGCAAGAATATGAATCTGCCATCCATGGCTGTAGAATTCCGCCTGAGTACCCGAGCAGCGAGTCAGAGCATTCGATGAGAAACAAATGGCTACCATTATTCCGGCAATGCTCGCCGATTTTAATTGAAACTCTTTAATCAATGGTCTTGAACGGGGGATGGAGCGGAGAGCAAGCCGTAAAGCGGAGCGGACTGTGAAGCGTAGCGGATAGCGAAGTGGAGAGCGAAAGTGACGGCAGAGTGGAAATAGGACCGGTCAACCTCAAGAGCTTTCGCTCGATGAGAATAAAATTACTACGTTATTCTGGCAATGCTCGCCAATTTTAATCAATAGTCGAGGGATGGAGCGGAAGCGGACAGCAGAGCGGAGAGCAGAGCGAACAGCGGAGTGAGCAACGGAACAGAGAGAGTCGAAGAGAAACGAATGACTTGAATCCAATGGCTGAGGATGGACCGGAGCGAAAGTCTGCAGCAAATCCGGAAAGACAGAAGCAACCTTAGGTATAAATCAACCAAGTTTTGATACTCCATTGCACGTCATAAAATGTACTGACCGCTTAGATTCTTATGATGTAAAAGAACAAAACCTATCGTGCATTCAACTTCAATTTTTTAAAACTGCGCCCTTCAAGACGTGGCCTTATCCGAGGGCAACGATTTGTTAATAAAGAATAATTAGAATTAGATTAATTGCTAGGTGGCTACAACAATCAGCGCCAACTTTTCCTATGAAATCTTGCGGAATTCGACTTTGTACTCGTCAGCGCCAATCTAAATGTTTCTTTGAGTTTAGAATTCTGGCTCTCGTTAAGATACCTATTGTACAAATTGGAAGAGTTTCTCTTGATTTTGATAAGAAAATGTAGATATCATTGGGAGGCTTTTTTCAGTAAATAGTACGAGTAACTAAAGAAGCAGAATGTCGCAGCTGGTTCAAATCTGACAAAATTGCGCTTATTTGTGCTTCATTTTGTTACAAAGTATTGTTTCGGGGTTGCAGACTTTTTTTGATCTTAGGTATTCACATTAACCATTTACAACCAAAGCACTTGACTGTTTCATCTCATAGACATTATTTCATTAATTGTAGTAGGTACATTTATTTGTGTTCGCTGGACGTCCAAAATCTTAAGCATTCTCTGATGATGCCTCTTACGAAAGCAATGCACATCACGTCGAGTTTTAAACTTTCGATTGCGGATTGTTACATCCGGTTGCGTCGTCATACCTAATTATGTATATCGGGTTAGTGACAAATTATTATTTAATGTATTAGAAAAGTAACTATTTTGTACAGATATGTATTCCCTTATAATGTTTCCTTAAGCGCCCTTAAAATGCATTTGTGCCAAAGGTCTCAAGTCCTCACGAATTAGCGTCCCATAATCCAAGGGGGCGTCGGTTTTTCTTTTGATGCGTCCGCGAGGGGCCTTAATAGCCTTGAAATGAAGGGGCCGTAATGAGACTGGGTGACTCAGTAGATAAGTAGTTTATCGATTAACACAATTGGAAGCGATAGGTTCCGCATTTTTTATTATTATTGTGGTGATGAGTTTGAGAGTCACTTCGGCAAAGCTCAAAAGCTTAAAGATCCTTGTCTGTTGAATCCAGGAGGTGGCACATTTTTTGGGCTGTAAGATCTTGTTACTAAGGTACCAATAGGTACCAATAATAAAACTGAGTGGTTTGTAAGAAAAATAATATTTAATGTTTACATACATAGTATACATACGTCGTCACAACTGAACTTGATCTTGACTAATAATTTTGGATTTGTAAACTTGACGCAGACTTATCTCCTGATATATTTATTTATTAAATAATCTTTTTACAAACTCAGATATGTATGGTTAATAATGAGTTTTAATGCCTCCGCGCAATATTTATAAATAATGTAATTCACGCAATACCGATAAACTTATTTTTTCTTTCTTAAAAAGTTCGCAGTTTCATCTATCTTCTCTTGGCAGTGCAGAACCAGGAATCATCGAGTGTTCGAGCGCGTCGTGTTAAAAGTGACGGATCCTTTGTCGTCGTTAGTCGCCTCGCGCGACAGACGTATCATTAGAGCTAGTCGAGACATAGCGACGTGACGCCTATCATGCATAGGACTAGCGTGGTCAACTTGTCGCGCGACAAAATATACGTATGTCGTGTTACAGATGTTTTGTAGGCGTTAGTGTTTCTCGCGACGAACGCGACAAACGACATGACGTATGGTATGACATACACAATAAAAAATACAAAATACATTACAGTGTTGTCTTGAAATGAAACGTGTTTTTGATGGGTTGTTATAATTACCTACTTACTCACAGTCTAAGCTTATGTAAGTGAGATAAGATGCTTGTGTGAGTGAGATAAGACAACAATCCCCCCGTTGACATTGCATTATTTATTTCGTTAGGTTGTCTATGTGACGAGTTTTCCATACATTTTTTTAATATAGAAGTTTCCTAAGAATGATTGTGTGGTTACTGGTAACTGTGAGGTTACCAAGACCGGTGGGCGGCACTTTACCGGAGGCAGAGAGTGGCCATACTGTACGATAGTATTCTTTAGTATACTGTGACCAAGTCAAAGATGATTTCTTACGGAACTAAAAACAGTTTCTTTGTTACGCAACTTTTCTGCCTATGTGTCCACAAACTAGCTGAGTCACTCATCGACAAGCGTGCCACTTCTTTCCCCGTAATTATCCAGCGGCATTGTGCTATCGGACGGGACAGTCTTTTGTCTACAGGGGAGAGGGTCGTCCCGTGCCTGCTAAACGGCCACATCCCAAAATTTTTGATTTTTGAGATTATTGTAGATTCGGCTTCAGAATCTCCTCTAAAGTCTCGTCCTCTCCCAGAAAGTCTCCTTTAAGGCCTTTTGGAAGATGCAAAATGAAAATGAAAATGAAATGAAAATGAAATATTTATTTTTCAAGTAGGCATATTACAATGCACATATGAACGTCAAATAAAGCTACGCCGGCTCTAACCCTACGCCTCAGCCTCGAGAAGATTTCAGTCCCCCCTCAGTTGGGAGGGGGGTATCCACTATGGGACCGGCAAGAAACTCGGCGGGCAACTTCTTTTCAAAACATTACATCTTATAACTAACATGCATTAAATAACAAGATACAATTTAACATGCAAAAGTATTCATCAAAGAATATGAACAGACTAGGTACTCTATGGAAATTACACCGTGTCCTATAAGTTTGAATACAGCCCAAATAGCCAATAAAACAAAATTAACAAATAGTTACTACATTATTATTATATTTTATGAATGGCACTCTTATTTACTACATTCACAACAAATGTTTTGGAATAACTCCAGCATTAACTTGTTTACCAGCCTCAAACGCTTCTCAAACGGATCACACGCGGCACGCACCGTTTTCTTCACATTTCATCCCAAATACTCTCGATAACCTTTTTGAAATGATCTAGGTTTATGATTTTATAAAAATTTAGTCTTCAAAGCATGTATGACCATGCAAAATAGTCTAATACGCCTAAACCTGGAGGCCTGGGTGGCCACTCATGTTTCGGATAAAAAACTGCCAAATTAGTCTGAAACTACGCTAGAATACCATTTGCCGAATGTGCTGGAGGTGCGTCTTGTTGGGACACATGATACTCATTCCCAAGCATCCTTTTTAACATTAAGGCATTTTTTTCTCCAAAACCTTGGTTTTAAAGAAAAAAACGTTGATTTCAACGCTTTTATCTGTAAGTACTGAAGGTAGTTTACGTCGCTTACATACTGCATCCCACACCTGGGCCGATGGTGAGCTCTGGAACCTAGGCACATTTTTCTAGTTGCCCGGAACGTTATCTATCCTCGGTACCCATAATAGTTTATTTTGGACACGTGGCGTCTGTTTTATCACATACAGATTCTCCTTATAAAAAATAACTCGTCACCTGCGTGCCGAGCAAGTATTTTGTTGGCACTTTACCTCTTTGTTTTTCTTAGACACTTCGGAAATTTCGTGTACTTTGTGCTTGTATTTTATTAAGAGGAATATACTCTTTAGTTTAAATAAGAATTTGATGGCCTGTGATCCCTATATCTTTAGAACTGAGGTAAAATGTGAGTATTCGGACTTATTGGACACGGTGTAATTTCAATAAATTATATTATTGCTTAATAATACGTCGTTCTTCTTCAGAGAAAACATATCAAATTGTCACAGAAGAAAAAGATAATATGAATCTCAATATCATTAAATATGTAATTTACCTACACAACATAAAATATAAAATATTTGATGTGCTTTCTTATCTGAACTGTGTCCTCTATACATAATACAATTATTTTAATTGCTATTCGTTTTTTGTAGTTTCTGGTTCGGGCCATGCATGTTTGTCTGTCAAATAGTCCTCGACTCTGTAATAAGCCTTTAACATCAATGACTTTTTTAAGTAGTTCTTAAGAGCTGGGAGGGGTAATCTCAAAGCAGTGTCAGGTAACTTATTATAAAAATGAATGCATTGCCCAACAAATGACTTCTGTACTTTACGGACACGAAACTTCTTTATGGCAAGCTTATTTTTGTTTCTAGTGTTATAATTATGGATATCAGAATTCTTAGTGAAACAGTCTAAATTCTTAACAACATAAATTATACTATCATAAATGTATTGGGAAGCTACAGTTAAGATATTAATTTCTTTGAAGAGTTCTCTTACTGATTCACGTGTTCCTAAGTTGTAAATAGAACGAATGGCTCTCTTTTGTAATACAAAGATAGTCTGTATGTCAACTGCTTTGCCCCAAACCAGAATACCGTATGACATTACACTGTGAAAATAACTATATGCATATGGCCACGTCTCCAAAAAAAATGTCAACTTTTTTCTTGCAGTACAGCCAGAAATCCAAATATCCCGTTATAAATCATAATTATATTTTTAATACAATTGTATTGCAAACATGTGTCAAAACTTTGACACACGATTTCTCGAAGAAATGTTTTTGACCCCCGACGCAAAAACAACGTGTCTGTCTATGTGTGTCGTAACTCCGGAACGGCTGAACCGATTTAGATTTAGTTTGTTTTTGTTTGAAAGCTGAATTAGTCGGGAGTGTTCTTAGCCATGTTTCATGAAAATCGGTCCACTATGTCGCAGATATTTTCAAAATTTGAATTTTGTGGTTAGGATATTTTAAGATGACGCATGGGAGAGGGTGATCGGGCAGATTATTATAATCGACGGTAAAGGCTCTATTCGGAGCTTTTTAGGCATTCATGGTGTGCAGACAAGTGACTATCAATTTAACAGAATAATTGTTCGTAACTACTTAATTATGGCGATTGACGACGTAGAGATGGTTTGGGTGTATTTTTGTAGAAGATGGCAGTTTATTTCATATTTTTACGTTTACTCAATGAAAATGATACAAAATACTGAACCGAGGTAAAGAGGAAAACTTATAAAATATTAATATTAATCTCAAAACATTAAATCACTTAGGCCCAATTGCACCAACGAAAATGGAGGGTTAACCTACCATTTTAAATATGGAATTTGACAGTTGACAGCCCACTTACCCTGAGTTAAGCTGTTGGTGCAAGTTGACCTTAAATGTACTGTTTTTCCAATGAAATGAAGCAGCCACGCTCAAGTAATTCATCTAAACTTTACACTAATCCTCATCAAGACGCATTCAATTCAATTAAATAGCTTCTGCACTTCTGCAGATACAATTAATAGTGCAGCGCGGGCGGGGCGGCCGTTTGATCGTTCATCCAGTATGGTACAAAACTATAAGAAATCATTAAGACATTCACACTAATCCTCGTTATTGCAAGACGCATTCAATTCAATAGCTTCTGCACTCCTGCAGGGATTAGCGCATCTCCTGCAGATACAATTACTAGCGCAGCGAGCGGCGGGCGGGGCTCCGGCGAATACTCGTAAATCTGGCACGCAACGACCTACGCCTCCTACATGGAAACAGAATTACATTATATGGAAGTGACTTATGTCTAAAACAACCCTCCGTTGCCTAAATAGCAAACGGCAAATACTAGCTTTCAGATAAATAACCTAACCACAAAAGTTTAAATTTTGAAAAAAAGAAACCCGACATAGTGAACCGATTTCCATCAAATATATTAGCTAAGAACACTCTCGACTAATTCAGTTTTCAAACAGAAAAAAATTAAATATAAATCGGTTCATCCGTTCGAGAGCTATGATGCCACATACAGACACAGACATAGATAGACAGACAGACACGGCAAACTTATAACAGCCCGTCGTTTTTGCATCGGGGGTTAAAAAATATCCTCCGTCGTCTATTAAATAGCAAATGGTAAAGCTCTAACAAAGAGTAAAAAGATCTACGTTACTTATTTGGTAAGGACATTTTTTACGAAAGAGGAAGTCCAGTTATAATTTGGTCAGGTCATTTAAATCGTGTATTTATTCCTCAAAAACGAGACAAAAAGTTATTTTTATACGCATATATGTAGGTCTGAATCTGCTATTTTTGTTCTTCTTTGTGTATGATCAGATCATGCACTACATTATTTATTTACAGCATGTTTTATATAAAGCTAGGCATGTACCAAACATTTGATGAGATCTAATTGAAAATACTGCTTTGAACCCTCGTAATAAATAGTCTTGGGGAGACCCTACTAAAAGTAATAATACGCACGAGTTTAGACTATAGGATTCATTGATGAATCGAAGAGAACAATGCTATCCTCACAGCGTTGAATATTATTTTGAAACGTATCTACATCTACAAGTATTTAATATTTTGTGATATTGTCTTATAATGATATACTCATCATCCTCCTTGCGTTATCCCGGCGTCTGCCACGGCTCATGGGAACCTGGGGCGCATTGACAACTAATCCCAGGATTTGGCGTAGGCACTAGTTTTACGAAAGTGACTGCTATCTAACCTTCCAACCCGAAGGGTAACTAGGCCTTATTGGAATAAGTCCGGTTTCCTCACGATGTTTGCCTTCACTGAAAAGTGACTGGCAAATATCAGATGACATTTCGCACATATTAGGTTCAGAAAAACTCATTGGTACGAGTCGGGTATAAACCCGCGACCTCCGGATCGAAAGTCACACGCTCTTACCGCTAGGCCACCAGCGCTTATCAATAATGATAATACAATATAATGATATACCTACAAAAACTGTTTTTAAGAAATTTCTCAAAGCCCCTTCTAGAAACTTTAGTTCTAAACAAAGCCGTACATAACGCCACGCTGTCTTCGCAACAACATAACAACTGGAATAAATTATCGACTTCCGAGCCTGGCTGAAGGCCGAGAAAAACCGGCTCCGAAAAACATGGCTTCAACTTAATATGTAGTTGCAACTTTTGGAACATAAGCGAAAACAGAGAAGTCTTGTTTATGTATCGTTGGTGGTAGGTATAGAGCGCTTTGATGTTTTTTAGCTGAAGATAAATAGTTGGAGCCTGACCAACATGTGAAAGAAACGACCCACGACTTTGAACCTATTTAACACGATCTTGACAATTGTTTTTGTCATTGTCGTATTTACAATGTACGATTTCAACTAAAAGTATCGAAACGAGAATTGAATTAGAAATATTGATATCCATATAAATGGATACCTACTCGCTATGGGTCTCCTTCTTGATCCAAAAGAGCTGAGCCTTGAGGTGAGCGTGATGGGCAATCAATTTTTCACTGGCGGATTACAGTACGATTTTTGTAATCATAGTATTAAGTATTTGTTAGATGTACTTACCCGTGTATAGGTGATTGTAACTGTAAACCTGTAATGTGACCAGTAGTTTTCGAGTCAGTAATTCTTAAGTCGCAATCAGCCTCTCAGGTTCTCTTCTTTGAGTGAAAAACGCATGAGGCGTCACGAGCAGGCATTTAACCCCCGCCCACCTGGGGGAGCATACACCTGCCGTGTGTGTGGACGAGGGATCATCTCGAATTGGGCTTAAATCATCTGTCATAGATGCAATGGCCTATTATTAATTCAGCCTCTCTATGTAGCTCAAGTTATATAAAGCTCCTTACTAAAGTAACACGAAATAACCTGAACGTAACATTCCTTCACTAGCTCGTGACCCACAGGAAAGTGTCCTGTCCCAACTCTCCCAAACATTCAGGAGGCCACTTGTCCTGTAAACCGAAACTATGTGGACAAAGTAGTCAAACACTGCTTTAGTAAAGGACAGTGAAGTCTCCTTAAAGATTCGAACTTGAATTACGTCAAATATGGTAAGTACCTATAAGTAATATGGATCACTTTTGAAACTAGTTAATCCAACCAAAACTGGAAAATAAAGGCCATGCCAGGATAAGCTAAGTGAATCTGCCTGCATGCATCTCTGCTTCTGCTTGCATGATAATACTTAATTTTTTTTTTTTTTTTTTAAGTTTTTGTATGGCAATTTAACACAAAATTAATATCATATAATTGTCCTACCTACATGCACAATATACGTGACGCACGTCAAAATCTTCTGCGCAGAAAAAAATATCGAAGAAAGTTCAAATTTCGTTTTTTTTTAATTACTAAACTATAAAGTTTTGGGCGATAAAATTTGGCATACTCGATACTAATACAAAGACGAATCAATAAAAAAAAATTCAAGCCAAAACTCGCTGGGGGCAGATTCACTTAGCTTATCCTGGCATGGCCTTTAAATTTTCACTTATTTATTCACATTTATAATATATAAAATTGATACTAAATAAATACTGTGTAAGTCACACAGTATCTTATAATCTTTAAATAAAATACTCAAACAAATAAACAAATAAAGTAATTTTTTGTACAATTTTAAACTACAAAACACGTGTTTCTAAATCGGTTCCATACACATAATATTTCATTTTAAGGACTGGATTATGCTCAAAAAAAGAAATAGGACCATAACGAGGAACAAAAATACTTAATCAAAATTCGCTCACAGTCTATCTGCTTAGCCTCGAGGTTGACTGGTAGAGAATGCTTTAAAGCATTAAGTCCGCCTTTTTGTACTGCAAGATTTTTATTTCGTGCAAAAAGATTAAATAAATTATAGAGTTAGCAAAATATCGATAAGGTAAGGTATCTATTAGACATTTTAGATTCCAATACATATCCTAATTTTGTGCATTGTTCTACTAAACGAGCCCTCCTCGCCTCTGACAGGACCCTACCATGTTGAACTTCCTATAAGAAGATTACCTATCAGTCTCCAACCAAACTTTAAAACACACCCTGATATCAACCTTCAAGCTACTCTCATAAGGTCTATGTTTACTTTGAATTTTTTGGTACGGTAGGTGTCTTCTGTAACATTCAATATAGAACTTTATAAGGTGGTTAGAAGGCCGAGTTTGCTTCGAGATGGTGAACAGGGTGCCAAAGTTCGGAAACAAATTACAACATTTTCATAATCCGGCAAGTTGCCTGTTTTATTATAATTTTTAAGAAGGAATTAATGATGCTCCTTTTGTTGTGATTAAAATGTATTGGTGGATTTTCTTGCTTTTGCTTTTTAGTAATAAGGTTTTGTATTAGGTCAATAATGTTAAACATTAAATCAAAATAGACCGACCTTGGACAAAAAGATAATAACTCTTATAATTGTAAACATAGATATGACATTAAGGGTCGGTTGCACCAAACCGTCTGTTACCTTTTGTGTTCGTAATCAATTTTTTTTTATTAGTAGCTATAGGAATTTTTAGACGTACATCTGCTACGTGACGTTGATCTGTTTGTTAACTTGTGGTGATGCAACTGGCCCGTATATTCATCATAATTTTATATCTGAATGTTTTTTATCATGTAGAAACATCTGTGAGCGATATTACATATTTTTAAATTAAAGGAAAAATGGAAAAATTCACACCTCCGCCGGTAAATGTTGCTATACGCCACCATAAGGCGTTTAAGAATTGACGGAAGGCATGGATAAATTCGCACACATCCAGCAGGCCTCTGTGGCGAAGTTGGGAGCGCGGCTGGCTCCGGCAAACCCAGAGGTCGCAGGTTCGAGTCCTGCCGGAGGTGTGAATTTTTCCATTTTTCCTTTAATTTAAAAATATATAATTTTATATCCGTCACTGTCCAGATATAGAGGTATAAAATAGTTTTATTAAATAGAAGTGAGAGAAGTAGTACTTTACGCACCAATGTAGTGGCATTATGAAGGTACTGCAAAAGAGCATTTCGAATAAAAACTATCACTTGTGCAATTTTGAACGACCTGACCTAGACAAGACAGGCGTTTAAGTAATCATCAAAAAGTCAAAACAAGTGTTATCAGTACGAGTATCGCAAAACGCTACTCGCTAAGAGGTCAGTTTAATGATAAATTGATCATGACATACTTTATTAAAAATATGTTTAAGCGGTATACACTCATACGTCCTGTGATATTACTTATTGATTTAAGTCGAGCAACAATTCAAACTGGGCGGAGATTAGTGCTGTAAACAACTTAAAAATAAATCACAATGTTACCTAATTTTAACCCAGAGAAATATAAAAAAATTAAACGCAACAACATACAATCACGCCTGTATCCCATAAAGGGGTAGGCAGAACACATGAAACTACTAAAGCTTCAGTGCCACTTTTGGCAAATAAGGGGTTGAAAGAAAACGAAACTGTGACATTGCAGTGACAGGTTGCCAGCCTCTCGCCTACGCCACAATTTAACCCATATCCCACAGTCGCCTTCTACAACACCCACGGGAAGAAAGGGGGTGGTGAAATTCTTAACCCGTCACCACACAGGCAAACGCAAATACAATTAAATTATCAGTTGTCATGTTAGCCCGGGCAAGCCCGGGTATGCACTAAAGGCAATGGGCCCATGATCCCATGACACATGGTATGGCTTTAACGGACTTCGCTACAAGGAAATAGCTACGGTACAAGGAAATGTGTATCTGGCTCTTGAGTGTACATAATATTATTTGTGTTGTTGCAATTAAAAATTAAATATCACGTAACATGTAGGTGTGCAGGGCGCGCAATGTCGTTTTTGGTTGAAAATATGCCATTGAAAGATCGGTGTATTTAGTGTGATATCGTAAAAACATTGTTAAAGCAATGTAGAAGAAATTCCGTACCTCATACTAGTGGGAACGAGCTTTAAAAGGTATACAGTATGAAGTATTTATTATCCAATAAGTAGATAACCTCTTATCAATTTGACTTTATGTTTGCGTTAAAAATCGGAATGTTTTTGCAAGTGTCAGGGGCAAATGTGAAGCTGTCTTGATAGTCAGTGTCTGTGCTTGGACAATTATGGGTTTCATAAAAAGTGCAGGTAATTTTATTGTTTAATTTAGTAAAAAGTGTGATTTATTTTTTTCAAATTTTTCGCAGTTTTGTATTACTTAAATACATAAACGATTTCTTATTATTTTGTTTTTATTTTTGATATAAGGTAAATAAATTTCCTGATCGTCACTTTTTTTTTTGTTTTGGCACCGATTTTAAACATAAGTCATTGGTTAGCGCGTGATTTAAAGAATAAGATTTTATGTTTATACGTTTAGAAATCGGTTTTTTATCGCAAAACATTTATTTATACATACATACATACATTCACGCCTGTATCCCATAAAGGGGTAGGCAGAGCACATGAAACTACAAAAAGTCTCAGTGCCACTCTTGGCAATAAAAGGGTTGAAAGGAAACGAAAAATGTGACAATGATATTTATTTATACAATACTTAATATGTACTTATTAAAATTTAAGAAGGAATCTTGAAGGAATCTTGTTCTCAATTTTAGGTTTCGCGTTCGCAACGCTGCTTCTAGCAGCCGTTCTCCTCCCGGCCCTTGCTGACGAGGTCACCTGGAAGAAGTGCAAGAGCACCGACGTCCTTAGCTCGCGAGCCCGCCAGGCGCGCTCCATCAAGACCCACAGCTGGGACCTCAAGGCCACCAGCCTCTATCTCACCCACTGCAATATACTCCATCTCCACAACTTCAGCGGACTCCCTAAAGTCAAAACCATAGTTTTGGCCAACAACAATCTGCAATTCGTCAACCCAGAAGTCTTCAAAAAAGTATCCGGGATAACTGAACTAGATTTGTCCTTTAACAGACTTAGCACAGTCCCTGTCTTTGGGCAACATGGTATTTTTGAAAGCATGACGAAACTATCACTTAGTAATAACAGGATAACTTTAGTTCTTAATTTGGAAACTTTCTCGTCCATGAAGGTGTTACAAGAGCTTAACTTAGATAACAATGTTATTCGTCACATAGATGGTGAAGTATTCAAACCTTTGGTTAATTTGAAAACGATTAATCTGGCTTCTAACAAACTTTCTTATATCCCCGAAGGTATGTTCCAAATCCAAACATTAGAGACCATTTACTTGAACGATAATGCAATTGGATACGTGTCACCAACAGCGTTTGGAAGTAGTATAAAAACTTTAGACTTATCTGCTAACAGACTTGCGTATCTGCCA
Organism: Leguminivora glycinivorella; assembly: GCF_023078275.1. NCBI lineage: Eukaryota > Metazoa > Arthropoda > Insecta > Lepidoptera > Tortricidae > Leguminivora > Leguminivora glycinivorella. Next base: position 23,728,564 of record NC_062981.1, read on the forward strand.
AAAGATTTTGTGTCGAAGCTGACCACTGGTGAATCTAAACTGATCAACTTCGAGTTAGCTTCGAATCCTTGGCAATGTGCGTGTTTGTTGGAGCTGCTTCATGATGTGAAGAAGCTTGGTGTGTGTGACGAGTACTACAAGTATGTGTTTGATGGCGAGAAGCCGTTATGTGTTGCTCACGAGCAGACAGAGTGCAGCAGACCGAGCGATGATGAGGTGTTGCTGTCTGTGGAGCTGGCCAACGATTATATAACCCGTACGAAACCTTATCCTGTTTGTGCGTAAATAAGACTTTAATAAAATTTATATTGATTGTTTCACATTGTTTTATTTTAAGAACTATTTCAACGCGTTCTATTTATTTCACGAAAGACAATATTAAATCATGCCAGACGTTTAAGCTAACAGGTAATAGAAGAAAGTTAATCTAATACTAGTATACTGGGAAAAAACTATCATGGCGCTAAATTGATCACCCCGAAGCAGCGACTTATCGGCCGCAGACAGGGAGCAACTTTGAATCCTATTCGAGATTAGGTACGGCTTATGGAGTTGGATACTTTTACCCCAGTCAAAGTTTGTGCTCGTGTGGGCGAAAATATCTGTAATATATAAAACTAGTTTTTGGTTTTTTTATACGTAGAAAAGTAATTAGGTCTAAAACTGATACTACCAATTAAGTACATAGTGCTTCAATTTTATCGTATACATGCAATCGTAACAGCTCTAACAAATTCAAACTCAATTAACAACAAACTTAAACTCAATTAAGGTAGGTGTCATTGTTATATCACAGAGTTCCTAAGGTCACTTCTTGGCTTGACTGCCTTAGTGAGTTTTCACATTATCCGGATGTCGGAAGGATTTCAAAGGAAAAAAAATCAAAGATGGAAGCTCAAATATATGGAATATCGGTCCTACATCCGATGTCGGATCGGATAATGTGAAAACACTTATAATGTGTATAACGTCTAAGCTCAATTGATTGCAAGGAAGTGGATCTTACAAAATATTGCCTGACCATACACAGGCCCTTCTTCCCCACTGGGCTCCCCAGGGCCTCGCGATGGATTCGGGCCCCATAGTTATTTCTAATGGGACCCATTATCCTACTGTACCCAAGGCTTCTAATACTTGAAAGACGCCCCTGACCACCTACGTTCATTTTTTTATATTTCGTCGGTGGCAAACAAGCGTACGGTTCGCCTGATGGAAAGCGGTCGCCGTCACCTATTACCGTATTAACTTATCTACTCCGTCTTAAATCACCGAATTTCAGACACATAACTATCTAAAAGACATCAGTAAGGTAAAACTCCCTTCGATATGATAATTCCCTACCATCATCATACATTATCACAAAAAGATACAAGCCATAATCCATAATCCGAGCCATTCCGCTCTGGCCATTAATATCGTGTTTACTCCGTGAATGCGACGACAGCCGCGCCATAAAACCTCTTGGCAAGCTCGCGATACACAGTTCAAGTAGAAGAGACAGTATGGTGAACTATTCTTCTGGGTTATTTCCTTCAATTTGGTGTGCGCCTCACCAGACTGCAGACACAGGAAGAAACGCCCAGAGTTTGCATACCCCTTATAGGACGGCCAAAGCTGTCAAGCTTATAATTATAAATAGTTTCCGATTAATTTGATGCCACATTTTCTATACATATTTATTTCTACAGATAATTCAATCTGTAGCGGCCGCAGCTAGCTAGAATTTACACACTCGACGATACTAGTACAGAGACGACTTGACAATCTCAACAATTATTGATATCTTGTTTACTCCGTGAAGACGACAGCCGCGCCTTAAAACCTCTTGGCCAGCTCGCGGTGCAGTTTATATACCTGATACAGTAAACCTTCTCCTTTTATTCGGCCTTCATTGATTAAAAACTTGGCCTGCGTCGTTAGGTCGTTACAGGAAGAAAGGCCTAGAGTTCACAAACCCCTTTAGAAAGATCTAAATTATTTAGCAGTTGTAGTTGTAGTTAAAACGAAAACTGGCATTAACTTCAATATCTGATCGTGCTCAAAACACGAAATAAAAAACAATACACAAAACTTTCTTATACACCAGAGCAGCTGGCATGATTACGTGTCAAGTGATCACTCGAACGAGTAATTACTCGTACTTCTCATTCGAAAAGTGCCAACTAATGAGAATGGGGTGAAAGGTATATTTGTTCACCACTTGACTGGCGACTATCGTCCCCTCTTCGATTTGAAACTGTTGTTACAAAGACAATAAATAATATTTTACTGTAATTACAAGTAACGGGTTTGATCGGGGTTTTGGTGTGGATTTTATTTTAAGCTTCATTTTTGACAAATCCACAGTCTGTTATTGTAATTAGAATACTTGCCAAAGTTCGAAATCTATAATTTTGTATTATTGATAAAGTATTATTAATCCTCGTATTATTACTATTATTAGACTCAGAGACAGAGCCGCCAGATCTTCCTCTTACGATTATTAACAAGGATGAAATGAAACTTTGGCAGAGTGTGCATAGAGTTCGTATCAACTCAATAAGGTTTACAAAAGTTAACACTCTCTAAGGTTTACAAAAAAAACACTAACTTTCCTCAAATTCTCAAGGCTGATTTTCATAAGTATGTGTCAGAAAATACTGTTAGGAATACGAGTAGATATTTAACATTTCCTGTCGACAAATGTTACTCGAGTCTGCAAGAGATACCTACCACGACCCTGCACGTATCCCCTAGATGGTGCTAAAGAGTGACAAAATTCAGGCGAAATAACAGGCAAAGAATACTTACGAAAGGAAACAATTGCCTATTTTTAAATTGATGCCATACGACTAAATAAAATATATTCCTGTCCATTTCTGCTGCCTGTAACTTTTACCAGACTTATGCTAATTTCTCAAGCTACGGCAGGCGGATATAATATACCTACTTAACGACTCACAGTTAAAATACTGTTTTCCTATCCTATGCGCGAGGCCGTAAATTATGAGGTTCCACTTACTTGCGCGCGATTATTCGTCACTCGGATGTTTTCCACGCGCTGCCCGGTGACCGGATTAACGTGTGCTGATGTTTCTGACCTTGTGGGGATTATGAGAGCCTGGGATGCGCTTTGGCAACTAATTTCAAGATCTGGAGTAAATACTAGTTTTATGAAAGCGACTTCCATCCGATCAACCAAACCAGATGACAAACTTTTGCTAGCCGGTAACTGGATTATCTGGAGCTGATGTTTCTAACATATTCGGGATTAGGTATATTAAACTAAAATCTTCAAAAATTCAAGTATTCTTCATTCGTAATTCAGAAATTTTCGCAATTTATCCCAGAAGTCGTTTTACGAAAGCGATTGCCATCCGGATGGCCGACTTTCCAACTACGAGGACTAACTAACAAGGGCCTATTGGGACTAATTCAGTTTTCTCTGGATGCTTTTTTTTACCGAAAACCGACTGCAAAATAGCAAATGTTATTTTAGTAGATCGAGTTACCGAAAAACTCATTGGTATGAGTCAGGGTCCGAATGCATTACCTTTGGATCAAAGAAGAAGAACAACACAAGAAGCATCTTCCAAGCGCTAGCCCACCGTCCGGCGTTCACGGTTGAAATGCTGTTGACCTTTTGGGGATTAGCTATAATTATACTAAAATATTCAAGGAAATTATAGTCTTTCATCCGTTATCGACGCATTTTGCTGCGTCTCATGGGAGCCACAGAAAAAACTAAAACGTCGAACTACTACGATAGGGCACGGCTGGCGTATCAAATTGCTGTCAGCTTAGCTCTAAGTAGGTATGACTTATGCAACTCTAAGTAGTTATGACTTATGTAACAATTAACAAGCACTTTACTTTTTTACAGAAAATACCAACGTAATATTATATCATCCATACTAATATTGTAAATGGGAAAGTGTGTATGTCTGTTTGTTTGTCCGTCTTTCACGGCAAAACGGAGCGACGAATTGACGGGATTTTTTAAATGGAGATAGTTGAAAGGATGGAGAGTGACTTAGGCTACTTTTTGTCTCTTTCTAACACGAGGAAAGCTGCGGGCAAAAGCTAGTTTCTTATAATGGAAGTTCGCTAAGTAACGCCTGGCTCAATTAATAAGTTGATGACGAAAATACTAAAATAATGTATAAGTGGCATAAAAATATAAATTTGAGTGCTTCCTTAGTCTCAAGGGCTGTTAAAACAAAAAAAATACAAAAACTATTAGGAGCAGTTAGGGTCAGATAAACTTTGACGAGTACCACGGCGGTCGGGGTGGTGTAGCAGTAAAACACGTCAGCCGCGATAGCTGGACACCAGTGGCGGGGCGTCGATACAACTCGATTCCCTACGGGTTCCCTAAAATTCTTCAGTATCTGTAGAAGTTCATACAAAACAGATCCCAAAAACCCCTTCGGCTTTATCAACGAAAATGTTCACGCCCCGCCACTGCTGGACACCTGGGTTCGATTCCCGGCTTCACCAACAGTCTTGATAGCTTTTTCTTTAGTGTGCCTATTCCAATCAGTAATATAAGGAGTGACTTCAAAGTTTATTCCCATATACTTTCCAATAATAAACACATTATGTATATCTATATCAGAGCTAAGTTAAACATGAAGTGCCTACTCAAACCAGTGAAGACATTACCGTTCTTTGTCTTCATTTGGTAAAAAGATCAACCGGTCGATGGAATGTAGGTCAAGTTTCCTAATAAGAGAAAATCTCAGTGTAGCCCTTAACGTTATTAACGAAACCAACCCTTTTCCTAATAACATGACGAGCGAGACGAGAGCAATATCACGGCGGGTTTCTCATATTATTTTCTCTTGTGAAAGAAACGTCACAAAAAGACACAAAATCGAAGCACAAAAATGATCGGGTAATTTCGAAAGGGGAATCTTGGTATGATGGAAATAATGTTGATTTTTATGTGACTTTCGAAATTACCCCAATGCACCCTACATAAGCGAAGTAGGTTTGTTTGTAATGTTTGTTGACAACGTTTAAAGTGAAATCAAATTCACAGTTTAGAGTTGACAGGTTAAATGATATTAGGCTAGTAGGTATTATGTGTTTAAATTAAAATATGATTTGAAAGTAATAAATATGTATGTCGGTATGTAAATAAAGTTTTTTTCAGTACAGATGGTGTTTTTTTAGGGTTCCGTAGTCAACTAGGAACCCTTATAGTTTCGCCATGTCTGTCTGTCCGTCCGTCCGTCCGTTCGTCCGTCCGTCCGTCCGTCCGTCCGTCCGTCCGTCCGCGGATAATCTCAGTAACCGTAAGCACTAGAAAGCTGAAATTTGGTACCAATATGTATATCAATCACGCCAACAAAGTGCAAAAATAAAAAATGGAAAAAAATGTTTTATTAGGGTACCCCCCCTACATGTAAAGTGGGGGCTGATATTTTTTTTCATTCCAACCCCAACGTGAGATATATTGTTGGATAGGTATTTAAAAATGAATAAGGGTTTACTAATATTGTTTTTTGATAATATTAATATTTTCGGAAATAATCGCTCCTAAAGGAAAAAAAAGTGCGTCCCCCCCCCTCTAACTTTTGAACCATATGTTTAAAAAATATGAAAAAAATCACAAAAGTAGAACTTTATAAAGACTTTCTAGGAAAATTGTTTTGAACTTGATAGGTTCAGTAGTTTTTGAGAAAAATACGAAAAACTACGGAACCCTACACTGAGCGTGGCCCGACACGCTCTTGGCCGGTTTTTTACGCACTAGTGCGAGAAGTGGTTCAATAAATAACAGGTCGAAACTTCGGAAGCTCATCTGTACTGAAAAACGTCGTACGATACTCGTGCGAAAAGGAAATTCGCAACTCGTGTCGATTTAAAACACTCCCTTCGGTCGTGTTTTAATTTATCGCCACTCGTTTCGAACTTCCTTTTTTACGCACTTGTATCGTAATGTACTATTTCAGTAAATGTTTATGTTTGCATCAAGTTGGTAACATTGGTAAGACGCCACTACTTTAAATGACAGACGACGCGTTTCGTTCGATTTCACGTTCTGTTTACACGACTCATTATGAGCCACTTTTTCAAAGTATAAACCATTTAATAAATTATGTTTAGTATGACTAAAAATAAACAATTATATATGAAATATCAATGTTTTAAACATTAATCACTTAATAGTATGATTACAGTCTTATTCTGTCTTAGTAAAATATACTAATATTAAAACAGCTCGGTATGTAGTCGTAAAATGGAACGCATACTTTATACGCACGAGTACGAAAAATAGAACTTCTCGCACGCTAAACCGCCAACAAAAAGGCACTTTTTGAGCAACTGTATTATAAAACGTCATACGATACACGTGCGAAAAGGAACTTCCTTTTTTATGCACTTGTATCGTAATGTAGTATTTTGTACGCATAATTAAAAAAAATCGTGTACAGATGCTATACCTGTAGCTTACATTTTCATTCAAAGATTTCAAAGGCTTCCTGTACTAAGAACTCATTTTGATAATTATTTCCAGTAATTCGTGTTCTTAGCTCAGTGTTTCTCTGGACATACATATATATTATATTAAATGGTATTTTAACTTAAAATGTCACAGCAATAACTGTTAAGGTGACCCATATTTTGAGAAAAAAACATCCTTTTTGTAATCTACATGTAAGTACGGCTGTCTGTACGCTACGTATGCAGGTACATACTTATATTATGATACAATGAGAGTTATAATCAAACGATATACTCATTATTCTATAAGTTTTAAAGCTTATTTAAAAAACAATACTCAATGTTTTTCTTTGACCAGTCATGTCATAAAAAAATCTAAATTGTGGTAAGTAAGCCTGTATTGTAAAGCCGCTATACTTATATAAAATGTACACAAGTATAGCCAACTCCAACTTCTAGCAAAACTTATTTCCCTCCCATCACTTCCCAAGTTAGCAAACACATCTGCCTGTCTTCAGCCAACATGTTTTCTTGAGCATGCATGCACAAACAGCCTAACTGCATATGCGCGGCGCACGCATACACCTTTGTCGCATATGCGGCCTCAAATTGAGAGAGCGTAAACAAAGTGGCGAAGCGGCAGGATAGCAATATGCAATTTAAAATGTATTTTGCGTTACGAAATTCTTTGTAGCTTCGGCGGTGGAGCGTAAGTGTTGATGTGACAGAACTATTAGGCGCGTTGCAGATAATGCATCCGACCTTTGAGAATTTATTTTCTGTTTGTGTTTCTGACCGTGTATCTAGAGTTTTTTTCAGGCGTTTGAGAAAACGTTGAGAACATTCCGTCATATTTTAATTTCCTGGTAAATAACAGGAAACAAATATTTAATAGTGTAGTTAGTTAAGTACATAGTTATTCGTACGTCTCGGAAAACTAAGTAATTTTTTTTAAATCAAGTATCTAAGCGATGCTATTCTATTTCTATCGCATCGCGATTCTGTCGCATTCCTGATGCGATAGGAAATTTTTCATAGTTATTTAAATCCATTTTGTAATAAACATACATACAATCAAGCCTGTATTCCATAGAGGGGTAGGCAGAGCATATCAAACTACTAAAGCTTCTGTACCACTCTTGGTAAAATAAGGGGTTGAAAAAAAACGAAATTGTGACATTGCAGTGACAGGTTGCCAGCCTCTCGCCTATTCCACAATTTAACCCATATCCCACAGTGCCTTGTACTAAAATTGTAATAAAATATTTAATTATTTACATGTTTTTTGAAATGCAGCAGCAGCTAGTGGCAGTAGTAGCAATTCCATTAGCACATCGCGACGGCCCGGGAGACCGCGGCACGACTCGACACGAGTAATTAAAGATAAAATCTTGCACCATCTTGGAATATTCAAACCAAAAGGGATAGTATTAGTTCATAGTTTTATACCTTATTGTTTCGGACTAAATACATATGTACTGTGTTGTGAAGTCCTTTTCTACGGGACTAACAGTTCCTAGTGGACATCACTAAAAATCGTAATCAAGGAAATTATTTAAAAACTCAATTTTCAGTACAGATGGTGCTTTTTTTACGCACTAGTGCAAGAAGTGGTTCATTATACGTCAGGTCGAAACTGCGGAGGGCCGTCTGTATTAAAAGGCGTCGTACGATACACGTGGGAATAAGAAATTCATAACTCGGTCGTGTTTTAATTTATCGCCACTCGTTTCGAACTTCCTTTTTTACGCACTTGTATCGTAATGTACTATTTCGTTACGTTGCCTGTACCAATAAAATGTAATAAATACGAGTACGTTTTTCAAAGGAGGAAGAATTACAATATTTACATACTTCGTAAAAGTACCCAGAGGCAGTCAGAACAAAGCTTCCCACATACATATTTGCGTACTTACTTTTATTGAAGATAATAAAAATGTATTAAGTACGCCAAAAACATTACTTTAACAAATATTACAATATTACTTCAGCTCCAAAACAACCATTAAGTTATAAAAATTTCAGCCAAATCCCAAAATCGCATTGAAGTGAAGGAACAAAATATTGGTCTGTCTTATAATGATTTGGGTTGAAATATTCATGGCAAGGGGTGGTTCCCTTCTCCCCCTCCCTCTGACGCCTCCCCTCGCCACGCCATCGCCCGCACAATGGTGCACTCTGATACGATTGAAAAGTAAAGTTTTTGTTGCTGTCGAGATCGAGGGCTGAGCTTATTGTGTTAGGTGCCGATTCGTCACGTCAGTTTATTATCAGATACATGACACCGTTAGATAGACTACCATGTATTTATGTCATTAATACAATTAGAAGAATACGTGTGATTTAAGAGTATATCGCGGCGACATACTCTTGCGCTATCCCTGACTGACTGACTGGTGTCAGAATCAGAATCAGAATAGTTTATTTGCTAGAATACTTAATATTAACATATGGTACATGATGTTGAGGTACATTAGGTGACAGTATTCAGTCGGTGAACGACATGCAAAAATTATAAAAACATGAAAACATTATCAACACGATAGCATTTCCATAGCATAAATTAATACAATTACAATCAATACAAATTCACAATAAAATTACAATGCAAATTAAAATAAAATAAATGTAGTCAAGATAATTATAAAATGAGTACATGTCCAGTCATTATAATTACAGTAACAGTTTAAAGTCAAAACAGTAATGGTGGATTAACAACCTAGTTGGCTTAGTTGAGTATTTCTTTTTTTTGAATTTTTTTTTAATTTGTTTTTTTTTAGGGAATTATAGGTCAATTGCAATGAATTTTAGGTCACGAGGACTTTCAATCTCACTGGGAGACAAAAAGCGTCCCAGAATTTCCATACATTTTTGTTACTTTCCTCTTTTGTTACCCTACACAACGTGTACGGAAAATGGTAACAAAATAAGAAAATTTTTAACTATAGGATTGAAAAAGCTAGTAATTCTGAGTAGAAATAGATGTCCTATCACTCCATTTCGTTTTAAAATTGGTTTTAGGGACACAGGGTAGGTCTAAACACATCGACAGAACGGCCAATCGGGATAACATGCACCGGGAACCCCCCAGTCTGCAGCCGCCGCAAAATTGAAAAATTACGACGCGGGGTGCGGATTATACCGATTCCCTCAATCGGCATCGACGTTTATGGCCCTTTTACTTATACCCCCTGTACACTGTACGGGCGGACGCTTCGTTTTAATAAACGTAAGTAAGATGTAGTGTACTGGGGTCAATTTGATTTCATTTTCAGAATTTTCCGCTGTATATCGAACATGGAATAAACTAGTAAGTGAAATTGCTTTATACAACTTTCAAGTATAACGGCCATTTGGCAATAATTAACTGACTTTTTTGTGAAAAAAACATCGTTATTAAAGTGGCACTACGATTCTTTTAATCGTTGCATTAATATTCGGACTTGTCATGTTGAGTCAACTATCGGGATTTCATACTGATACAATACTCGTACATAAAAAAAAAACAATAAAAATTCAAATTAAATTTAAAAAAAAAATGTGCGTGGAATCCCTCCGCGCGGAAGAAATGAAACTTCGTAATGTGGAAATTAAAATAGGAAGGGGTATTTCAAAATTCGAGTTGGCAACACTGAGCGTTACAATTGTAATGAGACTTCCAACGCTGTCAGTTGGAAGTCGCTTAATTTAGAAGTTTCACTTCAAAAACCAATTTGTTATATTTTTAATCAATAACATCCCTTAAATTACAATACTTTACGACAGCATGTAACGACAATTCATTTTCGATCCCCTAACTAATCTCTCCTATAAAATAAATTTATAGTTTAAAAAACTCTAGAAAACACGCTTTTATAAATGCACGTAAAAGCCAAAAATAAATTATGGATCGTTCAAGTTGTCTCTATTGCTGGGATGAAGAGTAAACTATGTGCTTTTAATTATAATATTTGATTGTAAAAGCGTGGGGCGCTGCAGTCGTGCTGCAAGTCCAGTTAGCGCGCCAATCTGTGTAAACTCTTCTCGTAATATAGCTTAACTTGATTTCTCAGCAAGTTATACAAAAAGTTTTTCCTGTTATAGCGCCCCACGCTTTTACAATCAAATATTATAATTAAAAGCACATAGTTTACTCTTCATCCCAGCAATAGAGACAACTTGAACGATCCATAATTTATTTTTGGCTTTTACGTGCATTTATAAAAGCGTGTTTTCTAGAGTTTTTTAAACTATAAATTTATTTTATACTTTTTAGTCGTTTATAATGAAATATATTTAAAATTTAAACAAAAATATTATTTCAAGTAGGCGAATTTCGCAAGCCATTTGTGGCTTAACACGTATTGCTATTGCTTAATAAGAATTAATACCACCTGATGTATAGGTACCAAGTTTATCGCAATAAAGTCATTCATTTAAAATTTTTTTCATAGTGCTGCGCTAATTTGAAGATTAATGCAATATTTTTGATATTAATAAATGACATAACATCGGCATGTGCTGATCCGGATTACGTAATGTTTGCGGACGATACTTGCATTATTGTTAACGCGGATAACGTTGTACTAAACATAGATAAAACTAACATAATGCATTTCAAATTAAAGCACAAAGAGGAATTTCCTTTGAACATCGTAGTTAATAATATTCCAGTGCCCCAAGTCTATGTAACTAAATACCTAGGCTTCATGATCGACTCGGGACTCACTTGGGTTCCACACATCGACTACGTGTGTAACAGGCTGGCCTCGGCATGTTATGCATTATCCAGATTAGCTCCTACACTATCCATTGAAAACCTTAAAAAGGCTTATTTTGGATATTTCCATAGTATCCTGATACAGGGGGCTGATTTATGGGCGACATCTGCCGACCGTGATAGACCCTTCAAGCTCCAGAAACGAGCATTGAGGACTATTGCGCGCGTACCGCCTGATCACCCCGCAAGGGACCTATTCAGGCGTTACAAAATCTTAACTCTGCCCAGTGTGTACATCCTGACGGCCTGCAGATATGTAAGAGCTAACCTGCATGAATATCCGCTGCTCGGAGTCAGAAGCGAAAGGTGTCGCGCGAAAAACCTACTCGCACACCCGCCAAGACGGCTAGCCAAGGCTCGCGCATCGCTCAACGCCTTCGGCCCCAAGTTATATAATTGTATCCCAAGTGATATAAAAAACTCCACCAGTGACACAATTTTTGACAAAAAATTAAAGGGACTACTCCATGAACTTGCATGTTACAACGTTAACGAATTTATTCTAAATGTGTAAAAATCAGCCAGGACGGTAGTCATTCAATACCTACTATGTATTTAAAGGCCAATATTGTATTAACTTGAATAGGCTTACATCAGCTAATGTAAAATATTTAATAATGAATAATTGAAATAACATAATAATAATAATGAACAATGTATAATAATAATAATGTAATATATGTACTAATAATGTATAATAGGTACTTACCGATAAGTTATGTATCTGCATTAATGTATGACGTGTAAAATAATGTTTTACCAATAAAGTATCTGAATCTGAATCCGAATCCCAGAGCCCCCTTACTTTTGCTCTTAAGGGTCACAAGAAAACCCTAACCCAACTTATTTTAAATACTACGTTGATCTTTCTTTTATGCGGGGGCTTCGCCCCCCGAGCCCCCCTTTTGTTTATATACTCTTGAGGGTCACAAGAAAACCCTAAACCAACTTATTTTGAATACTACGTTGATTTTTTTTTTTGCGGGGGGCTTCGCCCCCCGAACCCCCCTTACTTTTGTTCTTAAGGGTCACAAGAAACCCTAACCCAACTTATTTTACATACTACGATGATCCTTTTTTTTGCGGGGGGCTTCGCCCCCCGAGCCCCCTTTCTTTGCTCTTAAGGGTCACAAGAAAACCCTAACCCAACTTATTTTAAATATTACGTTGATCTTTCTTTTATGCGGGGGGGCTTCGCCCCCCGAGCCCCCTTACTTTTGCACTTAAGGGTCACAAGAAAACCCTAACCTAATTTATTTTAAATATTACGTTGATCTTCTTTTATGTGGGGGGCTTTGCCTTCCGAGCCCCCCTTACTTTTGCTCTTAAGGGTCACAAGAAAACCCTAACCCAACTTATTTTAAATACTACGTTGATCTTTCTTTTATGCGGGGGCTACGCCCCCCGAGCCCCCCTTTTGTTTATATACTCTTGAGGGTCACAAGAAAACCCTAAACCAACTTATTTTGAATACTACGTTGATATTTTTTTTTTGCGGGGGGCTTCGCCCCCCGAACCCCCCTTAGTTTTGTTCTTAAGGGTCACAAGAAACCCTAACCCAACTTATTTTACATACTACGATGATCCTTTTTTTTGCGGGGGGCTTCGCCCCCCGAGCCCCCTTTCTTTGCTCTTAAGGGTCACAAGAAAACCCTAACCCAACTTATTTTAAATATTACGTTGATATTTCTTTTATGCGGGGGGCTTCGCCCCCCGAGCCCCCTTACTTTTGCACTTAAGGGTCACAAGAAAACCCTAACCTAATTTATTTCAAATATTACGTTGGTCTTTTTTTTATGCGGGGGGCTTCGCCCCCCGAGCCCCCCTTACTTTTGCTCTTAAGGGTCACAAGCCCTAACCCAACTTATTTTAAATATTACATTGATCTTTCTTTTATGCGGGGGACTTCGCCGCCCGAGCCCCCCTTTTGTTGCTCTTAAAGGTCACAAGAAAACCCTAACCCAATTTATTTTAAATATTACATTGATCTTTCTTTTATTCTCTTCGCCCCCCGAGCCCCTCTTACTTTTGCTCTTAAGGGTCACAAAAAAAGTAGCCCAACTTATTTTACACACTACGTTGATCTTTCTTTTTTGCGGGGGGCTTTGCCCCCGCCCCCAATTTTGCTTTTGTTATCAATTTTTCTTTTGTAAGCATGTGGACGCTAGCCCGCGACCTGGGCTACATATTTAAGGGTCACAAAAAAGACCCTTACCTGACTTAGTTTAGATACTTATTCGGTCTTTCCTTTTTCCGCTCATAAGGGTCGCAAGAAAACTCTAACCTAACTTAGGCCTCGCTTCGCTTCGGTCAATAATAGGTTTGTTATAACGTTGAAAACGTAACGTTCAAAGTTCATTACGTGGCCTTTCTCACAAGCGCAAACACAACTATGATACGATATGCCATCATGGAATGCCAATGGCAATCTTCGGGCTTCATTATCAGACCTTGAAACCTAGTCGTGGTCAAAGTTCATTACAATACTTTTCTAAGAAACCCAAAAACAGCTATGATACGATGTTCCATCATGTAGTTCCAGGTCATATCTTCCAGCTTCATCATCCAGACCTTTAAACCTAATCGTAGTCAAAGTTTATTACAAGACTTTTCTAAGAAACCCAAAAACAGCTATGATACGATGTTCCATCATGTAGTTCCAGGTCATATCTTCCAGCTTCATCATCAGACCTTGAAACCTTATCGTAGTCAAAGTTCATTACAAGACTTTTCTAAGAAACCCAAAAACTGCTATGATACGATGTTCCATCATGTAGTTCCAGTTCATATCTTCCGGCTCCATCATCAGACCTTGAAACCTAATCGTAGTCAAAGTTTATTACAAGACTTTTCTAAGAAACCCAAAAACAGCTATGATACGATGTTCCATCATGTAGTTCCAGTTCACATCTTCCGGCTCCATCATCAGACCTTGAAACCTAATCGTAGTCAAAGTTCATTACAAGACTTTTCTAAGAAACCCAAAAACAGCTATGATACGATGTTCCATCATGTAGTTCCAGTTCATATCTTCCGGCTCCATCATCAGATCAGTTCAACAGTATCATATTATTGTATTGTCATCAGAACTACATACAGCTGCCAATTTTCATTACGCTACGATCCTTGGAAGATGGTTAAATTAGCCTCCGCAGATTCCATTACATAGTTAGTTACATACACGACGACCTAATAAAAGCGTGTTAATATCGCGCGCTGTCACAATTGTCAACTATTTATTCACAGAGCAAATCCCCTGCCAGAGTAACATCGACACAACTCAGTGACTTCTATCGTTACTTATCACATTTCGTATCCGAATAAAAGAGAAGCACATTTATTTAATGTTTCATTACGTCGATCGAATCGCCCCTAATTTGATTATGAACCATTTCGGTTCGAAAGGGATTATATTTATTTGTTGCGAATCGAAATCAGACATGCATTACGATAATAAACTGGAAATGCAAATAAATACGTTTGCTGCTATTTTAAAAATGTGTACCCAAGGTCTTTCCCATCACGGAACAATGGTATTCCGGACCTTTGGGAGGCGTGCGCGGGGCCGAAGCCAACGTGTAGAGGCCCTTTCGACACTTTAATGAAATGTAAGGTGTACCCAAGGTTATTATTGTTTTAATTACAACTACAGCAAATAAGTATTCACATACAATTTTAATTAGCTCAATAAATTGTATTCAATCGTTATGAAATAAATTAAATATTATTTATTTTTCCCAATTTGTAACGAAATGCAAAAAATAAGTATTTTCTACATTTTTAATCCCAAATCTCAAGGAAGGGGGTTTTCAATTCGTCTGTGTCTTTTTTAATCATCTATTACAGAGAAAAATAGAATTCAAAACTTTCTAGCTATTCAATTCTCTTTGAAATGAAAACATGACACGTCATTTCACGCCTCGGCCGCCCCTCGCCTCGCGTCACAATGCCACTCCTACGAACTAAAACTAAATTTTATTTTTGCATCTTTCCGCAAAATATTCTTATTTTTTTATTTAGCTTTTTTTAAAATTTATTATACACGTTTCAAGTTTCTTTATTTGGCCAAGTAACAAAACAAGTTACACCTAGCAAGTCAATTACAGGTCATTGCTAAAACTAGTCGTGCAATGTCTTAAAATTAAGCTTATATAACACAAATTATATTGATATTCATACACACAAGAAGTTCATTATTTTATCAGTAAATTCATTAATTGAATTGAAGTCCTAATTGAAAGAATCGTTTAAGTTTGTTTTTAAATTATGTAGGTACATACATGTTAAATTTCTGACAGAGTACATATAACATAGTATTGAAAAATAATAACTAAGTATAAAACAGAGTCGATCATCTTTGCCGCCTGTCTATCTGTCCATATGCTTGGATCTTTGAAAGTAAGCAACGGATTTCGATGCGTTTAAAAAAAATAGTGAATAAAAAAGTCCTTCTCGCTTAGAAAAATAATATTATCTTCTGCTACAATGATCAAATTTCATTACTTTTACAAAATTATATAACTTTACTTTTATTTAACTTGTAAACCAATTCTTTCCGGCCTTTCACAATCAGCCTTCAAACAAAATCGAATAAAAACTGCCTGTAGCCCTTTTGGAAACATTGTCAAAGCCTTCCTTTGGGAAAATATAAATTGCGGGCGTAATGACGACGCTGATTACGCGCCGCGAATGCGAGATGAGAATTGAAAATATTTGAGAAAGTAGGTGTAGTAGGCTCAGGAGGTAGCCGATGTGACATGAGCATTAAATTGCGAAATTGCATCTTCTGGGAGAGCTCACTCCATCGTAGGGCACGTCTTTGCCTTTGGCTAGTCTGTGGTCAAGAGTAAGCCCACTCATAATAAAAATAAAAATAATAATTAACACGTTTAAAATTTTGGAAAACGACTAATGTCGAGCTAGCCTCTAAGAGCATGCCAAGCTTCATTCTGTCTACCACTCCATACCATTATCATAACTTTATACTATTTCGGGTTATAAAGGGCACTAAAGACCCTGTTCTTAAAAAAAAATGTTTTGTCTACAAAGTGTAAACTCTTGACTTCGAATATTAATAATATTAATTTAATTGTAGACACGCTTCAACTCCATTAGTACCTATTATAAAGTGTCGTTTTCTATATACATGTAAGAATTGTAATCCTTTAAAAATCGCTGTCAAACGAATTGCAAAATAAGTTGTATCGCAATTCGAAAGCCATTATCGATTGGAGCCGGACTCCAGACGAGGGTTCCGGCTTCACAGGCTTCGATAGTGTGGCGGATAAACGCGGGTGAATTTCAATTACGAATGTTATTTTACTTAAGACGATACGATACAGGTCAATTCTCCATACAAACGCTCTCGACTATTTCCTCCCTGGTTTATGAAGATAGAGCAATGATTTTTTCAACACAGATTATTATTATTTTTATCTGTGTCGGACCGTTTTGATTTTTTTGCTATTTTTATTTTAAAAGACGAGAGCAAATCAAAAATTTCTAAAAACGGCCTTTTTCAATATGGCTCAAAAAAAGGTGTGATATTAATATAAAGATCGGTAACAATTAGCCAAAAACACACGGTCCGACACAGATTATTTCATTGTTATTCAGATTCTCAAATTTCGTTCCGTTTATATAAGTTTTGAAGGAGGAAACAGTCGAGAGCGGAACCTCGATTTTGAAGATTTTTTCGCAATATCTTTTAACTGAGTTGTTCTTAATGGACATTTTTTTTTGGATAAATCTAGTTAATAACACTAGTATATTTAACTGAAATTCCTTTCGCTCCCGTAGCGTCTTAACTAGGTTACTTACTTGTTTTAAAACTCCATTTTACTATGTAAAACAAAAGTGACTGCACTTCCGTTGCTATACACATCTGAGGTTTTTAGACGTGGTGACCTGACACACAGGTTCAACCTAGTTTGGGCACCAGTCTCCACCCCACAAGTTTTTTCACTTATTGTAGTTACATATTTAATTAATTTAAGAAAAAAACTATTGTACACTATGTATACTTTGTGGTGGAGTCAATAAATGCTTTTTTCATTTTCAATTTTGATTTGAATCCACACAAAAAGAAAATATAAGTTTGGTGTAATGGCGTCTCGGATTTGAAAATTGTCTTTAAAATCATATCCTCAATCCGAGGTATCTTTGATAAAAGGGCATTTTCAGAAATTAGGACCCAAAATAAGTGACATTTGTTAACAAAAATTAACTCGATGTCAGTTTTGTGACGACAAATAAGAATACAATTTGTATTGCTTATAATTTACGTAATTAACACAAAAGCAATATTTTTATTGAAAATTCATGGTTAATTGTCGTCACACAACTGACATCGAGTTAATTTTTGTTAACATCTTTCACTAATTTTGGATCCCATATTTTGAAAATTCCCAAAAATTACACAGCATAATAGGTAAACTAAAGCACCGTGAAAACATTCGAATACGGCGTCTGTCTTGAACTTAGACAAGGGTTATAGAGGTTTAGATAGTGAGACGGATAAACACGGGGCTCATTTCAATTTACTGTAAATCAAAGTGGGATTTTACTTTTAAAATATTTACAAGGGGACGGTGGGCTTAGTTAGGATTTATTCTTGCCGAATGCAGACAATGCTGCTCAAAGTTTTTGCATCTGATAGAAAAACCTACGTTATTGGTTCGCAATCATTTAGTTCACAGATTTTAGGACTCATGGTAAAAAAGAATACGGATAGGTTTTTACAATTAAATAAAATTCATAAAAGCATTGAGTTTCAAATATTTTTTTCCTGTCCCCGTAAATTGTTATGAAAATAGATTTAATGTTGAAAACCTATTTATTTTACAGTTTTATATCGTACTGATTTTGTAAATTCACTCACCCACCACTCATTGGTGTCATTTAATTTTAATTATATAATTATATTTCATGCCAAGTATAATTAAATAACTAAATCGGCAACTAATATCACCCCTTAGACAATGTAGTATGGAATGGAATTACATGCAATTTTTTTTAAGTTTTAGAATATTTGATAATAATATCGTAAACCTCACAAATTTGTTTTGGAAGTGCTACGCCGTTTAAGCCGTTTAAAGGCGCTATTCCTTTTGTCCATAAAATTTATGTCATTTTCCGTGGCATTTATGTTATCGGCGTAATGTATGCTAAAACTACATAAACTCAGGGTATAGCCCGGTCTGTCCCAGTTTTCCCATTTAACGGATCATATAGTAATTGAATCAAAGGCCTATGTTTCTCATATTATGCTTGGAAACATTGTCACGCGTTGCATATGCAGAACGTTACTTTCGCACAACCCTATTATGGCCGCAGTATATATTTCAAGAGTTTTATAATTATTCACACTCAAATTGCGCGATCTCGCAACCGTAGCACTCAAAACCGATAGCCCTTTCAAAAACAAACAAATTCAATCCAAAACTTCACCCGAGCCTTCACCCTCTTGTCAAATAAATCCAGACCCGTCGAGTTCACGCATTGTTCTTGTTGCTATGTTGTTCATGTCTATTGTAAACCAGTAATGTAAGTTAAGCTTTTAAAATTAAATGGCATCAGTCCATTGGTGGGACTATTTTGCCAGTATCAAGGTGATGTAAGCTATCTGTTATTGATTTTGGTACGGTAAGTACGACAGTGTTCGGTAATTGGCACTTGTAAATTGATAGCTAGATTTTACAAGGGCAGGTGGGCTATCGGCCGTTGACGTCAAAAAAGTGGCTAAATGCGTTTCGAGATTAATAAAATTCTTCATCAGCTTCTCACTACAACATTAGTTTACTGCATAATAAGCTATAGATATTACACTTTAAACAACATTAATGAGCAAAAGATGGAGAAACTTGCCTCCTAGTCAAATCAGCTTCTTTTTAAGAACTGTCAAAACGAATTTCAACGTCTTGCTAATATGGAATTAGTATGTAATCGAATTGAGTGACGTCATGGTCAACTCAGTTACTTTATATATTTCTACCAGACTTAATAAATAGAAATTGGATTTAAAAATAACTTCTATCCATGTTTTTCTTACATTTATCTGATGTTTTATTTCGTGCATGGTATAAAATATTTTATTTTGAGTACAGTCAAGTACCCTATTATTCACAGCAGGATACCGCTAAGATGGCGTTCGCACCGGACGCACCAGTAATATAATGCCATTTCGAATTCAACGGGATAAACGTAAACAAACTGCCGTCACTGTCAAAGTAACACTTGCAATTCAAGTGAGGGGTTCTCAATTTAAGGGCCGACAGAAAAACCAATAACTTTCAACCAGTTATTAGCGATCACTCTATTACACACTTAAAATCGTGAATTGAAAAAACACACGATAACTGTTACATTTTGTTATTATCCTTTGCAAGACAAAATGAAAACCGGTCCAATAATGACGAAGTACTGTTATATCAGATACTTACAAAACCAATTGTAATAACAAAATATGATAAATACATCAGAGGATGGGGCAGCTTCATGGTACGAGGTGTAGTCAATGATAGACACGAGGTAAAGTAATTAATCCAATCAATCCATTAAATTGATACGCACCTTATTATGCACCACCGTATATGAAGACGGTTTTAATTAGCCATTATTGACTATCACCTAGTTTCGGAAGTTGGTGAAAAATGATGTTTAGCGGCCCGCTACTTGGTCACCCATAATGATACCAGTGCAATAAACAAACTACCCGATAAAAACAGCTTTTTAATTTCGATAAATATACCAAAATGTTTCACAAAATTTATCACCAAGTAATTTTTAGGTACAATCAAACTTATTATGGTGACAGGAGGCAACTACTCGGCACCCAAACACAATACCAGGTCATCCCGGTTCGAACCGGATCTGTGCAACTGTCCGGGATTATGCCACAGCAATACACTAGCTACACAATTACAGCCTCTCTGCCAACGACTTAGGGTTCTCTGTAAATGCATTGTTGTTGTTACTTACAGTAACTCAAAGAAAACATGGCGATGGAATTGGATTGGGTTTTGTTTTTGGTATTCATGATTTATTCAGATTTAATAAATTAGATTTTTTTTGTATGTATTTGCTGATATTTTATTAAGTATGTAATAGTAGGTAGGTACTATCAGCTACAAAAGTGCATGGCGAATTTATCAAAGAATTCATTCATAATTTCTCCACACAATTTTGCAGCTCACTGTACTAAATATACCATGTCAAAACTTGTACCTAAGTTCTCTCAGCAACAACTTTGGCTAATTTGTATTGGTTCTGCATCTGTATTTGGTTGGTTGGATGATAATTATTTATTTATTTATTTAAAATTTTATTGCACAACCAAAGAAACATGTACAAATGGCGGACTTAGTGCCAAAAGTCGTTCTCTACCAGTCAACCATTGGGTAATGATGATAATAATGTTGTATGATGATAAGTAAGATGATAAACATGGTTAAACATTATATCATTTCATTAATGTAATGTGAATGCACGTTCGCATTGCCGGGTTAGTTTACAATTAATATAATATATGTGGAACAAATCTGACACGGCTAAGTAGTTTAACTTCTGTAGAAATGTCGGTAAATTTTGGGCGGATTTTTTTCCTTGAAAAAGAAGCCTAAACTGTATAGCACTATTTATAATAAATATCTGGGCGACCGAGCTTCGCTCGGTTCTATTTTATTATATCACGTCTTTAGTGAAAAAAAACTCTTATAAATACAAAAAAAATTCTGGCTGGGATTCGAAACTCTGACACCTGCGATCTGCCTGCGAACATTAGACTGACCTCTTACGACTGAGCTACGCGGAGCCGATGTGCGGAAATTAACGACCATATTTTACGTTTACTAACGCGAAAGAAAAACGCACGAAAACTCGATAAATTCGCAATTTCCGGGATCTAAGGCTAAGCTAGATCGATTTTTCACCCCCGAATACCCCCACATAACAAATTTCAGCAAAATCGTTAAAGCTAAAAAGTAAAGATAACTGTAGTCCCGTTTTTATCCAAATAAATATGACAAAGATATGTACAAGTCAGGAAATAAGTTTGTAAGAATATAAGTATGTTTTATTAAGTAGTGTCAGTTGGAATAACACTTGATAGATCCTGCTGCCGTGACGTGAGTTCAAATCTCTTACAAAGTCGTACTTTTCCACTAAATATTAAATTTATTCTAAGCTTATTACTATTACTCCATAATAGTGAACACGGGCAACCGTCGACCCTACAAGCCATCGGCGGCCGTAGATCAGGCTCGCGAGTGTTTATTCAAATGCAATGGCCGCGCCAAATTGACCACGCCGCGCGCCACAGTGCACAGTGGCACATCAGTTGTATGTAAATATATGCAATGGGGCTATACTATCAATAAATAATTAAAATTTTGAAAAAAAAACCCCGACATAGTGGACCGATTTTCATGATGCATGGCTAAGAACACTCTCGACTAACTCAGCTTTCAAACAAAAAAAAACTAAATCTAAATCGGTTCATTCGTTCGGGAGCTACGATGCCACAGACACGTCAAACTTATTATTCCCCGTCGTTTTTGCGTCGGGGGTCAAAAAGGAGGAAATAAAACCGAAAATACGAAAAGAAGCCTAATGATTGACGTGGTTCATCATTAGATAACTGTTTAAAAATAACGCACGCACGCGCATAGTAGTATCAGGAATCAAAAATATATTTTTGTTAAAATGTTAATAAAAAATCGCTCCGAAAATAAATTAGGATGCTGTCATATGTAAAATATCAATCTCAAATATAAATTAGGTAATAAACATTTTTAAATACAAATCAGAATTTGGAACTCGCTGTCAGTTTTGTGACAATAATTAAACAAAAAATTTCAATGAATGTATTATTTTTGTGTTAATTATACTCTATTCAGAATGTGAAAAATTTTTAGACAGATTTTATGTTTAATTGTCGTGACAAAACTGACAGCGAGTTAATTTTTGTTAACAACTTTTGTTAACTGGGGGGGACCCAAATTCTGAAAATGCCCAACTATTCCAAATTCCAAGTCTCAAGTAATTCTCGAGATATTTAAAAATATGATGTGATGTTATGTTATTTTTGGAAAGGAACCCCAAAAAAACGGTCTCGTATAAGACACATACGTATATAGAAACAAAATTATATTATTTATGTTATTGTAGGTCACCCAAACACAACCTAGACTTTCGCTCCTCAAAGGCACATATTACCAATATACTAACTCTTTTCATTTACCCTTAAACTAATAACACACTCCCAATATTTCAATAAAACACAAAAAGCCTATATTTTATCAACAGCCAATTGAGTCGTAGCAATTTTGTCGGCAATTTTTCTTTTTTTACCGTTTTATCGCTTGTAATGCTGACGGCAGGTTTAGGTATCATTAGTTATCATTACTTCATGATCGAAATCCGATGGAGTTAGTTCATGATTCAATTTTTACGTGGGTTGAGTATGAATAATGTTTGCATTGCGTTTAGGGGTAGAAAGAGACAGTCATCATGTTTGGTTAAAAAACTATTTAAAATAAAAATTGATTAATTCGAGAATATTTTCCTTTTGTCCGTATTAAGTCGCAAGGATGCGAACATGTTAGATAGGCCATGTCGGAGAACTCAGAAAATATTTGCCAAAAATTGAAATTTTGAAAAAACCCCCGACCGCGACATAGTAGACCGATTTTCATGTAACATGGCTAAGAACACTCCAATCGATCTGCAGAAATGGTGCGCGGTGGTAATGGTGTTGGTGGTAGTTCCTGGATTAAATCCGGTAGTTTGCTTGGAATACCGCGAACGCGAGTGTGGATTCGATAAGCAGAAAGAATCCACACTCGCGGTCGCGGCATCGCGGCGCGATACGCGCGCGACTGTGGAGACCGCTTATGATGTCACATCATTGATTGAGTATTGTCCAGTAAATTATACGATTAAAGATTCGCTAACGAAACGAAACGCTTGCGCTCGTAGATATTTTTATTTATCGCTCTTGCTTATTGGCGCGACAGAGCCCGACTTTCGCGGCGTTTCGTTTTTGTTTCTCGTCGCAGAAATGCCATTCGGCTACGGCACCCTAGCACCTATTAACATACGATCACGAACCGACAGGTTGTACGAAATCGTAAAACCAACCAATATAGAGTGATACAGTACTCGTAAAACGTATCTTAGTATTTTCCTTGCTCTTAGACATGGCCAATCTGACATATTCGCACACTAATGAGAATGTCCTATCACCGCTTTCCATTTTGGCGTTGGGTTTAGGTACATATACATACATACAATCACGCCTGTATCCCATAAAGGGGTAGGCAAAGCACATGAACTACTCAAGTTTCAGTGCCACTCTTGGCAAAAAGAGGTTGAAAGAAAACTAAAATTGT
Source organism: Leguminivora glycinivorella (assembly GCF_023078275.1). Taxonomy (NCBI): domain Eukaryota; kingdom Metazoa; phylum Arthropoda; class Insecta; order Lepidoptera; family Tortricidae; genus Leguminivora; species Leguminivora glycinivorella. Next base: position 23,752,144 of record NC_062981.1, read on the forward strand.
GACATTGCAGTGACAGGTTGCCAGCCTCTCGCCTACGCCAGAATTTTAACATTTTTTTAAATTTTTTGTTTAGGTACACTCGGTATATTAGTCTATTACTTTCTCAGAGGTTACTGTTCCTAAACACTACCTGTGTCGGAGGTCAGCGTTGTACGCGGTAGTAATGTGGATAATTTATCGACTACAACACTTGTACTATCACACACCATTCACCATCCATAGCCCTTATCTCCTCACCCATAAGGCTCACTAAGGATCAACATGTTTCACTAATGCTTGTACTAATAGCAACAGGGTTTGATGACAAGAATTATACCTTAACTGGTTAGCAGCAAGAGTCAGGAATGGTCAGTGAATTTGGATACCGTTTAAAGGCTCCCTCGCGAGTTATCGTGGTCATGTTTTAAAGTCAAAGTCAAAGTGGTTATTTGTAGAACAGCTTATTTTATATTCTAAGCAAGGACCATTTAATACTAGACTGATATAGCCCATAAAAAAAGCGTACCCCTGAAAAAAGCTTAGTTTTTGCTTTAAAACTAGATGGCGTTGTTTCGTAACCCGGGAGTGGAAAAAAACATATTTTCACCCATATTTTTACTTGTTTTTATATTATACTATGAATAACTATCAAAAAACTTTATTTTAATATCAAAATATTGGCTCAAAACACAATTTTTACAAATTATATTTTTTGGTCGGCCTCGACGTAGTTGTGATTGCTTCACTGGCTAAGTTTGTTCGCATGTTGTCTAATTATTGCCAAATAAAATGACTAGATGACGTTGGTGGACTAGGAAAATGTCACATCCGTTTCGTTGTTCATTAATATAATATACTTAGTGATAAAAAACCTATATGTTGAGCTCAAATACGTTCAACAAAACGCAATCATTGTGCCAAGAATTTTATATATATCTCTGGATAGTGCGTGCCGATCAATGAGTTGAAGCCAGGTTCATTCACCTTTACTCCTATGTTCTATCTCATTCCAACACTGTGATGTATTGCCAGATAAGTTAATTAAAGAAACGTATAAAACATTCTTCAATCAAATTGACTTACTTTTCTTTGTATTATACAAAAAAAAACTCAATCAAAAACCTTATTTCTCCGGTATTTACCTCCTGCGTACTATGGGAACACTAATAATAAAAAAATATGCCCGATATGTCAGAATTGTCAAAATTCATTCTCCGATTCAGAGATTTATTTTGCAAAATAAACGTTTTTCGACGATTTACTTAAGTTCTGAGCTATGTATTGCATAGTGAACCATTGTGGAAGTAAATGGAAACCGAAATCCGACGTAAAATTTCACAAGTAAGTACTTATTTTACCAAAATGTTCATAAACCTCACTGGCAATAAATTTTCTTCTATTTTGCTTGTAATCTTGGTTAGTTCTTATCATTATATTGGTTTCATTGTCTCAAATTATATCAAAATTCCCACGAATAGGTTTAGAACGATAAATATGACCTTTAAAGAAAAATAATGCTATGTGTGGTTTTACGACTAGGGTGACCAATCTTTTTTCTTGCATGGTATTTACTCTTATTGAATGGAGCTAAATCTATCAACTTGGTACGGTTTCTATGTTCATAGTTCATATCACAGTATAATAATACCAACTTTATATAATTTATGTCTTTACAATTAACATGAATAATATTAAACTTTTCAGTGTTCCAAAAGATGAAGGAAGGAGGCAGCATTGGCTGTTGGCTGTCGATTGTACCGATAAAAGGAAATGTTTCAGAGCGTTCGACAATTTGCAGATTTGCACTTTAAGCCTGAAGATTATGACACAGAAAGAAATTTTAAAAATCAGTCCAGTAACGACGGATATATCGTGGCCTAAACATTAAATTGAGATACATATATACATGCGAAGAGAATTGAAATACGTACGAATTGAGAACCACCTTCCTTGAGATTTGGGGCGGCGCTTAAAAATAAAGATACTGTATTAAAACGTCCTAGTATTTCATTATTTCCCCATTGACAAATACTTCCCTTATATTTTTGTGGCTATTCCCACTAGTTACCACCAAGTTTTTACCTGTCCTAACTACTGGGATTTCCCCCACATTGTTAATTAACAAAACCGGGGTTGATAGCTACTGGGATTAGTTTTCCCAGTAGTTACTACCAAAATATTATTGTGATGACCAAAACACTAAAATATATATTCCATTGCATGCTTTAATAAACACAGGTGTCAGTTAGTAAAAGACAAATACTTATGTAACTCCGTATAGACAGATAAAGTCTAAGAAAAAAACTTACCTCAAAACCATACAGAAAAAGGTACGGTGAGCTAGATGGCGATACACCTTTGGGGTAGGTACGCTCAGATAGATGGCGCTAATATTAATATTTGACATTTTAACACATATCAATATCATATCAAGCTGAGAATATTGTCAAAACGGAGGTTCAAAGGTTTTAAGCCTGTGTCGAGAGATGTAATACGTCAAATTCCGCGGGATATCCCTAATGTATGCTTAATCATGGACACCCTAAAGAAAGAGATGCAAGACCGGCGTGACGTAATTCAAGGTCAAATTTTCTGGCTTCAAAGTAATGTTCGGCGTGCAACATCCATTGTATATAAGATTCTTGCATTGTGCCAACAGATGTGACATCCATGTCACATCACAAATGTCATTGCATGATTTATTGAATATTCATAATATGGATATTAAATATTTTAGAATCGCAGCAGCAATGCGAGTAGAGATACAGAATTAATAACTGTATAAATTAATAATTGTATGACCAATGACCTCATACATAAATTTACCAGTTTAGGTGACAGAAGGCGAATCCAATTTGTAAACATTAAATGTGCTAAGGAAAAGAATCTTTCCGATTTTCAACGGGACACGGCTGAAGGGGCGAGCTGGTTTCGACTGTGCCCGTGCATCTCAATTGTCCAGAAAGTTCATTCGAAGATCATTTTGCTTATAATAATCTGAGTAATCACAGTGAACAGTTTGACAGTATTTCAGCTAACATGTAGAGAGACTTGCTAGCTTCGTCGGTCAGGCTTCGTCTTGGACAGAACGCGGATAGTTCAGCGTTTCTTGTATGTCACTCCGAGCACCCTAACCATCGGCAGCGTAGGCCATGCACTGGCCGACTAAGTGTGGCACTTTGGATTACGTTTTTATAATAAATTAATGATAGATTGTATTGTTTTGGTAATATATTTTCTACTCTTATACTACTCGTTTGGTACACGTATAAACCTAAACTGAGATAATAAATGAATAAAAATAAATAATTAGTGAAACTCTGACATAATAAGTAATAATTAATGAGACTATGCGTTTTCACATTATCCGATCCGATATCGGATGTAGGACTGATACCCCATACATACATTACAGGCGCTATCTTGGATTTTTTCCATTTAAATCCTTCCGACATCCGATATCGGATCGGATAATGTGAAAACGGACTAAGACAATAGATACTTGGTTAGTGTTATATATGCCTATGTAGGTATATCCCACCGAAAACATTCTGTAAAAAATAGCCGTCTCGATGGAACTGCTTGTTTATCTCTAAAAAGTAATGAAATCTACATAAAGTTCCTTACTGCGATTTCTTTATTATTATAGTTAACTAGCCTTTGCTGCGGCTTCGCTCGCGTTAAATTCGAAAATCCCTCCACAAACTTCCATCCTCCATTCTAAGGAAGTGGGGGGATATAAAAAGAGACAAAAAGTAGCCTATGTCACTTTCCATCCCGTCAACTATCTCCACTTAAAAAATTACGTCAATACGTCGCTCCGTTTTGCCGTGAAAGATGGACAAACAAACAGACACACACTTTCCCATTTATAATATTAATATGGATGTTGTGTGACTTGGCCGTTGAAGTGTAGTGGTGCCGGCGACAGATTGGTGCAATGGTGTCATGGAGCACCTGGTTATAAACTTCTTTATACCCTTGTGTATAAACAAGTTTATAAGTTTCATATTCGATGGTCCGAGCTATGGTTCGTAAAGCCATGAAGCCAAGCTGATAATTATTGACGCTAAACGTCGATCGAAACGCAGTCTGAAGTGGGTGATAGACGTACGATACGAGCAAGTATGCCTACTTATGGCTCGACGACCTTTTTCGATTGTGTGTCACCGTAAGTACGCGTAAAAACCGCCGCGCATAGTAGTCGACCATCCAACGCGTACTTGCTCGTTCGCCTATCACCCACTTGACGTCGCGCCAACACTTTATGGAAAAAGCGGGTTTTCGACAACTACCAATAAGATTTTAGACATTCAAAAATCTTCAATAATACTCAACTGTTTCGGTCGCACTCGTTCAAATATAGGGGAATATATTGGTGTGAGCGAGACGGTCAGGAGATTGATTGTCAACATGATATCTATCATAAACACCGTTCGAAATGGCCTCATTAAAATCTAAATTTTAAATATATTGAAAGTAATATTATTAATCATTGACGTCACGCTCAAAATGAAAGAGATAGAAAATTTGACAGTATGGTACTCTTTTGCATGATTGTCATAATTCAAAATAAGAACGATGGCTTGCGTTGTAAACAGGGACTGAAACATGACACGGGCCCCTAGCGTCATCTATATACTTTTCACTGTATCACTTGTAATGCCGTTGAACTCATTGAGTAATTATTACTTCGTATAGAGGAGCTATAGCAAACAACGAACGTGTCACAGCCTGTAAGCTGAAGGCGGGGCGAGGGGGCGGGGTGTGAACCAATTGCCTGCTTCCGTAACGTCGCAAGCGCTACGATTTTACTCGGCGCTTACGACCTTTCGGTCGCGATGATGAGCCCTGCATAGAGTGCCTAGATTAGAAGTCGTAGTATAGAAGCGACATGGGTTTACATGGGCACTTTTTTAAATTTATGACTCTCAATTAGCGTGAGTTGTTAACAAAAAACATAAATAGCTGTTAGTTTTGTAACGACAATCAAGCTTGAAATCTGTATTTAAAACTAAACTTTTTTCACGTTCTGAATTTAGATTATAGCTTAGTATAATTTACATAATTAAAACAAAAACGATGTTTTTATTGAAATTCCATGCTTAAAATTATCGTTGCAAAACTGACAGCGATTTAACTTTTTCTTAACAACTCTGTGAGTCCCAATTTTTTTAAATGCCCACATAGAAAGCTGCATACGGACTGAGCGTACATGTGTACACGTAGCCGCAACTGGATATTAGTTATTTATGTGACATTTGCATAATGGCAGGCATTAAAACATGAGTGTTGTTTTTGTTGTGTTAATAAGATAACATGAGTGTTTTAATGCCTAATTATGTATAGTCGCATACATAACTTTAACCCTTCGGGTGGCAGCACGGATACGTCAAATAGCTGTCAGGTGGCGGCGCCATTTTGCGCGAAAATGCTCAAGTGCCAGAGGGTCTGAAGTTGGTCTGAATAGTGATCAGCGAGATATTGGCGGGAGATACAAATTTAATGATTGTTTCTTATTTTTGCATGAAAGTTGTATATAAAAAGTTTGACGCTATAATGTGCATAAAATAGGCTTTTAATTACACTGACAAACATTTGCTGTCGATATGTAAGTAATTAGCAAATCCTCATTTTAACCTAAACCAAGGAAAAATAATCCGGATTCTTGTATAAAACAGACTAAAAAATACAGAAAAAGCACTACTCTTAAGAAAAACACTTTTTTTACAAACATATACATGGATATACATCAGAAAAGGTAATAAAATTACACTTTTGCATTGAGATTTTACATATTACAAGCGTATTAAAATTGGGTATGAAATCCGTCTCGTAAAAAATCTGAGGTAACTTTGAAATCTTGTTTCGTTATTATTTATCAATTATATGTTTGAAATTATATACTCGTTTTGTAGAGCGTCTTAAGATATATGTATTATCACAGGCTTAAGTAACAAAAGTTCCGATTTTCAAAAATAGATGAGTTCAAAATAAGGCATGCGAAAGCTAAAGTAGATAGATGACCTTCGTACATTCTTTCATAATACCAAGTTCTTAAAGTGGTTTAATTAAAATTTTGGGGATTTCAAAGCTACATTAAATAACAATGTCTTAGTAGTGACATATTTTAATAGAAAACGACATACAAATGGGACAAAATTCGTCTAAATTATTACGCACATTTTATCCACATCGAAAATTGAATAAAATGGCCACGGTCGTGACCTTGAATATTGTGTCTCGGTAATGAAAAATTATCGAGTTTTCAGTATAAAGATTTCAGTATAAGACTTTGGTTATCAAATAGTTAACCTAACGATTAAAGTGTTTTTTTAGGTTATTAGTACTAGATATATCTAAATAAACGCCCAATTCCTCGGGCCAAACCTATTCATCACTCGATTATTTGAAATAAAATGCCAAATCAATAAGTAAAAACAATCAAATTTACGATTAAATTATTGTAAACTGTTTAGTACTTACCCAGGCACATTATATTTAAATCCGTATACAATTTTGTATAGAAATACACACATAAAAACACAATTTGTTTAACATCAAATTTTTAGCAAAGGCCCTGTTGCCTGGCGCTTTTAAAATAAGGATTTTCTAATAATATTTATATTACAGGTAATTATTTTTGATGCGACAATTAATTATTGTGTTTTCCGCTATCTATTGTTAAAGTTTTTGTAGTTTAGGTGCGCGCGCAAACGTTTAATTTTCCCGCCAAATACGCAATGACCATTCGGTCGACTCCCGGCGCCATGGCACTTGCGGACATTTCAAATCGGCCGGGAGTCGACCGCTCAGCACTCGGGGACTTTTGAAATCGGCCGGGAGTCGACCGCTCAGCACTCCAGTGTTTATCTGCATCCATGTGGTGTATTGGGCGCGGGTTTATCGTCCCATAGAAAATTTGGATTTCGTGCGTTTTATACTCTCATAATTTGCTTGACCGTCTACCTACCCAAATTCATTCAGGCAGGTTAGGTACTGCACTTACATTTACAGACTCACATGAAATTCGACACGCGTATTGAGAGTCTTATAACATATTCTCAATACGCGTGTCGAATTTATATAATTGACCGAAATGTCGGAAAACTGTGCAATTTTGACAATAATAATTAAATAACCTTTTTTGCGTCGATAAATATATATAATTTAATGTATGATAGGAAACTTGAACTTGAACTTGCGATATTGTCACGTCTGTTTTTGTTGCATTTTTTACTCTTTGGTTTCAACGAAACATGGCCGCCGCGACATGGCGCTTTGGCATGAGTTTATATTGATACATTTTTTAAAAAGTAAGCGTGTTTAAACAAAAATGCAGTAAACCTACGTATGAAAAGTCACTCCTTGGCTTTTGTTAGATTTTCCTGAGCAGTTTGTACAGTACCTCACTACACATGACGGCATTATTTAGACGAAATATTTATCATTGCGATACGTCAATCTACCACAGCCGTTCGGCACAGACTAAGCGCGTTTGTGCTGATCAGCTCTAAGTGTTGTTACACAAAATCAAGTTGAGGTGCCCTCTCTAGTTAACATTATTACTCAAAGGTTGAACTACCGCGTGCGTATTTAAAAAAAAAAACAACATTTTATTCAAATGACACTCTTAGTGACATCTAGCGACATAGATTTACGGCTGCCAACGGGGTACGGTATTTAGTATGGACTCTGCTGGTCCTTTATAATCGTCCTTGATTCTAAGCAAAGTTTTAAAAAGATTCTTATTTGCGAGTTATTGCGGGTAATATTTTAAAACGGTACTTACCTTAGGTACAGCGGGCCAAATCTCGACTGGGGGACAATTGTAACTAATCCATTTTTTCCATTATGATGTTAAGTTCTACATGTATCCACTGAACACGCCTACCATATATAACCAGTGGACACTCTATTTAATATTGCAAACATTGTAACACATGGAAAAAATGGACCAGTTACATTTGCCCCCCAGTCGAGATTTGCCCCGCTGTAACGTACTTTTTATTGTCAGAACAAAGTATTTTAGTCTTTGACAGAAAAACCCTACATCTCACATTTCGTTGAATCAATTTTGTTAGTAACAGTTTAACGACACTAAATCACCATTATCTTTAATTATTTTTAATCGCGCATAGTCAGGTCAACATAATTATTATAAGTTGGTGACAGAATGTCATCGAGATGTTAAAAATAACATTTACACCGGCAAAGCTGTTAAATTCGTTGCAAAATTATCTTGGTCTGATTCTAGCAAAACTAATAATATATTCGATAAGCCACTTGTTCCTTTGAAATCGGTTAAAATCTCTGCATAGCTTTGGATATTTAAAACACTTAAATGCAGGTAAAGTTTTAAAAATAACTTCACAGACATTATTAATTGAAGTCAAGTCCTCCATTACTTTCAAAGCGTTTCATCTTAAAAACTCGGAATGAGTAATGCAATACAAAAGTAACTTGTATATACAGGGTGTCATAAAGACGGTCGAGTCAGGCTTCGTGAAATTCGATCTAATTAGATGACGAGCACAAAGTCGGCCGCTGTCTTTGTGAGTTGAGGCGACATACTCCGGCTGTAGGCTGGGATCCCGGGAGTTAATTGTCAAAGTATTTGGGTAAAAAAGTAAGGTACAGCGGAGAATTACGACCGGAGAGAAACTGATCGATTTTTTACATATTTCGTGCCACATATGACCAGTGTACACTATTTGACAATACAAAAATTGTAAAACATGGAAATATCAAGGTGTTGAAAATTGTCGCTCAGTCGTAATTGGCCCGCTGTACCTTAATACATAATTATATAATATACAAATACTTACATACACAGGAAACATCCATGACTTAGGAACAATATCTGTGCTCATCAGACAGTTAAATGCTCTTACCGGGATTCGAACCCGAGACCGCGGCATAGCAGGCAGGGTCACTACGCGCTAGGCCAGAAGACCGGTCGTTAATTATTACTGTAAAAAGTACTATTTAATTAATTCACCTTAACAAATTTTCTATATTACCTTGACAAAATCTCGTCGATAATTTTATTGTACATTTTAGTACACCTCTCAAATGTATTGACACGTGAAACATTTACATACTAACATGTTCATCACATAATATTTTTCATTTTCTTATATCAAGAAATACGCACTTGGACTCCGGTCTATAATTCATAATGCCATTGTCCCGACTCCGGCCTTGCGCCAGTCATGTTCTTCGGGTGAAATGACCAGAATAGGCAAGACCTATCATTACAAAAACTCGTAACAGGTATGAAGGTCAACGTAAATTGGTTGATAGAAGCGAATGTGAGGCATGTCATGTAAAAGTTAGCACAGAGACAGACGTATTGTGTTTGTTGTTTGTTTTAAATGTCATCTCTTGAGTTATGTAGCTCACCAGCAACGATACTTAGCGTGGTTTTATGATTCGCATTGCTTAAGTTTTGGTGATTTATGTTACAAATGCTTTCTTCTTTATTATTTTATTCTTTCATCTTGAAGAGATCAACTCACAGGAATAAACTGAAGCACTTTGACCATAATTGGCTCAAGGCTGCGACAGCTGAGAAACTGTCATCCTTAATATAGCTCATGCAGTCATATTGTATTGTAAAAGTGGCAAAACTATACATACTTAGTGGTCTAGAGTATTAAATCTAGCGCCAGATCCAACATTTTAGTATTGAACGATGTTATTTAGTGTTATTACAAAAATAAATCCATACTAATTTTATAAATGGGAAAGTGCGTGTGTCTGTTTGTTTGTCCGTCTCTCGCGGCAAAACGGAGCTACGAATTGACGTGAATTTGTAAGTGGAGATAGTTGAAAGGATGGAGAGTGACATGGGCTACTTTTTGTCTCTTTGTAACGCGAGCAACGGCGCGGGCAAAAGCTGGTAGGTTATAATTCGTATTGTCAGACTTACGAAGATGTTCAGCAACCTAAAAAATGGCGTTTTAAAATGCGCCATTTTAAGTTGCATACTTTTGCGTCGGGGGTTAAGAATCGGGAATGATGTAGAGATCGCACAATAATATAACTGATATCAACTTGGAAAGGACACCGGTCAATACATTTTCATTCCACCTTTTACAGATTTGTCGCGTCAGCCTGCGCGAATATATCGGAATAAATATAAATCGCGCGGGCCCGATTGTCGGCGAGTGCCGCCCATCATACGTGGCCCGAATACTACATGCACTGCCGTTGTCACAAACACAGTAGGCGCGTCACTAGTTGAAAATCTCAGGGCTTTTTTTACATACGATAACCTAACCTAACCTAACCTTAATAAAACACTTTGGACTTTGGACTTTAACCACAAAATTAAAATTTTGAAAAAACCCCCGACCGCGACATAGTAAACCGATTTTCATGAAACATGGCTAAGAACACTCCCGACTAACACAGCTTTCAAACAAAAAAAAACTAAATCTAAATCGGTTCATCCCTTCGGGAGCTACGATGCCACAGACAGGCACACACACAGACATACAAACAGACAGACAGACAGACAGACAGACAGACATACAGACAAACAGACAGACATACGGACGGACGGACGGACGGACGGACAGACAGACAGAGAGATTTTTCCTTTAATTTAAAAATACATAACATTTGAATTTTTGATTTGATTTGAATAGAATTTGACTGCGCATGCTTGCAAATTTTAATGTTTTATAATATTGAATATTTTTATTATATAAAAAATAAAAATGTATAACATCCAATAATAATATTATTAATAATAATATTATTGGATGTTATACATTTTTATTTTTTATTTTAAGAATTATTGAGTTATCGAATTATTTGATGAATCAGTGCACAATGAAATTGATTTGAATGTATACTTATTCTTGATCTAATTTAATTTGATATAAGTACCTAAGTTTTCGTTGTAATTTTCTTTATTTGTGAATATGTGTACCTATGGACTAAAGTTGCCTGAAATAAATGATTTAATAATAACATAACACTTAACAAAAATGGTATAAGGAGGGAAAACCAAACTGCCTGCTGTGCCTGTCCACAAAGTCGACGCCTCCCGAACAAGATTATTTCCAACAACCGCCAACTCGTAAGTAGCCTACTAGTTAAATTCACAGTTTTTTATTAAGAAACCTGCCATTCTCCGTCGCTTTGATGAAGAAATGTTATTAAGAGTTTTGAATGATTCGCGGTGGTGACGGTTTTAGTCGCTTTTCGGTGAAGGAAAACATCGTGAGGAAACCGGACTAATTCCAATAAGGCCTTTACCCTTCAGGCTGGAAGGTCAGATGGCAGTTGCTTTCGTAAAACTAGTGCCTACGCCAAATCTTGGGATTAGTTGTCAAAGCGGACCCCAAGCTCCCATGAGCTGTGACAATTTTTTCTGTAAGAATGTCAAAAAAATCGTTAAGTTTCTGCAAATCTTTTTTGATAATTTATGTCAAGTTATCAGTCATCTATTTTGTATTCGTTCTCATAGTTTCAGTCAATCGTGAATCCCACGTATAGTAAGCTATATTATGTTTATGTAAAGACGATTCGGTCAGATAACTAGATCTGTTTCGTGGAATGCTACATTCCTAGGATTCCGAGCACTACATGTAAATCAGGTGTATGTACAATCTTGATATTCACAAGTAGCGATTCGATGTACTTCAAAATTATATTTATAATAATATGCATTCTGAAACCGAAGCGCTGGTGGCTTAGCGAGCAGTAAGAGCGTGCAACTTTCAATCCGGAGGTCGCAGGTTCGAACCCCAATGAGTTTTTCGGAACTTATATTCGATAATCGTTAATCCGTTACTTAAAAAGTTAACTTCGTTAATCGTTAAAGCGATACATTTCGGTAGATTTAACGGAAGTTAAAGTTAATCGATAATCCGTTAACACGTCATAAAAATAGGACTCCACTGTAGGTATTATGTATTTATATTTACTAAGTATCCACCAAAAAGCATTAAAACATGTGACGCCAATTGGTAAAAAACCGAAATGTAATAATTACGGTCTCTTCGGGCTTTTACCGCCGTTGGTTGGCTAAATCCTAGGTTTTACTTCGGATTGGTAATTATTGGGTCATTCATGCGGTCGCGATCGTGGTGAGTTGGTTTTTCAGATTGAGATTTGAGATGACAACTCGATGTTGTGGGCCACGATAACTTGGTAGAGTAATATAAGGCCCGCGCCGGACTCTCGATGCGTCGGTTAATGCGCGATTTGTCTGTAATGCCTGATGATTGCACTCTATTTCCAGGTTAGTGATCGATCTAGCACGCCTAATAAGATTTAGAAGATCTCGAATAAGTGATCCAAAGTCGCCAATTGGTCTTTAGACTGTTTTATAACCGACGGATCTGCTTTTACCGATAAAACCTAGGTTTTGCCGTACTATGAGCTTTTTAAGTAGCAGTAACAACGTGGTTTTCGCGGCGCAGCGAGCCGCTTGGGGTGCTGGATTAACGATTAACGGACTCTATTGTATTGTATTGTAGAACGGGCGATTTTCCGCAACTCGACGTCTAGCGCCTATTTTGCGTGATAAGAGGGAGGGTTTGGCTAGTCCTGCCATCCCAACTCCTCGAGAAATCCTACCAGACCCTTGATGTTGAGTAGGACCTCGGGGAGGTCTCTCGGAGATCCGAGATATTTTGCCCTGTATGGAGCCACCCCGATGCACTCCAGCACCACGTGAGCAGCTGTTTCCTCTGTCTCCATGCACCCTCGGCACAGGGGACTGTCCGTAGCACCTGTTATGAAAAGATGTTTGTTAAATAGTCCATGACCTGTTATGACACTGGTTACCATTCTCAGACGGACCTTCCCTAGTTGAAGGAGCGTTCTTGTGAGTTTTTCACTGATGCTGGGCATGGCCATTTTCGCTTGCCTGCATCCAGTCTGGTTTAGCCAGTGTGCTGTGTGTAGTTTCCCTGTATATGATAGTAGCATTGAGCGTACCTTGCTGAATGGTATCGGGAGAATTGGTTCTGGGCCAATGGCCCCCGCACTCGACCCCTGTCTGGCTAGCTCGTCTGCAGCATCATTACCTCGGGATCCGCTGTGTCCCTTGATCCATTGTAGGATGATCTCGTTTTTATGACTTACCTCCATTAGTCGTTTATGGCATTCGTGTATGAGTTTGGATGTAATTAAATGGCTCCTTAAAGCCATAAGGACTGCTCTACTGTCAGAGAGTATGCGGATGGAGGATCCTACTACCTTCCTTGCAGTTATAGCAGCTGCCGCGTTAATGATGCCCATGCACTCAGCTTGGAAGACCGAGTTGTGAGCTCCTAGCGGAGTGGTAATCGACATGTTCAGGTCTTCTGAGAAGGTCCCAGAGCCCGACCCGTTGTCCGTTTTCGACCCATCTGTGAAGATTCTAAGCTCCTTGGGATTGAGCCCCTCGTAGTTGTCGTCCTCGTATAATTGTATCTTGTACCTTTTATCGAAGATGACATGTTTTTGAATTCGATCCGTACCTGACCTGAGGATTGGGAATTCGTCGTATACTTTTTCCAGGCATTTTGTGTGAAGAACTCCTGTGTTAGACCAGATGTTGAGTGTATTTAACCTTACCGCTGATAAGCTTGCTTCCTGCTGTATGTGCAGGTATAGCGGTGGAAGGCCCAACATGACCTCCATGGCTGCCGTCGGACTCTATGAAATTTAACAAAAGTTTACGAATCCGTTAACATTTTTTAAAGTTAACTTAAAAGTTAATCCGTTAATCGAAATGTTAACTTCGTTAATTAACGATTAACGGATTAACGAGTTAATGCCCAGCTATGTATGTACGGAATGTCATTTGATGTTCGCCAGTCGCTTTACGGTGAAGAAAAACATCGTGAGGAAACCGGACTAAGCCCAATAAGGCCTAGTTACCCTTCGGGTTGCAAGGTCAGATGGCAGTCGCATTCATAAAACTAGTGTCTAACGCTAAATCATGGGATTTAATTGTCAAACCGGACCCCAGCCTCTCATGAGCCGTTGCGAATGCCGGGATAACGAATTTTGAATACGAATATACCTAACCTATAATACTTAGGTGCCTATTTGAAGATCCTTCCAAACTCTGAGCTTTCTTGTTCGTGAGTGTTAACTACTTATTTTATAAAAGCTGTTTGAAATCAGTGTCAAATAGTGTAATAATTCATTCAGAGTCGTGTATAAACTACGAGTATTTGTGAATCACACGTGTCTAGGCTAGGCCGTCTTTGAAACTGGATATTATGTGTACAAATCGTATTCTGATCTCAGGCAAGATATCATGGAGTTTTAGGCACTGGTCCGACCTCGAGCTAGTAAGCTATGAGCTATCGGCTATAAAAACGAACAAAAGATAATCACTCCTGTGTAAATAAAAGAGACACGGCGATGTTTATAGTTACTCGCCCAGTGGTGAGCTATCAAAATCGCCGTGTCTCTTATATTTGCACGGGAGTGCTTATCTTTTGGTCGTGTTTATAGCCGATAGATCATAGCTTACTAGCTCGCGGTGGGACCAGTGCCTTAATCAAATTTCACAAAATCATTTCGACATTACTTTCAATAGGTACGTTGATGTAATCCTAACCACAAAATTTTAATTTTGAAATTTAACCCGAGATTGTGGATCGATTTCCACCAAACATGACTAAGATTATGTATGTTCTCATTGAAAGCGTCTTAGGAGGTAGGTGCACATCTCTTGAACTGTATATAACATACCTGATGTAATTTTGTTTGTTACTTCTGTTTGATTACTTCTGTTGTTTCTCCAATAAAGAAAAAAAATTCTAAATCGGTTCATCCATTAGTTAGGGGCAGACGCAAACAGACAGACAGACTCGTCAAAACTTATAACACCTCGTCGTTTTTGCGTCGGAGGTAAAGTGTTTAGACTAGCACAAAAAATGTGTTTGTTTGTAATTTCCTACGCTCGCATCTTCCGGAACTATACGTTGATAACTTTTCTAGTAATAAATTTCCCATTTCACGAACCTTTTTGGGCCTAAGCCATAGATTAATCTGAAAATTTACCGTCCCGGGCGAAGGCGGCTCACTCCGTCGATAATATTACGGAAACGGTAAATAATGGTAAATAACGGTAAACAACGGTAATTTACGATCGTTTTTATAACGCTGGTAAGGTCAGTGGGCCACTGTAAGCAAATAAAAAGCAAAGCGATTAGAAGTTTTTTTTTATTTCATTTACGCCAAAGCATTGATAGATAACATCAATTTTGGCTTTGAAGCTGCACTATAGTCATAATAATCATTATACAGTCATAATATTAGTATACTGTCATAATAATCATACCAATGGCAAAGAAGCAAATCGCCTGATGAAGAAATTTCAGTTGATGGTTGACATTTATGTATGAAATTGTCGCTTTATGATGGAGCACGCAACATTTTAGAAAGCTTAAAGTTCGCATTGTATCGCATCGCATTGCGGCAATTATATTTTGTTCATACTATTTAGGGCCACTCCACTTGCACGAACGAAAATGGAGAGTTAACCCACCAGTTAACCCACCATTTTATATGGAATTTGACAGTAGACAGCTCACTAACCCTGACTTAAGTGGTTGGTGCAAGTGGGCCTTACAGAGGGAAACGTATAGAATGAGGATTGCCAATCATCTACATATAAGTGGGACTTAGGTAGGTTAGGAGAAATATCGCTCGCTCAATAATTATTATCGCCTACCAAACACTGTAGAAATACCTAACGCGGAAATTTATCGTAGCGTTTTTGCGCAAAATATAGTGCTAACTCGCCAAATAGGCCTTTGAAGGGAGTTGGTAGTTTTAATCACGATCGCTATTCAAAATTCCGCCCACCTTGCCTACAAAAACCTGTGCAACTTTGGTCGCATATTATGTACATTTTTAAACAAGTCGCGGATCAGAAAACACTGGTTTTTGAAGAAAACGTGTTGTGAATAAATGCAGCTCACCTTTGAGGTGCAAAATGCGTTATTGCCAAATTATAACGCCTTTATCCGAGAGAACTTGCGATAATAATGTTGGGAAATAATGATAGCGGGAAATTTCGGCTCAATTTTGTGAATAGTTGCGAGTTTTGTGCAGTTTTGTCGTAATTAGGCTGTCAAATTGCCTGTTTCCACAGATTTCGGGAGATAGGTCATGCCGGGCGATTTGTATAGAATACGCCTGTCGCAAGGTCTGCGCAACCCACACAAAGCACCAGTAATTGTAAAGATAATGCACGCACACACCTAATCCACACACACTTGTAGCTGGACGCTCCTATTGCGCAATACACGCGCATCATTTCAATGGTTGTGTACATGCGAACGATAAGCGAGCGCGATCGCGCACGCACACAACGATAAATAGCGGGAACGCCTCGCCTCGTTTCCGAGAAAAATGTCTCACTGAGTGAATCGTTTTGTACACCGTTTATTGCGGCGCAAAACACTACACTGTTTACAATATGTTCCTTGTGTAGCCGCAATGTATAATGAACGTTTTAAAGCACAAGCAAACGTAAGGTTACATGGTACAACTCGGAGTATTACGTTGAATTCGTGTTTTATGTGAAATAAAAGGAAATAAATAGTATTTACCTATGAAATGTTATCCTATCGGCTTGGAAATTATTCAGGTCACTGCGATGTTTGCAAGTTATTATTGCACACTTCGGCATTTTGGATAAAACTCGTTTTTCGTCGGTGAACAGCGCGCGTGTACACTCGATGACAGCGGACGGCGAACTGGCGGCGGTGTATGCCCAATGGGCCTACATCTGCGACCAGGCCGCGCGCAGCTTGTCCTCTCTATAGAATTTTTTCCTCTGAGCCTGTTTCATAATCTACTTTTACTACAAATAGGTATGTGTTTCGTGTTATTCATATTCATATATTTATTGATGAAGTAAATTATCATCATCCTCCTTGCGTTATCCCGGCATTTGCAACGGCTCATGGCAGCCTGGGGTCCGCTCTGACAACTAATTTAATAAAGTAAATTAGAAGTCAATAATATAATATAATGGTTTACACTTGTATGTGAATATAAGTTACAACTACGTCACTAAAAACAGTTTACAATATCTATCTGTAAACAGGAAATAAAATGACATTTTTTTTTATCAATATCCAATAACAATATCCAACTCATCAAGGTAATAGTTAAGATATTTAGCAGCGTTTGACGCCACATAAAAACCCTTACTTTTTTCTCTCACTTTTACTAAGGATAAGTTTCTGAGTAATTAGGTCAGGCAATAACGGTGTAGTAGAAATAATACACGGAGATAACTTTTCACTGGTTTATTATGGAATAAACACAAATTAATGCAACTCGCGACATGCGATGGCCATGATCGAACGAAGAAGGAAGAAAATGTTGCCATGTTAAGAAACATAAAATTGGCCATAGATAAATTGTCACAAATAGACTTTTTGTTCTTGAACATAGTTGGGCCGGGGCGGCTATAGCAGAAAAAATACAACTTAATTTTGTACTTTCCCGTTTATTTCAAATAAAAATATAAATTATCAATTTCAATAAAAGCTAAAAATACCATGATGACATAAAACTAACTTAAAAACTATTTTGTTATATTATATACTACTAACTATTTTGTTATACATAAAATGGCCAGAAGAAATAAAAATTAACATAAAAATTGCATAACTTATGCATCACAAAAAATAACTTAATTAATTATCATTAATTGGCAAAGGACATAACTTTCTATAAGAGCGGAGAAATATTTTTCCGGAACCAGCCATTTTTATTTCGGCCACTCTCACTTTACCATCAGGTCCTGGTATGACCTTTACAATTCTAGCCATAGGCCATTCTAAAGGAGCAGTATTATCTGTCCTAACAATAACTAAATCGCCTTCTTTTAAATTGGGCTGCACATGCTGCCATTTGGGGCGATTTTGAAGTTGGGTAAGGTAGTCCTTTGACCATAACTTCCAAAAGTCTTGCTTTAATTTTTCTACAATTTTCCAAAACTTTAACCTATTTACATTTACATTGGAATGATCAACTTCCGGAAGACTGGTCAATGGTGCACCTATGAGGAAGTGCCCAGGTGTTAAATATCTGTAATCACTGGTCTCCGCACTTATTGGCAACAGAGGCCGAGAATTTAAAACTCCTTCAACTTGAGTAATCACAGTATAAAATTCTTCAAATGTAAGTATTACATTTCCAACTACTCTCTTTAAATGATACTTTAAACTTTTCACACTTGCCTCCCACAGGCCGGCAAACTCAGGTGAGTAACTGGGTATAAACTTGAATTGAATATAGTTGTTGCAGCAAAAACTGTCAACTTTCTGTCGGTGAGCCTCTGTGGAAGTCAAGTCATAAAGCTCTTTTAGTTTATTAGAGGCTCCCTTGAATGTCTTGGCATTATCTGAAAATATTTGCTTAGGAACTCCTCGCCTAGCTATAAACCTTTTGAGGCATGCCAAGAATGCTTCTGTAGTTAAGTCACTTACTAATTCTGCATGTACTGCTTTAGTCGCAAAGCAGACAAAAATAGCTATATAGGATTTGGTTATTAATGGTTTTCTGATTCTACCTACTTTCAGGCTAAATGGTCCACAGAAATCTACACCAGTAACTTCAAATGGGCGTGCAGCTGTTACTCTTTGAGCAGGTAAGGAACCCATTAATTGCTTTGCAGCTGCAGCTTTCAGTTGAAAACATTTAACACATTTTAATACTACATTTTTGACTTGTCTGATGCCATTTACTATGGAGTATTTTTGACTTAATGAACTTAGCACTAATTTGGCACCAGCATGTAACAATCTTAAGTGTTCCCTATGTATAAGTAACCGGGTTATGTGACAAGCTTTTGGCATTATAATAGGATGCATTTTGTCATATGAAATATTATTTGCATTTTGTAACCTACCACCAGTCCTAAGAATTAAGTTCTGATCAAGAAAAGGGTGTAGGCCACTTATACCAGTTTTAATTGGAATGTCTTTCAACAAGCAATCAATTTCTTTAGCAAAGAAGTATCTTTGAGTTTGTCTTATTATGATAATCATAGAACTATTTAAGTCTTTTGGTGTCAGGGAACCAGTACTTTTGTCAATAGGGTTTTTACAATTATTGCAAAAGCGGAGCATATAGGCTACAACGCGTTGAAGTTTATTGATATCTGAATATTTATTTAATAAATCTAGACAGTCTTTATTTTCTTCATTGTCTTTGGCAGTTTGTACTAAAACGGTTTTTATTGGTAAGTCATAGTTAGTAGGACAGGCTTTAATGTCGAAATTTGTATCTAATAGATATGCTGGCCCATGAAACCATAAGACTTGAGATTTCAGCTTTTGAGGAGATAGGCCTCGAGACAAAAAATCTGCAGGGTTTTCTGAAGTTTTGACATAGCTCCACATAGCGGATCCTGTTAAGGTATGTATTTGTTTTACCCTGTTATATATGTATGTATTGCCTTTAGGTGGATTATTGATCCAGGCAAGAACAATTTGTGAGTCACTAAACAATATTGTGTTGTGCTCAAATCGAGAACTCAATGTTTTGCTGACTTTATTTACCAATCTAGCTAATAGCAAGGCAGCATTTGTTTCAAGTTGTGGAATAGTGAGCGCTTTACCTAGAGGTGCTACTCGAGACTTGGAGCACAGCAGATCTACACTAACCTTTTTATTTTTATCTGTTACTCTCAGATATAAGCAACAACCATAGGCTTTAAATGAGGCATCTGAATATCCTATCAATTCTACTTTTTCAACTTCTTCTACATTTAAACATCTTTTTATTTCAATTTTATCCATTTCATTTAACTGTTTCAGATATTTTTTCCAGGTCTCAAGCTGCTGGTCAGGTAAGACAGAGTCCCATGAAACCTTTAAAGCCCATAGTTCCTGCATGAAGATTTTGGCAGACACAATAATTGGATTAATTAAACCCAGCGGATCAAAAATTCTTCCTATGAAGCTTAGAATAGTCCTTTTAGTATTTAATTTATTTTCATCTTCTTGTGGGCTTTCAAATGTAAATGAATCATTATTTATGTCATATTTAACCCCCAAGGTTTTTATTACATTATCTTTATTGAGATCCAAATGATCAAAATATTTTTGTTCCGCAGGTATGTCTGAAATAACCTCATCAATATTGGAGCACCATTTGTGCAATCGAAATCCGCCTTTTTCTAATAGAGATATAAGCTCTTTTTTCAGATTTTTTAGAGTGTCGACGTCATCAGAACCACCGATGACATCATCAACATAAGTATTTTGCCTTAAAGCTTTTGCAGCCAGGGGATATTCATTTTCATATCTAGATGCAAGCTCTATCAAGCAGCGCGTTGCCAAGAATGTAGAAGCTTTTAATCCGTAAGTAACTGTCTGCAACTGCAAGCACTTAATGGGCTCTGACGGATTATCACGCCAGAGTATGTTCTGTAAGCATTTTTGCTCATCATTGATAGAAATATTTCGAAACATTTTTGCTATATCGCATATTAACGTATATAGATACGTACGTGAAAGAACTAATATATTGAAAAGTTCATTTTGGACAACTGGTCCATTCAGCATGACTTGGTTTAAAGATTTGTTATTTTTTGTATTCATGCTCCCGTTGTATACTACCCTCAACTTTGTAGTTTTACTAGCCTCATTAATAACACCATGATGTGAGAGAAAGTAGACAGCACCATTATATATGTCATACTTATTTATATCTACAATCTTGGCATGCCCCAATTCCAGGTACTCTTTTATAAAATTTTTATACTGTTCGAAGTAATGTGGATTGCTTTTGAACTTTTTCTCTAAACAAAGAAATCTTTGCAGAGCAGCGGAGAAGGAGTCACCAAGCTCGAGGTCACTCATAGGAGCACTTAAGGGTAAGTCTACTTGGAATTTATTATTTTCTAATTTAACTGTTTTTTGAAATGTTTCCTCTGCTTTCTTAAAATCACTGGATTGCTTATTTTTATTTATATTTATTGCTGGCTCTCCAGGAATTTTCTCTGATTGCCAAAATTGTTCCATTATATTTTCTAATTCATCATTCTTTTTTCCACAGGCAACAAAATTTGACACAAATGTGGTTTTTGAGGCGCGGCACAACGGTTTCAAGCATTCCACATTACCTCCCACAACATACCCAAATACAGTATTTTGCAGTGTTGGTCCATTTTCCAACTGTATTATGCCCTCTAAGAGCCCACTAAAGCATACATCTGCACTTAAAAGTATTTCTATCTCTGATGTCTTATTGAAAGAGTCATCAGCCAATTGAATATTATCTGGGATTTTTATCTTTGAAAGATCTATAGGGTGTTGTGGCAAATTTTCTGTTATATCATCAACTAAGTGGCATTGAACCTCACAGTTTACATTGTGTACACATGAATAAACTTTTACATCACAATATTGTTGCATTTCATTATTTTGCTTGGCAATGCCAGTAATATCAGTTTTCTCAGTTTTAGTTTTTAAATTCAATTTGCTAGCTAGCTTTTTTGTTATGAAAGAAGCCTGAGAGCACCAATCGAGAAGTCCCTTTACAATATGCTCACAACCATTATTGTCATACATTTTGACCTTTATAGAAGGTAACAGTATATTTACACATTTTTTAATATTTGCATGGCAAGTGACAATTGGTTCAGGTGTGCTTGAAGATTTATCTTCATGTAAGAGGGTATTGTGCCCTTCTTTACACACTTTACATCTAAAATTGAATTTACAGGCATTTTTATGTAACTTCAAGCACACTCTGCATAAATTGTTTGACGTTACAAACTCTTCTCTACTTTTAAGATTTTCCATTTGGAATTTTGGGCATGCATATAGAGCATGTTGCTGAGTTTTACAATATGCACATGGAGGACTGGTATTGTTGCTTAGTGCTACATTTACTACTTTGCTATTGGTATTTGATTTGTACTGCAGTGGAACATTATTTCTTTCCGGACTGTCTTCCAATGCTATAGCACGTTTTTCAAGAAAAGAGATAAACTCTTCCATGGTCGGCATTTTGTCAGGATCTTCGCGGTCTAAATGGTATGCTCTACTTGTATAGTGATCCAATTTTCTGCCTAATACAGATATTAGTAACATATCCCAATCTTTAACGGGTTGTTCCAAATTTTTCAAAGCATACAATTGCTGCTGCACCTGTGATATGAAAGCCCTAATGTTGGCAGCAGTCCCTTTTTGCATAGTAGGCATATCCAATAGCAAAGCAATATGGTTACCAATGAGGCGTGGTTTGTTATCATATCGCTTCTTAAGTAATTCCATCGCCTCATGGTATGATTCATTGACAATGGGTAAATTCACAATAATGCCTAAGGCATCTTCAGTAAGATATTTTCTTAAATAGAACAATTTTTGAACATCAGAAAGTGCTGGGTTTTTATCGAAAACTGCACAGAAGAGGTCCATAAAGGGCTTGAATTTTGTAAAGTCCTTACCTGTAAAGTAAGGGATGTCTATATTTGGAATTTTACAACCTGTATTTTTTGAAATGTGTGTCTCCTGCGAAGTTTGTTGTAAGCCCTTTATGGCTCCCTCTAATTGACCTAATGTCTTAAAATATTTATCTTCAACAAGTGAGACGTCATCACTTTCAGTTTCGTTAATAATTGATATATCGAAATTCACTGATTGATATGTTTGGAATGTACTCACAAGACTGTCTTTTCTGGCACACAATTCTCCTACCGTTACCGAGCCACTTGCAATATTGCTTGCAAAGGCTTCGGCCCTCGTGACGGCTCCCTTGAGCGCCGCCCGCTTAGCCTTAAGGCGCTTGAGTTCTAGCTCCATAGCAGCTTTTTCCTCTGGCGTCATTTTAAATTACCAAACAATCTCCCAATGTTTATAAATAGCATAACCTCTTCGACGATGTCATTCGTACGTCAATGTCATTCTGACATGTGTCATCTGTCTATAGTTTTTGACGTTATAACACTGCTACCAACTTGAAGAATGAATAGCTGTCATTGAGCGTCACCGGACATTATTCGGCGAATTCGGGAATGAGCCGCGGCGAATGGCTACCGGAAACACTGAAGTCGACTCGAACTTTTAATATGCACTAAGTATGGATATAGCCGTACTTGTTTAAACTTTGCACAATTTATTGTTAAAATCACTTTTGTTCGCAGGGCGAATGCTTCTTGGACACATACACGAAAATTATAGATTTTCTTTGAACAAAGTTCCACGCCCGGCATACGCACTTTCACTCACGAACTGTTGAAATCGATGTTAAACACCACTTTTTATTGTTTTTACGAAGGACCACAATCCATGTAGTAGAAATAATACACGGAGATAACTTTTCACTGGTTTATTATGGAATAAACACAAATTAATGCAACTCGCGACATGCGATGGCCATGATCGAACGAAGAAGGAAGAAAATGTTGCCATGTTAAGAAACATAAAATTGGCCATAGATAAATTGTCACAAATAGACTTTTTGTTCTTGAACAAACGGAATTATGTTTAAAAAAAAACATACTTAAAATTAAACAGTAAAAGTAAAATAAATATATCAAGGTTTTATTCAGATGTTGGATTCATAATCAAATATGATTTTTCACTGTTTCAAAGTAGAAAGTGGCACAGAAATCAAATCACCTAAGGCTACTTTGAAATTGATAAATAAATACTTCTGAAATCCGTATAAATCCCACTTACTTCCTCCGCTCCCATAGGAAGTTTAAGTAAAACTCGTCTGCTACCCTTTATTTCTCTAAAGAGAAGTTAACTCCCAATAAAACAAGACTGCCCCGGGACTCAAAGAAAGGCTGCATTCTTAACGTTGCCACCATTAGAGAGAGGCGAGTAAGGCTTGCATTGATAAATAAATTATCAATTCTAATAGAAGCCCGATGTTGATTTTTGTATCCTAGTAAGTAGTCGGTAACCGATGATAATAATGTCAAGGTACAGAATACTAAGGTACAGTCAACCAATTGGAACCCTAGGCCACTCTACAACCATGTCAAAATGACAAGCAGTAAGAGATTTCTTACATTCTGATTTATAACGATACTATGACAAAGTTGTACTGTGGCCTAATAGGGTTCCAATTGGTTGACTGTACACACAGAACCTTCATTATATAAATATTATAAATTTGTGATAAAAATATGAACTTTCATATATAACATCAAATTTAACCGCCCGACCGCGACCCCCGACCAATTGTTTGTTTATTACAAGCATGCGATTGCGAGTACAGTTAACAACACAGATGTGAATACAGACAAAGAGCCAAAAATATTTATACACACATTAATGTACAGGCAATAAAGTTCTATATACATCATTTTGGCACTGTCTGTATTAACAGCTGTGTTGTTGATTGTACTCGTACCGTCTAAATCAGGGCTGATTTCAACATTTTCGACGGTACGTGATCCTTCCGATCCGATCCGATTTTTTTGTTCTATTGTAACGATGTAAGTTACAATCTTTAGTATCTGAAAATATTTTTATTATTATTATATTGGTTATTCAGAGCTTTCGACTCGCTCATACAAGAAGTATTTCAACATATCTGTGTTCAAGCTAAAGACTGTTTTAAAGTTAAGAGTGGTCAATCCGACCCCTATGTCTTTAACTTGTTCACTTTTTCTTTGAGTTCTTTATACCGATCTCTAAACTTTACCCTATCCAGTGCTGCTTTTTAAACGACCGTCCAGTTTTCTTATTTTTACATAGCAGTTGCTACTGTTGCTAGTGTCGTGTGTAATACTTGTTACCGATTTAATTAAAAAATAACACTCAATGGAACTGCTAAATAACGCGTTTGTTCAACTGTTAGCACACTGTTTAGTAATATTGGTTATTTTTTGCGTTTCAAAGTGATTTTGTATTGGAATTAGCATGTCAGTTACAGAATATTGTTTTAAAGTTGATAAAATAGAATTGGTGGACAAAGTAGTATGTATTTTTGATTTCTTTCTAGCTAAAACTACGCTAGAACTTTTTATTACACTACAAATCAATTTAATATTACAAGTTTAAACGTCGGTTTAAGTTTTCTTGTATTGGGTTGGCACAAAAGTAATGACACACTCTACAAAACTCTATACATTTCCTTTCTTAAGTTAATTGTTTTCGATAATATTCTAGTATGTTGTAGAACATTCTAGGTACTTCTAATGTGAGGGTATATAAAGCCGCCCTCGTGATTGGTTTAGTTAGATTAAAATAAAATGGACGAGCGACAAGTTCGAACACTTTACTTATACGAGTACTTGTTAGGCCACAGTGCGCGGGCTGCGGCTGACAATATCAACACTGCATTGGGCGCTGGAAGTACAAGCCATGCCACGGTGTCCAGATGGTTTGACCGATTTAAATCAGGAGACAGGAGCCTTGAAAGTCAGTCACGCTCAGGGCGACCATCTGCATTCAATGATGACGATTTACGCCGCAAACTACAGTCGAATCCTGATGCTACTACTCGTGAATTAGCGGAATCACTTAACTGCAGTCACCACGCTGTGGAATACCATCTGCATGAGCTTGGGTATCGAAAAGTTTTGGCTCGATGGGTACCGCACATCCTTACCGACGCCAGTCGTGCAGTCCGTGTCGCCATCTGTCAATCACTTTTGCTGCGACCCCGACGTAAAGAGTTTTTGACTGATCTGATTACGGGAGATTAATCATGGATTTATTATGAGAACGATACACGTCGTCCTTTTTGGCTGCCTCGAGAAGAAACGCCACCAACTCAACCGAAGCTGAGTCAAAAGAACCGCTTAAAAGTTTTGCTTTGTTGTTTCTGGGACTCGCAAGGCATGCTATTTCATGAACTATTACACAATGAAACTGTAAACGCTAACAAATATTCAACACAGCTCACCGAACTATCTTCTGCTATCAAGAAAAAACGACGAAGACGAGCCACTGTAATTTTACTACATGATAACCGAACGCTCGACCTCATGTCGCATCTACCGTTCGCCAACAGCTGCAGAACTTGGGCTGGGAGACGATACCCCACCCACCTTATTCTCCAGACCTTGCATCATCAGACTTTTATTTGTTTAGAGCCCTGAAACGACATTTGCGGGGTAAACAATTCAATGATTTCCATGATGTACAGGTGGAGTTGAACAACTTTTTCGAGGCACAGCCATCAGAGTTCTGGGCGAAAGGCATCCAAACTTTGCCGGATCGTTGGCAAGAAGTCATAGATGTTAATGGTGATTACATCATCGACTAAGCTTTTTGTATTGTAATAATAATAAAAAATATTATTCTACAAGGCCCTCACGAGACCCGATGTAGACCTGCTCGCATCGGTGAACTGGTTACGATTCGGGGACCTCTTCGGAGAAACCGAGGGTTTTGCCTGTGCAATTGCGGACGAAGTTATGATGACGAACAACTACCGGAAATATATCCTGAAGGACGGTACGGTCGACATTTGTCGGGCATGCCGCCGTCCCGGAGAGTCACTCAGGCATATCATTTCCGGTTGTTCTCATCTTGCTAACGGCGAGTACTTGCACAGACATAATCTCGTAGCCAGGATTATTCACCAGCAACTTGCTCTTCAATACGGCCTTGTGGACCGCGAAGTACCGTACTACAAGTACTTACCTGCGCCAGTTCTTGAAAATGGTCGTGCCACGCTCTATTGGGATCGATCTATTATCACTGACAGGACTATTGTAGCCAATAAGCCTGACATTGTGATAATAGATCGACTGCAACGCCGGGCAGTGCTCGTTGACATCACCATCCCCCATGATGAGAATCTCGTGAAAGCCGAGAAGGACAAGTCCAGTAAGTACCTAGACTTGGCTCACGAGATAACCGCCATGTGGGATGTTGATTCAACGATCATTGTTCCGATAGTCGTTTCAGCGAACGGTCTCATAGCGAAGAGTCTCGACCAACATCTTAAGAGACTCTCGCTAGGTGGCTGGATCAAGGGCCAGATGCAGAAGGCGGTGATCTTGGACACAGCGCGGATAGTCCGACGGTTCCTCTCTCTGCAGCCCTAACCACCGGCAGCTTGGGCCCTGCCCCGCTGCTGGCGGCACCCTAGGTTAGGTTTTTTATAATGTGTTTATATGTTTTTTTATATTGTTTTGTATGTGTTTTTGTATTTTACTTTTATATCCATATTATAAAAAGCTTAACCTAAGAAGCAAAATAAATAAAGGAAATAAAAAATATAAAACGTAAACCAAGTGTCTCATTACTTTTGTGCCAACCCAATAAGTCATATACATAATTGGAGAAACACAAATATTTCAAGATAAAGTATGACAAAATCCAAGAAAATAGTCATCAAAACCGCCTTAAGCTCACAAGGAAATCTTATTCATTGACTGCACGCGAGTCACATAAAGTCTATCGGCACAAAACCGCAGAGAAAAAGGCCGGTAATGACAGCATGGTAATGACGTCTTCGCGGACGGGAATGACAAATGGTGCGCGGAAGTGATATTGATCGCTCATGCTTGATTGATATTGATCGCGGTACGGATGTGACGGGATTCGGTAACGGATTTGTTTTTAAGGAAGATTTTGTTTGTTTTCAATAATGCGTAGTAGTATATCGGTGAAAGTGTTGGATTCAATTAGTAAAAACTTAATAAATAATTTTGATTATTAAATAAATGGTGATGTTTTTAATGTTGTGGATCTATATAGCCCTTACGAAATAAGATTTGTAGCAAGAAGTAGTGTGCACGTTACTTGAACGTTATTCCATACGGGCGAATAATGTATCAGATTATTGTATTTGATCATAGGAATTGTATAGGATAATCATATTGTTAAAAAGTGTTTAAGAGTAATTATTTTTTATGTCTGACCAAGCGGCTATGTACGCCGTGCAACTGAATATCAAATGACATAAACGTCATGTCGTTATGACGGTTAGGCAGATACGCTAATTGATGTGGACGTAATACATTGCGTTCTGGATTATTGCCTATGTGGGAAAAAAATCTCATCTTACCAAAAAAAACAATGTGGTTAGGCTCCATAGGTCTATCCGAATCTGTGGATAGGCTCCATAGGATGCTAATCATTATTAAAATATTCGCCCGTATGGAATACACACGCTATAAAAAGCTAAAAACATATTTTTCTCTTAAATACTAGCTTTATTTAGCGTAATCCACACTTCATAAAACAGTAATCAAATAGCGTTACTACTCCTCCAATAAATCGACTTCTCAAAGGCGTGTTTGTTATTTCTCTCAAAAACGGAGTAAAACACATCGAGCTGCTTTACATATCAAAGCGGCGGCGCGCACGTACCGACTTGGAAACACGAGACTGTCTTCCAGTTGCTATTTTTGGCTGTTGATTATTTTAGTAGTTACGGAAACTTCGACATTATCCCTTTATAGGACTGTACGGGGAAGTCTTAACAGAGACGCGTCGAAATGTAAAGAATAAATAAGTTGAGAGTAGGTAATACTCAGGAGTTGCTTTTCAGTATTAGATTTCCACCCTGTTCGTCATTGTCACGTTTTTTTTGATGTCATATTATGTAATTACTAGTAGTGGTATGTTTCTAGAATGTAGAAGTATGTTTATTTTTTTGTCAGCCTGTTGTGTCCCACTGCTGGGTAAAGGCCTTACTCTTTCTTCCACGCGTCTCGGTATAAGAAAATCTTTGGCCAATCTTATCGAAAGACGTCAAGATCGTGCCGCGATCTCCTTTGCGGTCTTAGAATGTAAAATGCATGCAAAATGTAATGATAAGTTAATTTGTGTAAAAGATATTGAAATGATCTAATTATATATTTAAAAACTGAGTACAGGACACGTATTTTTATAAACATAATTGTAGAAGATAAGTATACAAAAAGAAAAGTATTCTAGATAAATCTGTTGTTTCCAAGATATCCTGGTTACCCTAACACTGTTTTGGCTCAGGTTTAGCCGCTCCTAGTCACGAAGCGCTCTCAATTTAAAAGTTCACGCTAAACCGAACTATCATACCAAAGACCCGCGAGAGGCTTTTAAAATGTAAAGTGTTTTCAAACTGAATATTAATATATTTTCTTAATAGTTAGGTAAGTTAATCCATTAACATACACATACACAATATGGCATTCAACTTAATATTTTACATAATGTTGGAGATGGTTGTAATTTGATGAAAATCATTATACGGGATTGTAATATAATATTATGGATAAAGAAGACAAAACGAAAGGCATAAATATGTTTAATGTATTCTAATAATTTTAATTTTAATAATGTATAATTGTGATTCTATGTTGATCGCAAAGTAAATAAATGAAACGAAATAATAAATAATTTTGCGAATCACAACAAAGGCAAAGAAACATAACATAACACGGTGAGTACTGGTCACGAAAATGGACCCTCCTCACGATAACGTTGGCTATAAAAAGCAGCACTGGTTTTAATAGAGTTTATTCGATTTAAATAAATCAGCAATATGATGGAATTATGTAGTACTAGTTTTTGCCCGCGGCTTCGCTCACGTCAGAAAGAGATAAAAAGTAGCCTATGTCACTCTCCGTCCCTTCAACTATCTCCACATAAAAAATCACCTCAATTCTCCGCTCCGTTTTGCCGTGAAAGACGGACAAACAAACAGACACACACACTTTCCCATTTATAATATTAGTATGGATTATATATTTTGCATGTTACTGTCAGCAAACAAAATACGATGCAACATAAATAGCAAATAAATAACTAGCGAACGCATTGCACTACCAACCGCTCTGTCATTACCGCACCAAGAAACGGTAATGATAACTAAAACAAACATTTTGACATCTTTCATTTGCATAAAAACTCCACACGAAAGTCACCGACCGTATCTTCATTGTTCTTCTAACACACCATCCTATTTTGACCCACAGTTTCTATATTCAACATAAGAGATAAAGGGGCCTGATTAATTTGGATATGCATACGTGCAAAACGCACGAACAAACGAAGTCTCAAGAGCCGGAAGATCAACAAAAGGCGTCTCATTAGACTGTGCGATTTTATTCAGTTTGACTACGAAATTGTGTTCGCTAGTGTCTCCTCTAGTTTGAGTTTTAAC
The DNA here is from genome assembly GCF_023078275.1 of Leguminivora glycinivorella. Lineage (NCBI taxonomy): Eukaryota > Metazoa > Arthropoda > Insecta > Lepidoptera > Tortricidae > Leguminivora > Leguminivora glycinivorella. Next base: position 23,782,180 of record NC_062981.1, read on the forward strand.
TTCAGCAGTTGGATAACAAGTATAATTGCTTCCTACGATTGAAGTTTCAGGTGCTTTGGGTTAGCTTCAAGTAAATTTATGAATCACTATTATCTACCAAACAACTAGTTAATACGCTAACAACACTTATGCTGTCGCAACTCTACTTCTCATCATTCTCATCCTCTTACTCACTTTTGATACGCTTTCAGTGCTTTCACTCTGTTACAAATAAAAAAAACCGTAAGTTTTCAATAAAAAGTACATATAAAACTCCCGTGAGACTCACGTGTAAAGGCGGGGTCGCTACTTTTGAAAAAGCTCCTCGGAAATGGAGCGAAACATGTCGAGCGTTATATCGACTTATGAGTAGCTCGTTTAAAATATTTTTAAAAAGTACCTGCCTAGATATGACCCTAATATTTTAGATGTAGTTATAATCTACCTGTCGGCACTTATTAGCTTTTGAATCAGTCTAATTGACTTCTTAGTTACGACCATAAAAGACAGAGCAGATCGCTAACTGGAGATCCGCTAAGTAATTGCTTTCCTAATAATTCAGAACACGTAAAATAATATTTAGATATTGAAAAGTTACTATTTGTAGTAGTAGTTCATTGACGACAAAAATATTACTCTACTCGTACTACCGTTTTGTCTTCTTGAGCCACTAGATAAGACGTCGTTAGTATAACATTTCATTTAATCTTGTTTATCTCTTCGAGACAATCTTTTTATTGACTGCCCTGAAACACCTTGTCTGGTATTCCTACTGCTCAGCGAGAGAAGAGACATTTTTTCTACAGATACACCTACTCACAAGGTAAAGTAAAAGTACCTATGTATGACGATGATGTGAAACAATCAATGTTACTTCCGATTTGTCTTATTTGTCGTGGAAACACTACTAGACAAATTATAAATTAACGAAGACGACGGAAATAATAGAAAAAGTGATCAAGGTTTCTGGGAGAGCCGTAAGCCCTTACAATATTGGACTCAAGAAAATTCGACGATGTTTTAATTTTAGAACCGATTTAGATTTAGTTTTTTTTTGTTTGAACGCTGAATTAGTCAGCAGTGTTCTTAGCCGTATTTGATGGAAATCGGTCCACTATATCAGGGGTTTTTTCGCAACTTAAATTTTGTGGTTGATTTACTTGGACAGTAGATTTGTAATCTAAACCAATCAAGGTTTCACCAAATGTTCGTTTAGCGTTTGGAACGAAACACCTGTCCCTCAGCAGTCCTACGGCACGGGCCCACAGCCATTAGAACAAGATTACGGCGTCGTGCGGCTTCGACGCATAGATTCCCTCCAAATACGTTCTTAAGAGAAAAGAGGACGACCAGGTCCATACAAATGTAGATCCTATTTCTTCTCTAACGTTATGAAGAAGAAAGAGATAACGCATGACATTGATTAAATACATCTCTTTTATTTAAGACTGATACAATAATTACGATACAAGTGCCGAAAAAAGGAAGTTCGAAACGAGTGGCGATAAATTAAAACACGACCGGATCGACACGAGTTATTAATTTTTTTTTATTTATTTATTTATTTATATAAACCTTTGGGAAACAAACAGGCAAAACAATACATATAGTAAAATCAGATTACACATTCACAAGCCACACAGTTTCCACTAATGAATAATAACAGTTATGTTGCTCAGAAGTTGACATTGTAACAATTTAAATGTAGCACATGCAAAACTCAAGTATCTACAACAAAATTATAGAAATAAGTACTTACTAAAGACATAATTTTAATTTTTAACTTTACGTTTTATTGCAGAAACAAACTGTGGTAATGATAAATGGAAAATATCAATATCAGAAAATTTCTCATTATAAGTACTACAAGCTCTAGCTAAGAATCTATTTCTTGCATATGTAGTACGCCCAAAATGAACAGAAAAGAGGTTAGTGGAGCGTGTTCGCCTATCGGGACATCGAATAGAAATTTTAGATAAAAGATCAGGTGAATCAATATGGCCATGCAGAACTTTGTATAAGAACATCTGATCACGAATTTCACGACGTGTTTGTAGGGACTCTAAATCATCAGTGCGAAAAGATTTAAATTTATATTTCATTCTCCTGATAAATTTATTTTGAATTTTTTCAATTGTATTAATGTGAACATTGAAGTGAGGATTCCAGACTGTAGTGGCGTATTCTAAGTTCGACCTAACAAATGCGTTATATAATAGTTGTAAAGTTTTAGGGTCCGTAAAATCTTTCAAACGTGTATCGTACGACGTTTTTCAGAAACAGATGGTACTCCGAAGTTTCGACCTGATAAGAAATGACCCACTTCTAGTACTTGTGCGTAAAAAAACTGAAAAAATTGGTTTCGTGTGTAAATAAATAAATAGTGAAGTTAAAGCTACCATTTTGGTTGATTTGCGTCGTTGAATAATTTTTTTTAATCTTTTAAATTTAAACCAAAAGAGATTACGCAGCAAGCCTGATGTTCTTTTACTGACTACGCTGTCTGTCCCTGGTGGGTACCGTCAGGTATTATTGTAATACAGTTTTTGTTTAGCTCCTTGGTCTTGTTGATCAAAACATCTTACCTGTTGAAATAAGCATGAAAGTTACTACATGGTCTTAACTTTTCGATGCCTATTTCAAAAGTACAATTTGTGTGAGAAGTCGGCCTTGAGTCGTAAGCCGGGTCGTTGACCTCCGAACGGCGTAGATAAGACTGCCTGCAGTGATTCTGCCGCCATTCACTGCTTATTTTCATACTAACGTTATCCTTCCTCGAAGCTTCGGATTCCTAACCCCATTTTATGAATATTTATTATTTGAGCGACCTCTTAGCCTAGATGATAATGAGGCAGGGGCCTAGGAAGGCGAAATAATTTAAGCCTTCAATTTATTTTGCGTGTTTTAAATATTTTTCTAAAGATAACTAACGGAGCGAGTATTTTACAAAGCAGAGATAAAAGTTAATATCCAGCAAAATAAACACAAACAGTCTAATTCGAAAATTTTAATTGCAAAACTTTAAAACTGCCGCGCGACTGTCGCCGACGAGTTTTTAAAATTGCAGTAAACTAAAACAGAGTAGTTAAACAGTTGCCCGCTGCAATTAGGGAATTACACCCGGCTCGAATACTAGTTCATTTGCAAACATAATTTGGAAGGAAACATGTGGGTCAACATTTATTTTAGAGTAATATTTGATGCGGTTGTGAGACCAAACGGCATACTAGTAAATTCGTAGTTGCCTGTAACTTATTTAGTAAATGCGGTGTTTGTAAAATTGATGGTAAATTAGTGTTAACAATATTATATATCTAGATTGATATTTCAATTGCATAAAACACACTCTAGAGATTTATCCTAACATTTCAAACTAAATAATACCTACTTATTTCGTTTAAGGTGGTATCAAAAGGTGGTATCAGAACCTACCTTTGTGGATTCTGAAATCACCTGGCTCAATTTGTGATTTAATATTCAATCCAAAACTGGAAACGTATTTTCAAACAGCAGACAATATTCAAGTGTTAAATTTCCCAGCTGTTACAGACACAATACAATTTTCTATCAGCCCTTAATTGAAGGCAATAAACAATTTCCATTTAACACGCCTAAACTCATTCCAATAACAATCTGAAACCTTTTACATTTATAAATTATCCATTCGTCCCCTGTGGTCTAAACGGCTACATCTGATTTTTTTTAAATTTTTCAGATTTTTGCAGATTCGGGTTCAGAGTCATTGAAATTACGACCTTATTTCGAAAAACATAAAAATGAAGTCTTTTTTAAAGCCTTTTGGAAGTGCATGGACACATCTTCACAAATATCGATAACTTATTTCTTGTAATAAAACCACAAATAACATATTGGCAGGGTGCAAAACGGGTGGAGGGGGTAGCTAAAACGATCACTACGGCCAAAATTGACATCTTAGTCGCTGACTTGCGCTGTCAAATCCATATTGCAGTAAACATTTTCATGTCCTTTTTGAGATAAATTTAATACGGGCCCAGTAAAATTTGTTATGGCGAATTGTAATAACTCCAAGAAAAGTAGCGACTAAATTCTAGCTATTTCCAAGACCGTGGTGGAAACGAAACCACTGTTTAAGTGAATAGTTGCCGTAAGAAGAAAAGTGTCGTCCAATCTCTGAAGTTTTACTTAAAGTGCGTAATCATTTGATACAAGTATTGAATTGAATTTACGGTGAATTTATAGTGCAAATATTATTGGAGGTAGAAATGCCGACGTGGAAGCCAATCCCAGTTATGTTCGAAAATAATTTTATTTGTTTCCTCATCTGTGCTCCTGTTTACAAATCGAAACGGATTGACGAAAATGCGTAAATATCGAGGTTTCAATGGGAAGAAGGAGCACGAGAACAATAGAAGCAGAAGCAATCCATCCACTGAAGGCTTATCACATTTTAAATAAAATTCCTGAGAACTTATTTCATCGCATTCTTGATTGTATTTGATGTGATATCTGGTAAACCTCCAATATTTTCAAGTAAATGAAACAAGTTTTTGTAATGTATATATTATAATTAAACGTTATTATAGCTAGTTTGTTTTTATTTTACAATAAACCCTGTACCCTGCAATGATATTTATAATACCTATAGTTAGCCTATGAAAATGGTAGGATAGCTGTGAAGTGTGTGAACTGATCAACTATTTTAAAAGCAAATGATTTATTTATACTTTATTGCACATAGGTACAAATCGTGGAATAATGTCTTCAATCTGTAGAAAATGCCCAGCTAGCACCAATTTATTGCTTTTATTCCACGTCTCAGGTTGGAAAATGATTTCGTGAGCGATGGCACGAAACCCCGTTTTAGTCACCAGTTTAATTATTTTTAAAAACCGGGACTTAATCGCGTATAACTACATATTAAGCGATTAAGTCCCGGTTTTTAAAAATAATTATGTGTAATAATCGTGAAAGTTTAAATCAGTGAGTCACCAGTTTGTTAATTTCTCACTGAAAACAACGATTTTAATGTTATTGGCGATAATGTTGTAACCACCGTCGTCCAAAATTGTCTAATGTAGTAAAATAGCACAATATTTCATTAATTTTTTCACAATGTTTACTTACTTCTCGCTTGACAACGGTTACAATATTGTCACGGTCACGTGGCGTTGTCGTCGCGCACGGTCCCAATATCCTGCTGTCCTGTCCTGATAATTATATTTTTTTAATTGTGATACGGCCACAATTAAACTTTGAAAAAAATTGCACAAACTTTGAAGGATTTTTTTGATTAGTGTTCTCAATAATTTCCTTTTCTGAAATGTCATCATGTAATACTAGATTGGAGCACTATAATTTAGTAACAAAACAAGACCAAATATGACATGTTTAACCCAATTAGAGCTATTTTAGTAACGCACAAATATGTCTCAAAACATTGACACGCGATTTCTTGAAAAAAAAAATATTTAGAGATGTGGCCGTTTAGTAAGCAGTGGACGCATTCTTTCCGAAGCGAAGTACCCGAATCAATCACCGATTTCAGCTCCGATCAGATCCGGCTCTAAATAAATTTAAAGCTGGGTATCCGGCGTCAGCCGACACGGTTACTCAATTAGGCCGGGTATTTAGCGCGTAATGGGAAAAACGGCGTTGTTTAAAAATGCAGGAGCTTTGTTGTTGTTGTGTGGCGAGACGAACAATACGGAGAACCGATTTTTTTTCCTAATCAATTATGTCTTGACGTGATCTGATCTGGTTCCGGAAGAATATCAGTGTGCGTAGCCGAATGCACAAACGCTCACAAAACGCTCACGAAACGCTCACGATAATATTTCTTTCGTAGCTATATATCTCTATCGCTCTTTCGTATTGGCGCGACAGAGCCAGACTAAATGTTCTGCGGCGTTTCGCATCGCAGAAATGCCATTCGGCTACGGGGGCAGTGCTGGCTCATCAGGGCGTAGCGTAAGTCCGTTTTCACATTAAGGTCAGGTGGGGTAAGGGAAACATACTTCATTTTTTATATTTTACATCGAGCTCTAATCACTTTATTTAATGTCGTATATTCATCTTGACCAACTCAAAGTATGCTTCTTTAAGTCTGCTTTCTAGGGCGAAATTAATTTTTAAACTAGCTTTATTGCATGTAGCTGGAAATTTATAAAATGTTTAGGCTGTTCCTGCCGTTTCCCTTTCCCGGGTTTTGGGGTAAGGGAAACACTTCGCTAAAATCTCAAAGTATTGGTGCTAGTGTGGATTATACCGGCAATGTAAATTAAAAAAAACACCATCAATCAAATGGAGACTTTGATTCTTTGACATATAGTTTAAAATAGAAAATATTTACATAAATCGAAATTCGGGGTAAGGGGAACATATGGGCTTGAGACAGGGGTGGTTAACTAAAAATTATAATTGTTTTTAAATATTTTTTTACAAGTTTTCTTCGAAAATTCAAATTTCAGTATTGCAAATTTAAAAACGGCTATTAATTATTAGTAATTATTCGTATTTAAAATACTGAAGCTTGGATCAATACAAAATGTCTGTACTTATAGAGTCTGTGTCTCAGAAAATGTTCATGACCCCTGTAATCGGGAAAAGGAAACATATGTTCCGCTTACCCCGGCTATGGTAGTTCCCGTTACCCCGGTATGACATTTTTAGGTTGTGTTATGAATCACATTGAATTTTCATATTTACAGCATAGTTTTCTCAAATTCAAATACCAGACATGAACATTAAACATATAAAGGAATATTTACTGGTATCAAAAGTCTTCGGACATGACTTTTTGCTACCCAAATCACTACACAAATAATACTCCTCCAACTCGTGGTCTTGTAGCACGACAACTGATTTTTTGTTTTTGTCAAGGACGCACTCTCCTTAGAGCTAGCGCTATTTTTGTTTTTGTTTTGGAACTAAATTCTAGGTAGTACCTTACCGACCACCAAATGACCCAGCTACAGTCTATGAATTCAGAGTTACCAATCAGTGTTTCCCTTCCCCCATAGTCCCCCTTACCCCACCTGACCTTATCCGATCCGATATCGGATGTCGGAAGGATTTCAATAGAAAAAATCCAAGATGGCGGCTGTAATGTATGGGATATCGATTCGACATCCAATATCGGATCGGATAATGTGAAAACGCACTAATAACTAAGCCGGAACCCTTTTGTCTTGTCGTGACGCGCACAGTAGGTACCTCCATATTATTAAATAAACTATGTGAAAAAAAACTGTATAATTTCTTGTTTTCCAATTTGCTTAATTAGTATGTATAATTTGAACTCAGTTTTGTGACAATATGTGAGTATTTATGTTTGTGTGTATGGTCAGACTGCGCGGTATCTACTCATTTTGCGGTGCTAATAAGTTTTTAATGCGAAAATTAACTACTTATAACATTTCTTCTTGCAGGTCATGTTCTTTAAGCAGACCTTTCAATATTGACTCTGGAGCAATCTTTGCAATCTTTGCAGTCTCGTCTCAAAATAATATTAAATTTGTTTATTATTTTCAAAGGTATATTAAGTGACACGGCCATCTTCAAAGTAAAATTATTGAACTGAGCTGTCTTTTTTTTATTATACTACGTCGGTGGCAAACAAGCATACGGTCCGCCTGATGGAAAGCGGTCACCGTAACCTATGAACGCCTGCAACTCAAGGAGTGTCGCATGCGCGTTGCCAAGCCATTAGAAGCTGTGGTCTGATCCTGTTTCATGTTACAGAATATCAGAGTCCTAAGTAAACTGTTGCATATTTAAAAAATAAAGTTGTTGTCTCATTGTTCGACTCATTCTGCTTTGATTTGCAATCGGAACACGAAGTCTGGTCTTACAGCGATTGGGGTTGAGCAGAGTGCGAACTTCGGTTGAGATCTGGTGAGAGCCTGCGAACAGAGTTATATTATCGATATATATGCGAGTAGGTTTGTATGTTCAGTAAATCTATTATTTTCGTAGTTTTTAGCAAGTTCTTGTATATAGATAATCTAAGTGGCGCCCTACAGATGCCACAGACAGACATACACAGACAGACAGACACTTTGAACTGATAACCCTGTCGTCTTTACGTCGGAGGTTAAAAATTGGACTGGAAAAGTGCTTTGTTGGTCGGTTGCTAATCGCGGGTGCTCAAAAATTAATGGCTCGAAAGCTTTTCGGGCCCGCGTCTGTGACATGTCAGTTGCCATCCTTTTTCCTCTCAGTGGAGTTCGAAACAAGAGCCACCTGGAAACACGATTTTTTAAGTACCTAATGTACCTTGTGTATGACTTGAGTATGGACAAGTGCCTTGCCACGCGCTTTGAATAGATTTCCACATGATTCAATCATAGAAAATAGATCAGATAAGCAAATAGTAAAGTCATATAAAAGAATGTTGCTGAACAATTTACCTAATCTCTGAATTAACATAAATATAGTTAAAATGTAAGTATATTATTATAATACTAACTTTGAAACTGTAATGTAATGCATGATCTCAATTAGACCTAACTCAATTAGAATCTAAATAATAAAAGATTAAGAGTTTTGTTTGTAAAATTCTATAAAAAATGACTGAAATAAACAGTTTAATTTTTTTTATTTTTTTTAACATATACATTTTGAAGTAGTAATATAAAAATTAAAAACATTCTTTGTCTTGGGTCTAATGCTTCTTCTAAGTATATATTTTCTAAAAAAGAAGAACTTTTTTGCCTATGGAGTCCATAGGCAAAAAAAGTTCTTCTTCACAGTATGGAGTTTATCAGGTATATAAAACTATAAATGTTATAACGGAATTTCACCACGACGGATAATCTTCGGTAGCTCAAACGGTTGCGAGTTTGAACCTCGCCCGAGGCATCACTTTCTCCATTGTTCCTTTACCTCGAATTATACTTAACTTTCCGACTCTTCAGAACTTGTCCCTTTTCAATTCACTCACGATATGATCCAAAAATAAATTCATCTTTAAAAATCCGCTGAGCAAGTTTGAATTTGTTTTGCAACTTTATAGAAGACACCTGCCAACGGAACGAAGTTCCCGAAATAAGACAGATTTCCACCTCGAATATCGGTCCCTCACCGGCAAACCTTTTTCTACGAAAACATCTCTGGGAAAATATCTGTATGAAAATGCAAGATTACCTCTTAAAGACAATGCACCTACCAAACATAAAATATCTCAAGAGACTCCAATCGGAATTGCTATAAGAATAAACTGCTTTATGGAAACAAATTACATTGAACTACTGACAAAGATGCTAGAGTTTGATGTACATATCTGTCTGTCTCTGTGTGTGTGTCTGTGGCATCGTAGCTCCCGAACGGATGATCCGATTTAGATTTAGTTTATTTTGTGTGAAAACTGAATTAGTCGGGAGTGTTCTTAGCAATGTTTAATAGTAAATGGTTAAAATGGTCCAATATGTCGGGAGATTTTTTTAAATTTTAATTTTTTTGGTTAGGTTATTCCTTGATCTCCAATTCGAGCGCTACTGGATAATTGCTATATCTAGTGATCACAATCCGTGGTGGAGGACTTGTTAAATCTGATTCGGGAATCCCGAGCACGCCATCTGGTGATGGAATTAACTCCCGATATAATACCATTTGCTTAGGAAACAAATAGAAGTAGGATCTCATTGGCGTTGGGACGTGGGGTGAGTGGTACAGGGCATAAGCGTCAGCGGAATCCGAAGCAGAAGTGGAACTGATAATGATATTATAAAAAACAATTGCGGACAGCATGAGAGTTATTAAAACTCTGAAATCCTTAAGGTACAGCGGGATAAATCTCGACTGGGGGGCAATTGTAATTGATCCGTTTTTTTCCATTATTACACTATGATGTTGAGTTCTACATGTATCCACTGAACACGCCTATCATATAATATATAACCCTATGGGTGGACACTCTATTTAATAATGTAAACATTGTAAAACATGGAAACAATGGACCAGTTACATTGGCCTCCCAGTCGAGATTTGCCGCGCTGTACGAGTACCTTAGACGTTTTATTTTAAAATTTTAATCGTGAATATATTAGTAAGCTTAAGCTCCTGCTATAATACTAGTTGTTTAGAAAACGAAAAGTTGTAGTTACGACGTGAGGAGATCAGTTAAGTACGAGGGAGTATGACCGGAAGTGGGACCGGAAATGGGAGTGGAAGTAAGGCTGTATAGCTTCAAATTCTGAGTCCAACTGTTTAGCGTGACAATTATTAGTTATTATAAACGTTAATCGAGTTACTAGCCATTGTTAGTGTGAATTTTAACTATCATTACGATCATCAAGTTCCGTTATCAGTTTATCACGAAAGTCACGTCGACCTTTAAAATATCTCACCTACTTTCACTTCACAACTTGCATGAGTTTAACTAAACAAAGGTAATACCTAATCGAAAGTAGTAGTAGTAGTAGTAGTATTTGATTACCTAAGTTAAGATTACTGTACCCTTGCAGGGTCCATATATTATGTACTTTATTTAGACTATGTAATAAGTATGCGATAATTGGTTTTGACTTTGACTAATTGACAGAAACTCGCTATAATGAACAAGAGGGGATGTAAACTCAAATCCCTAGACCGCTGTTATCTCATAATTTGTACCATTCTAGCGAGAAATATGAAGCAGGGGTGAAATAACGAGTTTATCTAAACAAAGGTATTCGGACCTCGCTGGCATGATCAAGGGAAGAAAGAGATCCAGTTACCAAGCGGTGCCTTGTAAAAAGGAATATTTAATGTAAAAATATAAATGTGTTAAACGGACGTAGACGTGGGATTTATTTTTGACCCCCGACGCAAAAACAACGGGGTGTTATAAGTTTGACGTGTCTGCCTGTTTGTCTGTGTATGTTTATGTCTGTGGCATCGTAGCTCCTGAAAGGATGGATCGATTTAGATTTCGTTTGAAAGCTGAATTTAGTCGGGAGTGTTCTTAGCCATGTTTGGTGGAAATCGATTTTGTGGTTAGGTTATTGTCTTGTCTTAGAAATTGCGTGGAATCGAGTAATAGTCGAATATTTCCTTAGAGTATTTTAGAAAAATGTGTCAAGGTCAACTGAGGAAAATGTGTCTATTTTACCTATTGGCTTCGTGCGAAGTGCATGGAGGGGGTAAGCAAAGCGATCGCAGTGCTTGCGGTGGTCAAAATCGACACTGATTGTGGTTGTCATCTATCAAAACTCATAAAATATGATACAATGTGGTGTAATGTTTGATATGGGGTATCAATGTGTTGTTAATTGTAAAAATAATGGCATAAATAGTCGTTGCACGTTCTATGCGTTTCTTAGAGCACACTGGAAATTGGATCAAAGAACTAAATGGATAGCTACGGTGAAAAGAAAACGTAAGTGACATGTCAAAACAAAACATGATAATAAATTATATTTAAGCTTTCTTTACCTAATATTGTTCAATACGCTGTTAGTATTTTTCCTACCGTAAAAGATTATGCTTAAAGATTCATGCCTTATAGCCTGGGAATAGGCCCGTGTCGGATATTTCTGCGCCCGCGAACATGACTACGTACTTACGTTTAGATTTGTTTTATGGGTGAATCAACTTTTTCTTGCTTTTTGCAAGAATTGCCCATACTTATTATTAGCTCTACTTTTGTGAGTTTTAACCTGGCCATCGTGAATAAAGATCCTTATTTTTATTTTACATTAAGGGAATAATTAAAAAAAAAACATTTACAATTAAATCTATATGTGACCCAGTGGAAGAGACACTTTTTTCATACAAAAGTGAGGGACAGCTATGTCCACTGGGTCACTGCTCGAAATAAAGTAATAAAATAGCAAATCCTATAAAAACATGATGTATTGCATAGCTTGTATATCTGTTTTTAATATAATAAGTATAAACTAATTACACTAAATACAAATTAAATTTTCTGACCACATGTAGTCGAAGTATGCGTAATTTTGCTGGCAAAGAAAAGTTGATTCACCCTTATATGGCATTAACGGGACGGAGGTTTAGCGAATACCATATCACTAGCTCGAAGAACTTGTACCATTACTCCTATGTTCTTCAAGATTCCTTATATGCCCTGCCAGCACCAATTTATTGACTCTTTCTGTAGTCTGGGGTTGGAAGTTTATACCGTGAGTAATGCTTTGGAAACTGATTTTTGGTATTATATCCTTGTCTCTATAATCTATCTACCTAAATTACACTTGAAATAGTAGCTCTTGTTATTCGATTTATTTAAAATTAACGAAAAATCGTTAAAATATAGTGTTTGTTTACATGTCATTTTTTGACATTTTCCACTTCAAATTCATATGGTAGTGGGCGTAATTGTCGTGCACGTAGCCAATAGATTTATTTTAAAACGATTGCAACCCTCTATGTTCAAATTATAGCCAACGAACTTTTATGCAGACATTAAGTGCCTTTTTATTTTACTCTGTATAGGTAATTACGTGCTACTTATTTATCTTATAATTTTGCTTGACTATTCCGTGCGGGAATTTATAAGCAATACAATGTCAATACCTACATATAAACCTAGTCTAGTAATTGATCAGCCCCGTAACGGGATAACATGGTGGCCTGCACTCCCTATGCGTTTTGCCGAGTAACTCGATTTGGAGCACCCTATCAAATGTTGCAGTCTACCCTCAGGACGCTCATCAGTCTACCACAGTTATTATGTTTGATATTCAAAACGCTCAAGCGCATTTAAATAAAATTTGTGTTGTCGTAAGTAATTTTGCTATGGACGATGTTATTATTTTTTCATCACACTCGCACACTACGTGTGCTATTGCACGCAGGCGGAGCGAGAGTTATAGCAAAATCGTTCTGCCTAGGGAGTTAAGAAATTTCTAGTACTGTATTGAACTCTTTTTTAACTTTTTGTATATTTTTTATAATGCAAGTGTGGTGAAAAACATTTTGTGTAACTCGGGAAGTATGAATATTACTAACTAGAGTCTTTAAAATTTAACTTACTCTCGTTAATAATATTCAACTTCCTCCCCTTGTTGCACAATGTACCTAATGTAGATCGATCTAGGACAAAAAACAAGGGACAAAAAATGGTCTCAAAATTTTCTATTATTTTGTAACCGCTGTGCAAAGTGTTTGAAAAATAGTAAAAAAGTGGAATAATTATATTTGGGATGCTTTAGATTTTGAAGATTGGGGTCATTAGATTTTTTCACCAAGTAGTATCAAAAGGACTCGTGATTCTGAGTAGGAAAAACATTCTTCTTCTTCTCGTGTCGATGTTTCCCTCTTCTTTTTTTAGGGAAAACATTAAATTTACCTAATTTAGAAAAAAGGTTTTTGGATTCTTCTCGCGAAAATGCTCTGATACCAACACTACATAATTTTGATAAAGCAATGTAAGTTCAAGAAGTTTCCAGATTAAGTTTGCGTATAAGAAGTAAATCTGCTACGACAGAGCTCATGACCGCTACGACAAGGTAGCTACGAGCGATGAAACGCTACGGGCGACGTCTACGTCTCGAGTTCGTAGTGAGACAGACCCGGACTGCTAAATGAAATAACTTGCCCCTATCGCCCTCTTAGTTCAAGTATGGTACAAGTTATAAGCGGTAGGAGAAAGGGACTATAAATTAATTATGATTAGTAATGCGATCTGACGTTCACGGTAACTTACGGTAATTTAACCGAGTTGTGTATAAAATTGTTCCTCAAGATTGTACCTCTAGTGATTGTAAGACGTAGCCGAGCTTGAAACTAATTTGTTCGAATAATCAATGTATTCCAATAATCAAAAGATACTTTCTACTGTCAACGTAAACAATCATAATTTTAGACCAAGGAAAATAATTACTATAAATTAAATTAATTAATTAATTAAATTAAAATTAAATTAATTATTTTTTTTATTATTATTATAGGATATTCTTACACACATCGACTGAGTCCCACTGTAAGCTCAAGGAGGCTTGTGTTGTGGGTTAGGGGGGAGCGAAAAAATACTTTTCTGGAATCAGCAAACCTAATAGTTATCAATCAATGACCCTTGTGCAAATTTTCAGCTTTTAAAATTAAGATCTTCAGCCTCCGCATTGGATTTGAAGAGAAAATTTCATACAAACCTGAAAATTCAACTTTCAGATCACTACCCGTTAGGCCAGACCGGTCAGCAAATTTCCTTGTTTTTCCGAATCTAAAGAATCATGAAACTATGAAAAGAGTATAATTACCAATAACATAGACTTTCTTCACAAATGTTTATAATATAAATGTAAGTTTCGTCGATCACATCAGAATGCAGCATGTTTCATGACCAGTTAAGGAAAAAAGCTCCTTGAGTTTGTCTAACCAAACCGCTGTCGCCTATGAATCCGCTTCCACTCCCTCCTTCATCTTGCACCACACCTAACGTAGTTAAGGAAATGGCCGGTTATAGCCGACTGATATAGAAATGCCTTAAACGACGGCGCCGAATTAATTTTATTAACAACTTCTTTGAACTCCACAAATAAGAGTTTCCTCCGACGCCCATTTTGTTTCGCTTTGAACCTTTTTTGGGTAATTTTGTATATGTTATAAACAGAACATTTAATTAAGGGGTTTTTGAAAGGGATGGTCGCAATTTGTTTATATGGAACGTGACCCGTTTTAAGATCCTTCAGTCAGTTTAGATCATCATCATCATCATCATATCAGCCCTTTATCGCCCACTGCTGAGCATAGGCCTCTCTTCTAGTACGCCACTTGTCCCGGTCCTGAGCTAGTCTCATTCAGTTGTGACCCGCAATTTTGCGGATGTCGTCCACCCAACGAGCCACCCAGTTTAGATAATATGAGTTAATTTTCGTAAAGATACGATTTTATCAATTTCAAGAAAGTGATTAAATACGAGTAATGTCGAATATCTGAAAACTTGGAACACTTTAAACAGTTGTGACACGAAAACTTCATTACTTATTTCTACGTTACGAAGAAATAGTAAAACTTGGTCTACTTCTTCAAAAACTAAAAATGTTTTATGCACATTTTCCTGCTAAAGTAAGAGTATAACAGACAAACAGAGTGGCAACAACTTTATTAATTATAATTAAAGATCGTTATCAGGGTGCACTTTTCGTGGCAAGTGGTACGGTTGGCAAAGAAAAACAAATACATTTAAATATTTACTTTGTTCTTAACTACAAAATAAATACTTACCTTATTAGGATTACACCTATATTTTTAAAACAATATACGTCAAATGACATTAATTATGTATGCCATAAAAATACATTACGCTAAGTGTAATTATATTATTGAAATCCAAATAATCAAATGCACTCTAGATACGACTAATTATCTAGAATTGTTATTCAAGTAGTTCAAGTCAAAAGTAGGTACCTAGTGCACGAAGTAAGACGAGCACGGAGGAGTGTAATGAAGTGCACGAATAATCCCAGTATCTTCATTCACAGTATGGATACACAATACCTAGATTTTATAACAACCTTTTTGTAACTTCTGTCAACGTAGAAAGGTCATTTAGTTATTTAAAATGGATTTTTTCTAATCGACGTAAACGACTGACAGCCAAATATGTTTAACAAATTTTAGTTATTTATTCGATGTAATTTGGCTAAGTAATTATAAATATGTATATATTTCATAATTTGTTAAGTATATGTAGTGTTTTAAATACTTGTGTATTTGTTTTTTTGTCAACCATACTCTGCCACCAATACAGCACGCTGATAACGATCTTTAATTATAATCACTTGTATTGGTTTACTTCATTTTGTAAAACTAAAATGTAAGTTCTACGTAACGCTGGCAAGGCGAAAAGATCTTAAAGAAAGGAACCAACCAGCTTTTCAACCAATCATCATGTTATTTTTTAACCGACTTCATCTATTGTCAAATCCATATTTCGCGCGCAACAACAGCAATTATGCTTATAAGCCCTAACATCTAGCGTCTCGCGAGCGTAGCGTCGGGCCAACTAAATATATGGAAAAAGACGTCAGGCTTTGCCATACAGTTGGCCAGACGCTACGCTCGCGAGACGCTAGAATGATGTGGGGGCGGCCCTAAGTAGTTTTTTTTTTTTAATGCAAATAACGTTATTTCTCTCAATCAGACCGACGAAATTATTATTTTCCATTGATTCAAAATACAGAAAATCCAAGTACATAATTAACACTTTTTGTTCGTTGCCAAGTTTCACCGCAGCAACATTACACTCGACGTGCTCAACTTCCCAACTCGGATATTAAACGCTCCAGCTAAATCAAAATCCAATCTTCAGCCTACTATCATACTCTGCCACTGCACATTAGTCTGTAACACAGGGTAGTACAGTGTAAAGTAATGGTTTTGTTTAAACGCTCCGGGGCTATAATATGAGTTGTTTGAAGACGTGTAGTTTTAGTGGAATTAATATTTTATGAATTAATTTCGGATTGGCGTTTGTGCGTTGTTTCGAAAAAGGAAATGTGATTTTATGTATTCGGTTATAAATGTTATAATTTCGTACTATCTACATAGACCCAACGAAGGTTATGTCGTAATAAGATATGGATTATGTACATTTGGAAAATGAATTACATTTTTGCTATCTGGTTACTGCATTGCATGAAATATCATGGAAATAATGTTAAATAAAGAAAAAATATAAGTATGCCTACAAGAAAATATAGTTTGCTGACCACCTTTCTTTATCTAATAGTTAAAGGTTGGTTATAAAACTAGCACTATGCTTACTTTTTATGCGAATTGCAAGAGCAAAGCAAAGTGAGGCAATGTTCTTATAAAAAAATACAATGAGTTTGTTGAACTGTCATAATTATTTTAACAAAGACGGAAAGAGGGGGCATAAAAAGAAAGCTATTTTTTTTACCCCCGACGCAAAAACGATGGGATGTTAAGTTTGAAATGTCTATCTGTCTGTATGTTTCTCTGCCTGTGTTTGCGTGTCTGTCTGTAGTATCGTAGCTACCGAACGGATGAACTGATTTAGGTTTCGTTTTTCTTATTTGAAAGCTGAATTAGTTTTCAATGGTGGTAACATTTTGTTCACCTAGATTTCGCATAGCGATTGCGGCCTCGGCGGACGCAATCAGCGCCGGAGCTGGGACCGACAACGATGCAACGATGCAACGGGTAAATTACAGCGGTCAGCAGTTTTTCATCTCTAGGCGCATTGAAACTGCATTCTTGTTCAACAAGTACATTAAGTAGCTTCTAGATCCACAAATTACATATTTTAACTATGTTAAGTAGTCACCTTACTCTACCTCGTATAGTAGTAACTACTTAAGACTACTACCACTTAAGAATACAAATAGATCTATAAACTGAAGAGGAAAAATACCAAGGCCACCAAGTGTCCACTGTATAGATACATTTCAAATAATTAATTGAATCAGGCGTAACTTTGCGAAAATTAATGATATTTAATCAAATTTTTCAAGATTATTTTGCAGTCAGTTGCCGAATCTCGCGCCGTCAACATCTCCTGAGGATGCCTTGGAGTAAAGAGGTGAAACATGTGTAAGTTGTATTTATTCGTGACAACTAAGCAAGAATAAAATATAATAAATAATATACAAGTATAACGGGTTACTTAGTACTAGTTGGTACTAGCTACGTTATCTATTCGCGGATTAGCGTAATAGTAATTTCTAGAATATTTGACTACATTTTTCAGTCTCCTAGTTAGTGTACGGTCTTTGCAATCAGGTAAAAGTCCTCCCAGCAATACAGCCGGCCCGGTTCCTTTTGTTTCGGGCGGTAAAGCGTTCCTTTCAGCCCTGAAATGCAGCCGCAATTAAGAGGAAACAGGAGGAGGCTGGAAACCTTGATTGTTTGAATTTTTAAGTTAAACGCTTGTCGGATAAATGGGCGGCAGGTTTTGTAAAAACTATGTAAAGAAAGAGTTGTATGGAACTGGGACATGAGTTTTTAAACAAGACTATGAACTCACTAAAGCACTTTAGAATTTGACACATAAATGACTTTACCTACTTGTAATATTATTTGTTTCAACTTTATCGCACAAAAAAATGTACACATGGCATTCTCTACCAGTCAACCATCGGGCCAAACAGAGACAAGTAAAATGGTGATACTCTTATATAAAAACTTCCTGCCTCGCACAGCTGAACTGTGGAATGAACCTCCTGCAGTATTTGCGGACCGATACAACCTTTGAATCTTCAAGAAAAGAGCACAAACCCATCTTAAAGGCCGGCAACGCACCTCCAATCCTTCTGGTGTTTCGGGTGTTCATGGACGGCAGTGTTCACTTACGAGGCGACCTGTCTGCTCGTTTGCCAAATATCGCATATAAAAAGTTAAAATCGGGTGACTTCGACTCGACTGCGGGGCACTTCAGCCCCTCTAGCACAACTTGCCTTGTCTCGCGCGAGTCCGGACTTGAAGTCGCGGTAGATGTATGGACTCGCGCGCGACAAGGCAAGTTGTGCTAAAGGTTCTGGATGAGATTAGCCTATCAAGACCGGGATATGTGGTGACGTACACGAAGGGAGGCGTATGCTCAGCAGTGGGCGATTAACGGCTGAAATGATGATGATGATGTTATTTACTTACGACCTAGTTTACAAACACTGTATTTTTTACTGATTAGACCAAAATCTCATAATATACGCACGAAAAGCACCTAATTATGAATAATTTTATGTAAATGAGTCACGGATGTTGCCGCGAGCGGTCCCATCGCTATGCCATTAAGGAGCCCCTATCAAATCCTCATAGGGCACATCCGTGTGTGCCTCGCACGCGTACATAATAAATAACTTACTAATTGAGAAACCTTGATGAGCGAAAGTTAATTAGTGAAGATAAAGGGGAAAAGAAATGAAGGACAAGGTAAGAAAAAATAAGGGCACAGGACACATTTGTTTATTAATACCTATATTTATTTGATAGAGAATGCAAAGGCTTCTCTCCTTCTATAAGACCAGGATACGCAGGTATCCCGGTCTTTACCCGTTTACCACCAGTCCTTATAAAAGGCGTCATCGTCATATCGTTATCTCAGGTCAGGTCTACCGGGATGTCATTTGATATTTGCCAGTCGCTTTTCGGTGAAGGAAAATATCGTGAGGAAACCGGACTAATTCCAATAAGTTCTAGTTTACCCCTCGGGTTGGAAGGTCAGATGGCAGTCGCTTTCGTAAAAATGTGTGCCTACGCCATTTCTTGGGATTAGTTGTCAAAGCGGACCCCAGGCTCCCATGAGCCGCGGCAAATGCCAGGATAACGCAAGGAGGATAATGACATATTTTTCTGACCGAAAAATTATTAGGTACGACGTTCAAACAGTTCAGTTAGTGAATGACAATCGGAAGAAGTTCAGTTGAACCCCACAATTTAATATTTCGCGCCGTCCCGGGTGTTCCGTGCAGTCGAGTGCATCTCGCGCGAATATGAGTCTCTTTGTCCTGAGATGCGATTCCGATTCATCACCGAGCATGGGCGAATTTAATACTATCGCAACCAAGAACAAGCCTGGCGGGCATACGAGAACTTTGCTCAGATGCCGGAGACCCCGCCCAGCGGGCAAGCGAGCGAGCGGTTATAAATTACGACTTACACTTACTTACTTTTTTGACGTAGCGCGCCATTTTTGTCTGGTAGTGAATATGTTAAAGTTAGGAAATGAAGACATGAATATCTGATATCAAATTGCATAAAATAGTCATCGGTATACAAATTATTTTATGGTATTAGGGTTAAACGATCAAAAGCGCCTACTTGATGCTAAATGTTTAATCGCCCATGGACTATCTAGGGTTCACAAGTACGTTGCTAAGTTTTAAGATGAGACACTTTTTTCCTGATCTTTTGAACCACGTTTATGAACTAGCTGTGTAATGCGGGGTATGTTAATTTATTTGCTTCTTATTCCAAAACTCTGAGGATATACTTAATTTTGCTTATTTTATTCTCAGAACGCCTAGCTAAGATAATAAGGCAAGAACAAGATGAGTGGTCCCCACAGAGTTTTGAAAAAGATCTTAAGTAGCTGTACAGAATACTATGTCGGCTTTCGGGACCCTGGTTAAAGGTCTTCTTCAAAGTTGTACAATTTTAAGTCGGCGCAACATGTCATGTCATATTAAAAGTTATGGTCTTGACTTACTCTCGGGCAGCGATGAGAACGTACAGGGTCTAATGTAATGAACAACTGGGGAAGCCATTCCAATATTATAATAGTTTCGTAAAAGATTCCAGTTCTGCGCTGAGGGATTGCGATTTAATAATGCATTGCCATTTCAAATACTCGTTCTGGTAGCACCGAGTTTTGCTAGATTGGTAATGGACTCCGTTAGTTTTTCTTGAAATCCATTAGTTAAGCATATTGCCTAATCTACATTTTTACACGGGTAAGTTATAAAACGAAGACTAAGAGAGAGATATGGCTCTTAAGCTGTTTGGTATGTAAAGTAGGTATAAATATAAGGTCCGTAACGCCGTGTCTTGCATGGACGACGGTCGCGCGACCGTCGCCGTCGCGTCTCATACTTCCATAACGATAAGGTTTGATTTCGTATGCGTCGCATCGCCGTCGCGCGACCATCGCGCGACCGTTGCCCACGCAAGCCACGGCGTAACGCAGATTACATATAATATAAACACCTCTGGAGTTGTAGGCGTCCGGAGACCTCGGAACAAATCAAAAACTACATTAATTTAACTTTTTGACAAGACAAAAACGTCTGCAATCGATGCCACTGGTCTCACCCAAGGCAGTGCCTTGCCTACTCAGTCATTTTTGGCTTTTAAATTGTATTCTAAGCTTAGCAAAAATTACATTCCATGTACGAAGGCCCAGTTACTAGAATCTTACAAGTACAACCAAAACCTCATAGCTGAGCAGATCTCTGCCATAACAGACGTTCTCGTGATTATGTCACATCATTACCACAATGTATCATTAGCGTGCCTTTTTGTGTTTCTTGTTATATCGAGCGTTTGAGACAGACGCACGAGACGAATAAGAAACGTCTGTGAGAAACAAGCTTTGTAGGTAACTAATTGTTTCATAACAAGCTTCTGCATGAGTGAATAATATATTTATCGCATATAATATACCTAATAATATGTAGGAAAGATGAGATGTCATTTACTGTTACGTACATATAGTTAATGTGTACACGATTAATGAATTTTAGTTATTTAACCTGTTTTAGAAAAAAAAAACTAATCTTTTAAGTGTCACAAAAAATCGTAAAATCTACTCGGAAAACAGCTGCTGTAAGGTTTCTGTTTTAATTTCGTTTAATTAAAAGGGTTGTAAAAATATTAACTAGTAGGCATAAAAATATGTCATTACATTCTAGGTATTCAAATTAACCCTCGCTTTGAAGTTGCCGCAGTCGAATAAATAGTTATTTAAAAGAAAGATAAATAGTTGAGATAGTTCCCGTGACTAAACAGCAGGATGTTTCAATAAAGGCGCTCACACCAAATTTTCAATTTCGCTCAAAATTAACAAAATACCGTTTTAATATCGCGTATCCGTTATATTTAAGGGCGCTCTTTAATTTTCTTGCCTTAATGAAAAGCCGGTAATCTCGTCACGGAGGGGGGATAAAGGGGGGAACTATTAATTACGTGGTTATCTTCGATGGGAGTAATTGCTTAATGAAATACTTTGAGGCTTTTTGCAAGTAAACGCTGTTCGTTTATGAGAATTACGAGATCGGAGGGTCGATGGTAATACAAATTAGAAGGTTAAACATTGACCGACGTTAGAATAAATTAATTTTAATTAAAGGAGCTGGAGGTAGCCTTAAATGTTGTATAAAATTTAAGGATTATCATAAACACTTTTTGTGTTATTTGTACGGAGAGGTTTATATTTCTATACTTGTTCTAATAAAAATTGTCACTTTGCGGCTTAGTCTAATAGGAAACTAGCTACTTTATAACATAATCGCGTTTTTTTCTGCTGGCAATATCTTTATTTACATGAACATATTTATATAATTATATAATAAACTAAGACAACTTAAAAGCTAGCTAATGTCTAAAATAGGCCCTTGAGGCATTGTATCAAGGATACTGGCGACATTTCCTCGCTGTATCGCAAAGCTGATACGTTGTGCGAGGAAGTCGCCAGCTCTTCGGTCACCAGTTACCTCAACCGTCCAGACGCTTCACGATTTCTGTGAACAACTTGTTCGCGCTGGGACCCCATGGACCTAGAGTTTCTACGCCAAAAGGTACAAAAAGGTATTCTTTACCAAGACTTTTGTATTTATTACGTTTCAAAATTTCGGCACTTTCTCGTTCTCAGATCAGACAAAATAAAAATGTCCAGATTTCTTCAGATAAATTGCGGAGCGCTAAATATGTATTGAAGTGTAAAAAGATTTACGCATTACACAGGTCATTAATAAATATTTAGTACCTAAGTAAATCATATCTACTAGGTACATTTTCAAATTACTACATAATAACCTAACCACAAAATTAAAATTTTGAAAAAACCCCCGACCGCGACATAGTAGACCGGTTTTCATGAAACATGGCTAAGAACACTCCCGACTATTAGACTAAAACTAAATCTAAATCGGTTCATCCATTCGGGAGCTACGACACACACGAGACACACACACACACAGACAGACAAACAGACAGACAGATAGACAGACAGACGGACAGCCGGACAGACGGACAGACGGACAGATGGACAGACGGACAGACGGACAGACGGACAGACGGACAGACGGACAGACAGACAGACACGTCAAACTTATAACACCCCATCGTGTTTTGCGTCGGGGGTTAAAAAGAAACATAGGTACATTCTGTAAAGCCTACCAGAAATACATAACTACGCGCCATCTTGCGGAATTTCATTACAACTATTTTCTTCTTACTAAACTGAACTGTCACTCCATACATCAGAATAACAGCGCCCTCCTGACAATACTCATATGTATTTCTAGTCAGATATTTCACACAAAAGGGTGAAAAATAAAATGTTGTTCAACAAATGAGTAGGTATATAAAAAAAGTACAGCATTGTTCCCCGTCCTTGAACACCTCGGGAGAGTTTTACGACAAATGGAAATCGGCACGTAACTGCGAACACATAGTTGCCGAAATCACAATGGAACCCTTTATTTGCTGTGTACTTCTATACTGTGTCATTCGGGAAGTCGCACGCCTTTGTGTATTATTGCCATGGCATTAAATGTAAGATTTGATGAATGTACACGTCAAAGTGAATGACACGGTGGATATCGAGGGTGGTAAGTGGCAGGTTATGAGGGCAGGTCGTGCTCTTCATATTATTTGTTACCTCTGGTAGACTATTATGAGTAGATCTCCCTGTAGGCATTTTCAGAATTTGGGACCCCCCAATTAGCGTAAGTTGTGAACAAAAATTAACTCACTGTCAATTTTGTGACTTCAATGAAGATATGGTTTTTGTCTTATTTAGGTACATAAACTTTAAGCGATAATCTACATTCCGAATGTGAAAAAAGTAAATTTTTAGACATATTTTATGCTTAATTGTCGTCACAAAACTGACAGCGAGTTAATTTTTGTTATCGACTTACGCTAATTATTGTGGGAACCAAATTAGTGGTGCAAACAATGCTAAATTAATATTTTGAGTATTTTTTTTCTCATTATTGTGGTTATTTGTACTCCTTGTCAATGTACATGTACAATTATCTACAAAAAAATCTGCAAAAACAATATGACAAAGTCTTTATCCCAAACTTGAAGATATTTTAAGCAGAGTTTAAAAACTTAATAAAGAAGTCGATTTAAACATTAAAATACTAAAGTTTTTCAAGGGATGAACGTAAGAATGATCCTTGCCATTTTCTATTAACAAAAACAAAACTTGCCGTCCTACTTACAGTTTTAATTTACATGAAATATTTTCTATAAATAAACTAAATTATGAATTAAACTTCTGTTTAAGTACCTACTTTAAGTTTGTCTCGAAAAGCGAACTACTGTCATGAATAACCCTTGACAAGTGACAAGCATTTCGTCACGTTTTGTTTGTTTTACTGTGTGAAACAAAAATATCGCAATCAAAGGGTTATTGCAGCTGTCTGGTGGATTGTGTGCGATTTGCGCTTAATGAATGTTTGCTAACGGGTGTTAGAAGTTGACCCTCTGTGTTGCCCTGGGATTATTGTTTGTATACAGTGCGTCCCTAGTCGTCATCCTCCTTGCGTTATCCCGGCATTTGCCACGGCTCATGGACCCGCTTTTGACAACTAATCCCAAGATTTAGCGTAGGCACTAGTTTTTACGAAAGCGACTGCCATCTGACCTTCCAACCCGAATGGTAAACTAGACCTTATTGGAATTAGTCCAGTTTTCTCACGATGTTTTCCTTCACCGAAAAGCGACTGGCAAATATCAAATGACATTTCGCACATAAATTCCAAAAGAACTAATTGGTGCGAGCCGGGATTCGAACCTGCGACCTTTGGAACGAAAGTCGCACGTACTTACCGTCCCTAGTGCGTCCCTACTCTGAAGCCGAAATGTACAGATGTATCGGGCTATTAATATAGAAGTAAAATACAAAACATAACATACTATAAACACGTGGTACGTGTTTGTATACTCAAAAGGGGTCTGCAGAGAACATAAAACTTCAGTGTCACGTTTAGCAATAAAATTCAGGGTTTAAAAGAAAACGATATTATTATAATAATTATAATAAAGAGACGGGTTGCCAGTCCATTACCCACACCAATATTTAACCCATATCCTACAATCGCTTTCTACTATACACATGAGAGGAATACGGACGGAGGTCACCACACGGAAACATCAAGTTATCTAAACAACCGTTGTAACGCTTATGAAAATGTTAACATATTAATTACGATTTTATTCTTCAGATCAGTATGTACATAATGGGACTTTACTTTTAAATATTTATAAAACCTGCATTTTGTATTGTAGGATGTGAGGTGAACCAAATAATTGACCATTTAAACACCATTAAATTTGCTTTCCTGGAAGTTCACTTCACCATTTTCAGTGGTAAATATTTGCATCCAGTCCATTTAAACCACCATATTATGTAAATTAAGGTAATTTAATCACGAATATCACGATATACATTATACCATTAAATTATTCATTAATTTGATGATATAATGATATAAATGGTGAAACAGAAAAAATATTAACGTTATAACGCACACACATATGAGCGCGCACACACACACGCACAAACACACACACACAAACAAACACACACACACACACACACACACACACACACACACACACACACACACACACACACACACACACACACAAAAATTTAAAATTAAATGTTATACTTCCCATAACATGTACATACTAGGGTCAATCGCCGATCAGTCCATAATTAACAGATTGGCATCCGTTGGCTCGTTGGGTGGACGACATCTGGAAAAGTCGGGTCACAACCGGATGAGACTAGCTCAGGACCGGGACAAGTCTGCTCAGCAGTGGGCGATAAAAGACTGATATAATTATAATGATGATGATGATATTATACTACAAAAAAAGAAGTGAAACTTCGTAATGTGGAAATGAAAATAGGAAAGGGTATATCAAAATTCAAGTTGGTAACACAGCGTTAAACGTTTAACGCTGTCAGTGAGCGTTACACTTTAACGCTATCAATTGGAAGTTGCATAGAAGTTACACTTCAAAAACATTCTCAGTATAAGCGGTTGAACAAAGATCACATTTAAGAAACATTTTAGTCTCCGTGTAGAATTGGGCGCTGTCACCAAGACACGACAGGACATAAATCAGCATTTTGTCTACCTTTGTCACAATTCAACTCTATCCCATTCATAATAAGACTTAAAATACAACAAGCACAACGCTCTAGTGAGGCCTCCTGATCCCATTGTACTGTCGCTGTCAAATATATCGGAGCAGCCGAAGCTCTCATAAATACGGGAACACGCCTCTATTGTCAAGACGTTAGAGTGCCTGTTCCAATATTTATGAGAGCTTTGGCATGTCTGATATATCTGATTGTGACTTTAGTAATATGTCTGAATTAGTATGACCAAATTTGAACTTTTTTGGATGCAAAATAAGATTGTATTTATAACGCTTTACTGAATGTCAAATAAGAGATTGCGAAAGTAAGATGATAATATGTGCATGTTTCGCGAATCCCGCCAAAAAATTCTTTGAGCGTAAAGTCCAGAATGGCGCGGCTCGAAACGTTATAACAGATTACGTCGTAATTTCTTCGGGGCTCGCATTTTGTTCCGTGCTTCGACAAAACGGGGGCCAATTCTGTTTTGATTTAGTCAATGTTTAATTTTATTTGACACGACGATCAGGGGCCCGTTTCTCGAAAGGTACAAAAAGGAAAGCCTTGTATTACAAGTGCGCGACTGTCAAATCGTATGGGTTGTCATGGAAACACACTTGTAATACAAGGCTTGTACCTTTCGAGAAATGGGCCACAGGTATACATTCACGCCTGTTTACCAGAGGGGTAGGCAGAGAACAGGATCACGGATTTCCATTTGCCACGATCCTGACAAACCACACGTATTACAGTTAGAATTTTGAAGTGGAACGAATATGCCGCGCCGTCCTTTACTACTGGCATAGCGTCGGGCCAACTGTATGGCAAAGCCCGACGTCGACGCGGCGTCTTTTTTCATACAGTTGACCCGACGCTACGCTCGCAAGACGCTGTGGGGGGCCCTACAATCAAAAATTCACCGTTTTGTAACAGACATCCAAGCTTTATTCTTTATCTGTGTTCTTAATACCTACAGTATACTAGACGCTAACTATATTCTTAAGTTTTCTTTTTAATCCAATTGATAGATGCTAAAAGCCACCAGCAACACACAATCAAAAACTCCGTGTCGTATCAAAATCAAACAAAAACCTTATCAAATTGCTATAGCCGAACCTTCACGCTTAGACTGCGAATATTTTATGAGCCAAGCTCGGAGGTTAACTATTATATGAGAGAAAGTTTCAAGTTTCTCCTCAAGTGGTTCCAAGTTTTGGCCTCCGGGAACTTTCTTGGCGCTTTTCGGCTCTTAAATCTCATCCCATACCTACATTAAATGTACATGATTGACGTGAACGAGGGTTATTGTACATATTGGATATTATATAGGCACATAGGTACGACATGTACAGACATGTTTTCGAAAAGATTATTAAAATACTGAGTCATTAAGTAGTATCTATTCAAGAATTTATAAAATAAAAGATATAGCAAGCGAACATTATGGCCCACGTAGGTACAATGTTGGGTCTGTTTTTGATCGCGTCTCATAGAAATGCATGATCGATAAAGAATTATAAATTAATTATGTTGGAACGTAACGCTCACTTAGATAACATTTTACTCGCAAATATCAATTTTAAGTTAAACAAGATAAACGTAAAGTAAATATTATGACTGGAAAGTCCCAGCGCGAAATCTCTTTTCAATATCCCAGCGCCTGGTGGATGCCTCTGGTGACCAGAGAGCTGGCAGCTACATCGGCCAGAGTTTAAGTCTGGATATCCAATGGGGTAACGCTGCCAGCTTTCTGGGCACCATAACACACAGTGACGACTTGGGGAGCATTTTTTACTTATAAGTTAATTTTAAGTTAGGAAATAGATTACTTTTTTATCTTTATTGTATATACATATTCCTTTATTACTTTTAGTATTTTATAATTTTATGTAATAGAAACAATTAGTTGCCAAGAAATTGGATATTGATACATTTTTAAAATTACTTACATAAATGTTTACAAAAACTCGTTTAATATAATTTCAAAATCGCAATTTAGACAGGTGCTCTCAAGTCTAACAAATACCTTACCATTAAGACCAAAATGGCTGTATATCAGACTTGTGTCTTAAGCACACTCTTGTACGGCGCCGAAACCTGGACGTCTTACGCTAAACATGCACGAAGACTCAACGTGTATCACATGAGCTGCCTTCGAAGTATTCTTAACATCACATGGAAGGACAAGGTTACCAACCAGAGAGTGCTGGAGATCGCACAGCTGCATAGCATCACCGCAATACTCAAACAGAGACGTTTGAGGTGGCTAGGGCACGTGCACCGCATGAGCAGCACTCGTTTGCCCAGGCAGACTATGCTAAGCCAAGTCGCGTTCGAGAAACGTAGCGTAGGTCGACCCATACTACGATTTAAGGATTGGATAATGCGTGACTTGGTTGCGTTCGGCATCGACTGTAACACGTGGGACGAACTTGCATCGAACCGCAATGAGTGGAGAAGTATCGTCGCAAAAGGTAGAGAAACCCACGACAACACCTGGTTTCAAGACTTAGCCGTAAAGCGTTCAAAAAGACACAGTCACGATACTCTCTCCTCGGCGGTGGGGCCTCAATTTACGTGTACGAAATGCGGACGGGCATGTCACTCCCGGATAGGTCTATATAGTCACGCGAGGCGTTGTCTCTCGCATTCAGACGCTGCTTAAATCATCTGTCAAGATCCTGTGATCCTGTGAAAGCCTTATGATTCTCAAGTCTCAATACGAGTATCAACAACCCTCCCCCAATACACTAATATCCTTCTTTACATTTTGAACCATAAACCCAAGATGATAAGGAAAACAGCTGTCATACCAGAAGATAACAAATATACTGCAATTTCCGCTTGCTTAATAAATATACTGTATTATAATAACACCATTTATAAACCCTCTAAAATTGCTGTTTGCATATCAGCCGGTGCATCCCGATGGTACAGGGTATTATTATACAGGTTGTGCTAATTGTTACGGATGTACGGGTTTCCCTCGTATTTTTCCGGAAGCGTTCGTATTCGTCATGCTAGTTCAGTCAATGTCAGTACATCTTGTACTGAGACTGACTGAAATAGCATGACACGTTCGTACGTTTACGTGTAAACAATACGGAGGCAAATATTTTCTCACTACATCTGTACAATATTATTATTAATTTATTTATTTAAAATGTATACGAAGCAGGCTGTATACGAACCCTCATTACGGTCCCTCTTCCACAAAGGTGGCAGGTGTGGCGCCAAACCAACAAATCAATCTCGCGCAAATATTACAAGACATGACACAAGAGGCCTATTCTAATTGTAATAACAGGTTATGAAATTGATCAGCACCGATAGTGCGATAGGGGCGGCCTGATGTTTTATCGTTTATCGCGCGACCATGCTTGCCTGCTTGTTTGTACAAACTGTCAGGTAAAAGTATTACCTACGGTCTGCCTTTCGTAGAGGTCTTATTAGATAAATGATATTTCGTACATATGTATCTAACTCATTGGTGCAATCCAGGATCAATCACTCAAAATCAGAATATTTTTTATTCAAATAGGCTTACAATAAGCACTTTAAAATTGTCAACAATGTACAATATTCATCTTATTCTAAATATCAGAGCAATTTATTGGTGCAATAAACAATATTGTTTTAAAACTACATTGAATTAATAAAATGATATCAATCTAAATTGTATAAAAAAATACTAGTCTAAAAACTTCTAGAATAAATTCTAAATGTCAAAAAAAAATTGTATAAAACTACATTTAAATTTAAATATTGGGGGACAAAATCTGAATACTACGCCTCCCTCATTGTCTCAGGTGCATTACCGTCAACAAATCAATCTGAAGACACCGTTGAATGAAATGTCGCGCAATGATTACTCTCTTCATTATTATTGTTATTCGAGCGCTGATGAAAATGGCTGCTTTATTCTTGGATATCGAAGGTTTCGATCTATTGTAAGGTAAGATTAAAGAAACGTTATTGTGATGAAAGTAATCATATTTTTCTGCCATTTCTGTAACAAAAGTAAGTCAGTAGGTAGGTAGAGTAGGTGTTAGACTTATTATATATACCAATATACGCAAACACTAGCTTTTTAGTATCATATTCGGCTACTAATGAGAGGAGAGAGATTTTATTTAAGGTTATTTGCCTCTTTGTTTCTACATGTGTCAAGATAATTTAATTATGGAATTATGAGTATGTTCTATATGTATAACATAAAATGTAATAAATATACATCTCAAATAATAAGGATTTCTTTTTATCTTCGTAATATTGGAATTTATATGTAGGTTTAGGGATAGGAGTCTCGCTGCCATCAATTTAGGGAACGGTACAATGATTATCACGTTTCACGATATGAAATGATACAGGACCAGGGGATCCCCTATTACAATCATCCAATATACATACAATATTGCTGTATAGTATCCACAATGCATGCCTCAATTTGAGCTTATTGTAGCTCGCTATGCACATTTGTTGCCTCTCGCGCGTTATTGCCCAGAACATGCAAGTTGTGGAATGAGCGACCATCTGAGGTGTTCTCCTCGCGCTATGACATTGGGTTCTTCAAGAAGCAGGTATTTAGGGTTCTCAAAGGTCGGCAACGCATAAGTGACTCCCCTGATCTTGCTTATGTCCATGAGCGGCGATGACTGCTGCCCATTAGGCGGCTCGTCTGGTCGTATGTTGCCTCTAAAAAAAAAGGTCCTATAATATTTTAATTTGTATTTTATAAATGCCGCTGCGCTTCCGTCTGCATAAACCATCCCAGAAAGCCCCAGCACCTATTTAGAAAGAAAACTTTGTCGAATCTGGAATCAAAAGTGACTCAGTTCACTGCCGTCGCCGTAACAAACTTATCAAGTGAAACTGTCATTACCGAGTACAGCGATTCAGCAACATGCAGCCGAGCCACGTCCCAGAAATAAATGTCACATCGACTGGAGCGTGTAACACAGACCGTAGGTCGACTAGACTACACGTAGCTTTGTAGCTTTCACCTTGTGGTCAAACTGTAATGAATGACTAAGATTCAGCAACATTCAGCCGAGCCAGCTAGCAGAAATAAATGTCACATCGACTAGTACTGAACCGTGCAGACACAGACTAATGGTAGTACTAGATAACGTTTCTAGTTGTACAATTTGACTTCATGCATGAAAAAATATTCAGAAATTTGGATCAGAATGGTTTTTAGTTGAAATTGTTAAGACCAAATATGTTTTTAGTAACTTGAGCACAAGGTTCATTTACTTTCGCAAAATTTTTA
Source organism: Leguminivora glycinivorella (assembly GCF_023078275.1). NCBI lineage: Eukaryota > Metazoa > Arthropoda > Insecta > Lepidoptera > Tortricidae > Leguminivora > Leguminivora glycinivorella. The sequence continues at coordinate 23,813,199 of NC_062981.1, forward strand.
CCGGCAGTAATTTAAATATAAAATATTTGAAACTTGTTTTCAGCACTGTGTGACAAGGTTGATTAACTCAATTTATTGAAAACTGCAAGTGCGGTTTCACATTATCTGATCCGATATCGGATGTAGGACCGATATACCATACAGATGAGCCGCCATTTTTGATTTTTGCCTTTGAAATCCTTCCAACATCCGATATCGGATCGGATAATGTGAAAACGCACTAACAACTACTCGTATGTACACCCTATCTTTCGCAATGAATGACTTTATGACTCAGGAATCATTTTATTTGACAATGAAATACTTTCTCAGGTTTATGGTATATGATTAGAACCCAGAATTCAGAAGCGTTATTTTAATATAATATATTAAAATAACGCTTCTTAAATTAAAGTGTAACGCCTTTTACTTTCAAATTTCTATTGTGATATAAAAACAAATGGAGTATAACAAAAACTTACCGGTGAAGAATCACAATTCATAATTGTTGTATTTAGACTTTCCATAGCGTAAGTATTAGACAACGAATTTAGATGACCTCTACGGTGTAAGTAACTAGAAGGTTAGTCAAACTAGCATTATAAAATGGAATCTACCCTAATACTGACTCATTTTGTTGCATCTAGTTTAGTGTATAGTCTGTGGCGCTCGATTTAAAAAGTGCCTGAGCTCGAGCCAAGCCGGGCAGTCGGGCCAAGTCGAGCCAAACGAGCTCTCATTGAAGCTATCGGTGGTAATGAAATGATGATGGAATCGGTTTTTAACTAGAACATGTTTCTCTGTATTTTGATCAAATTTTAAACATCATTATTATAATATTATATATATATATATATATATATATATATAATATTATATATATATATATATTTGATATGTAGAATAGTTTTTGTTCAATAAATGGTGAAGGGGACATATATCTTGATAAAAGTTTATGTTAATCACAATTTAATTTATATATAACATAATATATTCCCATACTGTTTAACCTATGCTTACAGTAAGTAACAACTTATTTTTTAAATTTTGACTATTGATACAGTTAATAACACTAGGTTTTCCTACAAAACTATATAGAATATCAAAATAATTCACGTAATCAAATTGTACTCCTCTACATTTATCTACTTTAAAATGAAAAGACAAATAAACGTTAATAATTATATTTACATAATCACTTAACAAGCAAAATAAACGTTAAATTCGCGCGAAACTCGGTGCGATAATTCTCAAAGCAATTACACAATAAGATGAGCCTACAAATGTGTAATTGTGTGTATTACTCGCACGCGCAGTTGGTGCTAAAACAATTAGTCTGCCCCACAACACAATGCCATAGCGACATCGACGGAGCGATTACGCGAGATACGCCGCAAATCTACACACACGATTATTGCCACAATTAGATCATTAATATAATTTATACAATGTTTAAATGGTTAAGAAAATGTTTTGTGATGGCAATTTGTAAAACTTGGCTTATATGAATCTTTTTAAAGTGATTATACCTACTCGTAATAAAAGGGGAAGTGATGCCACCTTTCTGTACTAGGTATGTTAAATAGTTGCAAAAACACGCGTACCTACGCGGTACGGTTAGCTTGCGTGATAGTACGCGGTCAATATTCATAAGGATTCCTCATGCTTTCCGTGTTTTGTGAGCGTTTACAATTCTAAAAATCTAACACTGCAGTCGATTAGAAAATGAACTTCAAAATTTTAGTACGACTTGTACCAACTTAGATCAATATAAATGTATAAAGTCACAGGAATTTCAAAGTAGTCGACTATAATCGTTATTTTAATATTAAAAATTATGCTGCGCATCGATTATATTATGTTCAAAAGATATAGCAACTTTACCATGTACATTTTTATTGCTTCATTTAGATCAAAACCAAAACTTCTTACGTCTATACCATCCTGCCTTAACCTGTAACATTTCCAACGTCTGTCCGTCTGTGGTCACTCCGGTTACACAGCTTCTAGGTAAACCTTTTAGTGTGTTTAGTGTCGGGGATTTGCTAGATAATGTTGGATTAAGTAAAATCATCACAAGCCCCGATATTGAGGAGATTCTCAGAATCGCACCAATTTATTGGATAAAAATTATTGACACTAATTAATACCATATCAATAAAAAAAACTCATGTCAAATGACATCAATTAATTATGTTATTATAATATTCTCGGAGTTTAAGATTTTGGCGTGGTTTGGCTTTGGCGATGAGTAAGTATTAGTTAAGTAATATTAGATAGGTAAAATCATTACAAGCTGAATATTTATGGGAAATTTGGGAATGATCACGTTTTTGGATATTTAGAGTTATCAATAATTGGTGGTTCAATAGAGTCATACAAGGCAAAGGACACACGATAATAATATTTTTTCCATCCGTCAGCGATAACTCAATTCCTCTCTTTTGTCATGGATAGATCGGTGCCAAATCGCTGTGAAATCTTACAAGTATAATCCGAATCGGTCCATCTGTTGTAGATGCAAATGTCCGCCCCAGGCGACGTCTGACCGCCCGAGCGTGGGCGTGGGCGTGGGCAGTGGGCAGTGGGCAGAGTAGGCTCGGAATTAAGACAATTACGCTCGTTTTCGGATCCATTAAACTTCAGGATTGCAATTCTCGTTTTGCCGCAGTAATTGTGCTCAATTTGCAAGTCGCCTGTTGGAATTGAAGCTTGAGGCGCTGGGTAAATAATGTGCAGTGCGTTGCATTTTCGTCTGTGGTTGGTTAAATAATGGCTACACACCTATATCACGCCAAAAGCCAATATCACGTCAGTCATACAAAAAACATACAAATAAGTTAAACAAAAGATCATCGTAGAAACGTCTGGTAAAATATCCTGTAGGTATGGAATTTTTAAACCGATAAGTATTCAATAATTAAACTCAAGTCACATTTAATTCTAGGCCTATGTTCTACGCAGAAATAAAAACTTGTATGTGCTTTGCCTCTTGTAGTAGTAGTATGTGCTACGCCCCACCTCTCTAGTGACATAGCCTGACTTGACTATACATAATTATTAGCACGTGCCTATGTTATTTTAGACCTTAAATAGCTTTACTCCGAGCCTGGTTGTTTACATTTACATCCCACATTACATGGCGATCCAGCCAGTTTACACTACCCACTGTCAATATTAGATACATAATAATTTAAGCTGTCTCACTCTCTCAAGCAAACAGTTCCCTCTTCCCTCTCTGTCAGACTCCCCAGTTAATTACAAAACTAGTTCACATTCCGTAATTGCACACAAATGCTTCCAAAGCTATCCCCATGTACCATAGAAAGCAATCTGATCCTTAAGTCTTGAGGCTTAAGGGTGAATATGGTGGGGGGTTATGGTTGACGCTCCCTAACCGCCTTGGGCCTAAAAATGAATTTTAATGGTCACTCAGGCCAAGACAGCCGGTCGTAAAGACCTTACGTGCCACAGTATACAGGTTATGAAAAGATGTTAGTTTCTGGCCACCTTAAATAATAGATAAATAAAATAATTTATAAATAATTTTTGAAACATAATTTAGCTACAATTGCAAACTATAGTCGAAACTACTAGGAAAACTGCAGACATACATACTTCAAATTAATATTTAACTTGGTGGTAAGAAGTCTTTTTTATAAATGAACTGAATGTTGTATAATTCTGACAGTCAACTAATCATATTCAAGTAAAAACTCAAAAAAGTATTTAGTTGTAACTGGGTCAATAGCTAGTTAGTTAAACGTTCTTATTTAATTTATATCTTTCTTGAACCAACAATACACCTATTGGATGAACAGTACCTACGTATCTTGGCTGCAAAATATGAAAATGGTTTGGTTACTGTTAACTAAACATCCACTGCGCCAGCTATTTTCACCGTAACTACCCCTTTGGTGATTCCTGTTCATTCACCATGCCCGTTGTTTGTTTAGGATGATCGTTGTCTCCTGTTCTACGGCCTTCAGGCGGTTTTCCAAATTGTTTCTTTATATTTTTGCATTTTGTTTTACTTTGGGGTGAAATAATTATATGAAGGCGTATGAGGTCCTTCGTTTGTATATTGAAAAGAAAAAAAGTAGGTATATTTACTACCTACTCAATTCAGACTCATTTTGTAGTAAGGTATAACATGGGGTAGAATTAAAGGGAAAGAAATAATATTCCGTATAACGATAGCACTGCGGCGGCTGTCTATCTTTCTCCGAAATAAAAACCATTTGATCTAACTCAATGTCAATCTAAACAAATAATTCTCGTGACTAGTAATTTGAATTCTAATGTTGGTACATACATATCTTATCAAGAATTTGTATTTTTTTTTAACAATTAACTTTGTAAAGTGTCTAAATACTTTTTGTAATACCAGAGCAGTTGTAAGTGAGTTGCTGGCCTTTCAAATGCAAGTAGGTACCCTCTGTTCTTGAAGGTTTCAAGGTCGCGTCTCTCCGTATACAGTTTATTCCACCGTTTATCTGTGCTAAGTTAGAATTTTCTCGAGAAACGCACAGTTGAACCTCTATCCTTAACCACTTATCCACTGTCGAATGTTTTATCAATTTCAACATCCACATGTCACGCCTAGTATGTACCAAGAGTGACAGTCATCTAAAAATAATCGCTTATCGTGACGACAAACAGACAGTGACAGGACCCGTGTCACCTGTCATCGGCTATGGACGGACGGATATGAGGGAAAGGGTTGGTGTTTTGAGAGACATGCAGATCTGGAGAATGACTAAGCGGGGATGAAAAAGTGGGGTACAAGGTAACTGAAAAATTGGGGTAAATATGCATAAAATATTATTATTATACTTTGAGTTCGATAGCAGTTATGTTATTTTTACAAACTACATGCACACATGAACTGTTGGATGGATCGATGGACAAATGGTTAGATGGCCGCATGAGTAGATGTATCGGTCTATGATAGCTGAAGTAAGAGTTAAAAAAATACTTAATAAAAAAATGCGTTTATTTCAGACTAACATGTGTCCATAGTTTGTTAGTAACAATAACAAGACATCTTAAATAACTATATTAGTACCTAATCCTAAATGAAGTGAGGACCAATGTCTGATTCGGCCACTGTCCCACCTCTCGGCCACTACGCTCAGGAGGCTGTGGTTAATGTACTAAACCCATAATCTAGATGACACAAGTAGAAACCTACCTTTATTTTAAAAGCCTCTACGAATTGTAAATATCTTCTTTACCCGTAATACACAACTCTAAGAAAGACAATAGTAGCAGGAAGAGTTCTGTCGTCGCTACGTGAAGGGTAGAGTCGTGGTAGAGTCGGTAATAAACGCAGTGGAAGGTTTATTCAGCTCTGAATGATATATAAATTGTGCTTAGAGTACTAAAAGTGCTATAACAGAAGAAATAGAATGTGTTCCTGTCGGTGAGTAAGGCTGCCAGAGCTCAAGGAGGGTGCAACTTACGGAACTAATTTGTTCCGTCTATTGTCCTTTCAGTCGTCGGCAACCCAAACCCTCCTTTCAACTTGTGCACTCCTTTTTGCTGTGTACTTTAACACAGCAAGGGGGAGTGTATAAGTTTATAATGGGGTGGCAACGCGCATGTGACACTCTTTGAGTTGCAGGCGTCCATAGGTTACGGTAACTGCTTTCCATCAGGCGGACCGAATGCTTTTTTGCCACCGACGTAGTATAAAAAAAATGAGACAATTATAAATCTACATTTACCTTCAAAACTTCTACCCCTTCTAAGAAAGACAATAGTAACAGGAAGAGTTCGGTCGTCGCTCTGAAGGGTAGAGGCGGGACGGTAGAGTCGGTAATTAGCGCAGTGGAAGGTTTGTTCAGTTCGGTAATTGCTGTCATCGCGGCGCTGCCAGCTTCCACAAGCGATGTAGCTTAGCTGGCGAAAGAACAGTCACTTATATTTTTCTATTGATTAATTACAGGTATAAACATCTGTTCTGTGGTTTTGTGTGTGTTTTGTTAGGTTAGATCTAGTTTTTAAGTTTATGCATGTTAATGTAACATACATACATACAATCACGCCTGTATCCCATAAAGGGGTAGGCAGAGCAAATGAAACTACTAAAGCTTCAGTGCCACTCTTGGCAAATAAGGGGTTGAAAGAAAACGAAACTGTGACATTGCAGTGACAGGGTGCCAGCCTCTCGCCTACGCCACAATTTAACCCATATCCCCATGTTAATGTAAGATTATTGTAATTATTTATTAATCATGTCACTTGAATGTTATTCTTAAGAAATATTTTTGCATTTGAATTATAAAATAAAAATAATTAATAAATATATTCACTTATTAGAGGTATAAACATAAGTGGTAGTTATTTTAGTAACTTTGAGCGTGGATAGAGATGTGTTACAAATTTGACGCCATGTCTGTCTATGGGATCAAAGCTCTTAAACGGATGGGCTGATTTAATGCAGTCTTTTTACGTGTGGTTTCGTATTAAATACTCCTGATAGATTATTGATTTCCTGATTGATTTAAATGATTATTTTCTGGAACAACTGAATATTTTTCTGGAGATAATACCTTACTATCTCACGGATGGCACAAATTATTAAAACAGTCCATAAACAGCATTATTTATTTGTAGAAGAAGGAGTCCCTTAAAATCGAAGAAACTACAATAGTACATTGTGCAACAAGGGGAGGAAGTTGAATATTACTAACGAGAGTAAGTTAAATCGCGACGGCTTGCTGGAGCGATTTAAAGACTCGAGTCTGTAATATTCAATATATTCATACTCCCCGAATTATACACACTGTTTTTCATCACACTTTCAATATAAAATATTTAAAAAAAAGTCAAATACGGTACTAGAAATTTCATAACTTCCTTGGGAGAACGATTTTTCTATAACTCACGTTGCGCCTGCGTGCAAAATCACATTTAGTGTGCGAGTGTGATAATAGTACATTACATCAGAGGCCGGGAAAATGAGGATTTCCGGCCAAGTGGGTATATATAGGATAGGGATACGAGGCCGGGAATCCGTTTTCACGCCGAGGCATGTATAGTGCTTTTCTCAAACATACAATGAAATAAAAAAAAATGCTCTAAAGGACAATATTTAAAAAAAAAAGTTACTTTGCAGGCCTAGGCCTAAAAAATAATATGAAATCCCTTTACAGTCCTCTCGAGTTGTTGCGCCCAAAAAGCGATACTTCCCAGCCCATTTTAAGGAACGTAATAAAGACAATATTTCATTGGATGTTTGAGAAAAAAATATGATAATACCTATTCAGTTTTCTTTGTTTTTCTATGACAATTTTCATTTAGGCAGGCTATATAAAAAGTGAAACTTTTTCATTTCGAACGCTACACCATGTTCAAGTGTCGAGTTGGCATTGCGACACACAACACGCCGTAGGCACAGGCTGCATTTTAAACTGTTTTCCACCATCCTTGCTACCTTCACATAAAGTTCTAATTCGCACCCAAAATATCCCAAAATATTGTTGAAACTTCAGCTTTACCACATTGAAAACAAGGTCGGTAATGCAGGTTTGTAAAGTGAGTGTAGTGTTTTACGAAGGCCTACGGCGCTCGAAAGAGCCTGTTTGCCGGATCGAGGCTGGAGTGGAAAAGTTGAGTTTCCAGGCCGCCCGCTACCGGGATGGCTTTTAACTATGTCTTGTGGAGATTTTGTGCATTTCGTCGGGATTTTCGACGGATTTTCTGTCGCAATCGCGTAATGAATTAATGGTTTTAATTACTCTGCTCGTCTGTTAGATAAGTCTCGTGTCGCTGTTCACTGGGGAAAACTGCATTTTTGCTGGAGCGTAGTTAAAAATTACGTTACAAGAGATAGAGAGGCAAATAATGGGGATTGGGGGACTATAATGAATAAAGTAATTCTAAGTATTTTTTAAGTTTTATAATTGTTAAAACAACAACCAATTGGGTCCCACCAAATCGAACCCGGGGTCGTGGCAAACCTCGACGGCGTTGGCGAGATGACCTTGACGCTTTGATGAGAACTGGTGGGAAACTGGTGGAAAGGGAAGAGGGAGGCCTTTACCCAGCAGTGGGACACTCTAGGCTCATATAAAGAAATAAATAATTGTTATTCTTTCAGCAATATATATAATTGTGAGAAAAATAAGAATGAGTAAACTTGTTCAAGTGGGATACAAGCAGACAAAGAAATCATTCTCCGTGTGTAATCCCGGCATTTGCCACGGCTCACGGGAGCCCGGGCTCCACTTTGACAAAGTGGTAAAATCATAAAATATGTTTTTAGATTAGAGGAAAAATGGAAAAATTCACACCTCCGGAAAGACTCAAACCTGCGACCTAGAGCTATTCCTTTAAAATTTCAAAATATCTGGTATCGCTCACAGACGTTTCTACATGATAAAAAACAAATTTACTATTTTTTTGTAAAATGTTTCAAAGGACACTATGGTTTTGGGTTGAAACATCGTTTTTTTGCCAAAAACATTTCTACAATTTTATCTATTTCATTCATCCTCCTTGCGTTATCCCGGCATTTGCCAGGGCTCATCGGAGCCTGGGGTCCGCTTTGACAACTAATCCCAAGATTTGGCGTAGGCACTAGTTTTTACGAAAGCGACTGCCATCTGACCTTTCAACCCGAAGGGTAACTAGACCTTATTGGAATTAGTCCGGTTTCCTCACGATGTTTTCCTTCACCGAAAAGCGACTGGCAAATATCAAATGACATTTCGCACATAAGTTCCGAAAAACTCATTGGTGCGAGCCAGGGTTCGAACCCGCGACCTCCGGAACGAAAGTCGCACGCACTTACCGCTAGGCTACCAGCGCTTACAATTTATCTATTTATTTATTTATTTTCTCAAATACCCCTTACACGCAAATTATGTAAATCCACACAAAAATATTATAAAACGCAGATTATCAGGAATTAGCGGCACTTTGCCTGTTCCCTGACCGTGTCAATCACCTGTCAACACGTCGCCGCCTCATTAGAGGGTTAAGCTCCCTTGTGGTTGGTGACGTGACAAAGCAGCAAGGGAAGGGTTAACGTTTAACGCAAGGTAACCTATCGATGTTTCGAAAATCCTTTGTCCGATTATCACTTGTCCGAAAACGGTTGACAGAATTTTTATAATCCAAATACATTGTTTACCATATTTCCAAAATGTCGCTAGTTTGCTATCCCACATTATCGTTTTCCCGAAACTAAATAACCAGAAGAACGGTTGCCAACTTTATCATTTGACAACCGATTTGTTACCCACCTTTTCATAAATCCGATGCTACGTGACATCGAAATGTCATTTTCCCTAATATCATTTTATAGAAACTCAATAACCAGAAGAACTGTTGCCAATCTTATCATTTGACGACCGTTTCTTTAACCACCTTTTCATAAATCCGATGCTACGCGACATCGAAATGTAATTTTACCTAATATCATTTTACAGAAAAATTAAATATGGGTTAGGTTAGGTTAGAACTGCGACTCTACAGAAACAAACATTTGCTAGAAAAGTGGGTTAGGTTAGGTTAGAACTGCGACCATACAGAAACAAACATTGGCTAGAAAAGTGGGTTAGGTTAGGTTAGAACTGCGATCCTCACGGAAACAAACATTTGCAAGTAAAGTGGGTTAGATTAGGTTAGAACTGCGACCCTACAGAAATAAAACTTTGCCATAAACTCTTATGGCAAGGACTCTTAGGTCAAGTAAGAACTGCGACCGTGAGGGTCGGGAACAAACTTTTGTTAGAAAATTAAGGATTTATTGAACTTTTGATATAGCGGCTTATTAATATTTCGAATTATAAAACTATATTACGCCATACAACATAGCTGTCAAATGATACTTAGGAATTTTAATAAGTGTTCATTCGAATTTCGAACTTTTGATATAGCGGCTAAATAATATTTCGGAATAAAAACTTTACGCGATAAAAAGTAGTTGTCAAATGATTCTTAGGAATTTTAATAAGTGTTGATTCGAATCATAAGCGAAACAAAATTACAGGGAAATAAAAATGGGGAAAATAATAATAGGGGAAAAGTACTTTCGGGCAAATAAAACTTAGGTCAATTAATAAAATGGGAAGCGTTTTCGGGCTACTAATATTCGACATTGCAATTTTAGACTTTTTGATAGGTAACCTTAACGCAATGATGTTCAGTCATCGATTTTACAAGGATTGTGTTCAAGTGCAGTAGTAGGTAACTAGGTATGCAAACTTCTGATTTTAGGTACATTATCCGATTTGGTAATAAAATAATTTGCTACCACGACTTACTTATTTCTCACTTGAAATAGTGCTGATTTTCATAGTTTAAAATAAACTGGACTGGGAGAGCGTTGAAACAGTAAGTACTACGTGTCTAAAGTCCATTACAAAAGAAGCAGTCTCTTCTGGCGCAGGAAAAGTAAATTTTATTTGGTGACAAACTAATTCAGCAAACGTAAACACAAACTGATTTTGATATGTCGACAATCGTTTAGTACAATGATGTAACCGGTGGTGAATGACAAGATGCTTTGTAGCATTTAAGTGTTTCCAATGCTTAAATTAAATAAGCATTGGAAATTATTTGTAAATCAACTTGAAGCCAATAATGCTGATGCAATTCCTAGAAAACATTTACAATCGGGTGTTCTCGCAGTCTCGGCTTATTTGTCTTGTCGAGTCCCGTCGAGCGTTTAGCACAATTACTTCAATGCCGCCGGCAAGCTGCAAACTGTTACAAATACGACGGAATGAGGTGAATTTACAAATCATTAGCTTTTGGACACTTTGGATTTGGACAGTTCTTATTGATTACTTTCAGATTATAGGGACTCCAGTGAGGAGTACTAAGTCCCGTTTTTATTTAAAAATATGAGCATTGTTAATTTAAATTAATATTATAAATCTCTCTCAATATTATTATCAATATTATTTCTTTTTAGTTATCTAAGTTTCGTGACGCATTGGTTTTACTGTAATGTCATGTAAATATGTTTTTTCTAATAAATAAAATAAAATCCATTTAAATCCTAGTCACGGCACCAATTCAAAAGTTAATCCATACTGTATAGTGAATTATTCAGTTATATTTTTTGATATTTAATAGTAGTTATATGTGTTAAAGTACCATTGCATTTGCATAAGGGTCCCTCCACATCTAGCGTCTCGCAAGCGTAGCGTCGGGCCAACTGTGTGGGAAAGCCTGACGCCGCTTCGACGTCGCATCTTTTTTCATATAGTTGGCCCGACGCTACGCTCGCGAGACGCTAGATGTGGAGGGACCCTTAGGGCCTGGCCACATGGGCGCGTTGCGGCGACGCACCGCAAAAATTCTGCGTTGCGTTGCCGCGCCGCCAGTTTCTGCGGCAGGAAATCTGCGGCGCGGCACCGCGACGCAAGAACTCGCGGTGCGTCGACGCACCGCAAAAACTCGCGGCGCGGCACCGCAACGCAGAATTTTTGCGGCGCGTCGCCGCGCCGCCAAAACTGGCGGTGCGTCGCCGCGCCTCGATAACTATACACAGTGCAGAACTTCACGATCAGTCTTTATCCAGACATGGATCCCATTACGCGCATTCTGCTCTTGCTCGTATTACGGAGGCGCTTAAAAAAAGGAGACGAAAAGAAGATGCTGGGTCAACCCATAAGTATATATATAAAATGAATAATGACGGAACTCATTTTGAAAGGAAATATGCGGCATTAAAGACAAGTGAAGTGAAGTTCAAAGAATATTTCAGAATGACAATAGCAAGTTTCGAAGAACTGGTCTTTAAAATCTCACCTCGAATAAAAAAACAATATATATTTAGAAAACCTGTCGGACCTCTGGAGATGCTGAGGTTAACTAAATATGCCAAATACCGAATATTTACCGAATATTCGGCCCATCTCTAATGTGGACAAGGACGAAAGGACAGCCTTATAGACAGCAGGCAGGCAATTATGGTCGCGCGATAAATGATAAAAATATCAGGCCGTCCCTATCGCACTATTTGTAAGTGCGATAGGGACTACGGACGGCCCGATGTTTTATCATTTATCGCGCGACCATGATTGCCCTGCAACTTCTAATTGCTATCGGTGTCGAGTACTTATCCAAGTTAGGTATCTATTTTAAATATGACGGTGTAATTGTGTGCAGTACACCCATACAACCATTTTAGTCGCAAAATCTTCAAATCAGTAACTAACTGTCAAATGTGACATAACGCGTGGTAACGTCGTGCAAACAATGCGACCGTATTGATACAATAACAAAATGTAGTCGTCGTGTGCACTCGTTACGGTAACAAAATGTGTACGAATTTGTGGCTGTCAATGTCACTGTCAGAATGACTTTTAACGACACTTTATTAGTCGACGTTTGCACACATAACGGTAACAACATGTGGACGAATTTGTGGCTGTCATTGTCACTGTCAGAACGGTTTCTGACAGTGACATTGACAGAATTTGTACACACATGTGTAGGTCTGATTACCGAACTGCTCCTAAACCACTGTATCCGCAAATGACAATCTGAAATACGAAGGTTTCTCAAACTGTCTTGTGAAGTTGTGGACTGGTTGCTTTGAATCATTTAAATATGAGCGAATTAAATAATAATAAACGACGACGATGTATTTAAGCACTCTTCGACATTTTATAGAAATGTGGGAAAGTTAAGAAAAGTGCAGAATGATAATACAAATAGATAAGCACTTTATAGTTACTTAATGTATTAAATATATAATTTTTAATTCTTATTGATAAAAATGAAGTGTAATGTTGCTTTACACAATAAAAGTAGGAATCAAATGAAATAGAGTATTTACTGTGATATTAATAGAATTTCTGTTGCGCAATGATAGTTTTTTTTTCAGTACAATGCTGCTTTTTTTAACGCAGTAGTGCGAGCAAATCAAGCAATGATTCATTTCTTGTCTGGTCGAAACTCTTAGCTTAGATTTAGGTACTGAAAATCGTCGTACGATACACGTGCGAAAAGGACATTCACAACTCGTGTCGATTTAAAACACTCCCTTCGTTCGTGTATTAATTTATCGCTACTCGTATCGATTTTCCTCTTTTCCGCACTCGTATCTACAAGTATTTTGTTTGGGTTACAAAAAAAGAACACATTATTTACTCTACTACGTTTTATTTATGTCTCTTTAACATTACAAATTTGTAGATACTTATCTATACAAAAATCTTGACAAAGGAAGTACAGATCGCTGAAATTAATGTTGATAGTAATATTAATGACGACTACTTCAACAAGTGTCAATTGTGAAATGCCGCAAAATACTAGTTGCTCTATAGAAGACCATAATAATATGATCCCCGATCCTTTACAACCCAGCAGCTCGGTACGCACGTTACAATTTTTTTAATCTTCTTTAGTGAGGGCAACTGAGTACGACGGCATATTTAATTGTTTATAAAGTTTGAGGATACCTGGAAAAAATTAATACAAGAAGCCATTTTGAAAATATAATAAATATTCACTGCTTTCGGTCACGCGTGTACGCTGCGACCATTTTGCGACCGTTTTTCGACCGTTTGGTGACCGTTTGGCGACTGTTTTTTACATGGAATATTACCGTCTTAATCCATATTTTAACAACTTTATTGGTTTTCTAGGCATTATTTTTATTATTTCAGTATAGTATATGCACCGGAGCACTAAAACTTCACCAATCAATATACATAACACGCAAACACCGAGTAGTCAATAATATTATTACTGGTTAAACTGAGGTAAATTGATGGCGCGTTGATAAATTTAGACTTATTTTATGAAATCACTCGAGCAATTTAATTGGCCATGGTAATTAGCCCACATTATATTACAAATGCAACCAATATTTATCTTTAACAAATTCTTACGCCATTACATTTTAATGTCAAATGATTTTATTTCTTTTTTACTTTGACGTCTCTGACAGTCGCCATTTGAAAAGAATGAAATGAACGAATGATTTTGGGAAAGTAGTCGCCAAACGGTAACAATGTGTGCACGCGTAGTGCACACTTCTGTCACTTCTGTGACCATTTGTGCCTGTTACCAATCGTCCCCATTTGGGTCGCCGCGACTAAACGTCGACCGTACTGCGACTAAGCATTGAGACCCGAAGACCTGTGTGTACACAAAATAGGAGGATTTGCGTAGGAACGGCGACCGATTATGGTTATATGGGCAGTACCTACAAAAAAAATGGTACAGAAATTAAAAATAATTACAGTACGCTGAACCAAAATAATATATTACTTACAATACTATACACCGTGTTTCACTTAACACTAAAAACCTGAAAACAGTTTGTTCAGAATCGAGAGTAGAATCGATTGAGCTATATCTTGATGGGGGTAATATTTTTATTTAAATTAGTATTATTAGTTATTTTTTACGTGCCCATTCTATTGTACTCGTAATACAACATTGTGTATATCGCATTGCTAGAGGTTGTTTACCTTTTTTCAGTATTTAGGGGTATTAATACTGGCCGGTTACTTGGACGATTATTTTTTCCGCTACTAGTTTGACGTTGTTTGTCAGTTTAATCTTAATGTTTATCATAAGTCATAACAAATTGAACTCGTACCTAATTACAACCTTGTCATTTTGAATATTGAGTTTATTTGCTTACTGCGATTACCTGTCCAATTTGAAGTTTACTGTGACAAAGCTTTAAAGTGTTTTACAGTGACATCTTAGCTGTCTATTGGTAAACCTTATGTCGTTGCAGTAACGTACACAAATAAATAGTCTTACGGTTTATGATGGTAGTTAGCAATTATTTTATTGAGTGTAGAGCTAAAAGTCAAGTAGAGCTGTACAGAAAATTAAAAATTCAATTAAAAAAAAAGTAACGATCAGATTAAAAGATGAATACTCTAGATGAGTTTAAAAAATAAAAATCAGTTGGGGTGTCTGAGGTTTTGAGTGATACCGGAAACACCGTGTATATCATATCATTTTCCTCAGAGCATTTTTCCTGTCTTTGTGTATACTACCTACGGTTGGCAACCCTACGGCCGTTTTCACATTATCCGATCCGATATCGGATATAGGAAGGATGTAAAATGTAAGATTTATGCGCTTCCAGGTTTTTATTTATGTATTTAATAGATCATTATTACTAAAAAACGATATAAAACGCAAAAATTGCGGATTTGATGCAGATGACACTCTCCTAGAACAGTTTTTGTCCGAGGCACCACCGAACTGCCGATATCGGCAGGACGCTTCCGACATTTTTGGCATGCCGGACCCCCCGCCAGCTGTTGGCCGATAATATTTGTGTGTGTGCGTATATAATGTAGGTATACGTTTGTAGTGTATAGTCATACTAGTTATGAAAAAAAAAGCTGCACTTTTGGATGGAAGCAAGCCGCTTTGCATGGTGATAGTAGACATCATAGTAAACGATTTTTTCCGAGGATATCGAAATTTCATCCCTTAGGAAGCCGAGCGTAGCGAGTGTTTTATGAAAATGAAAAAATTCTATCTTTTTATTGTATCGTCCGATTTTGACAAAACGTATCTCAAATGAAAGGTATTGATTTGTGTAATTTAAAAAAAATACAAAGAAAAAAATTTGAAAGAAAAGTAAGAAAAAAATAAAAAAAGTAAATTTACGTCTCGCACTGAATAACTTCAAAGAATGACAGACAAAATGTACAATGTCGATATACGAGTTTTTTTTTAATCGAAAACAGATAAACTTTTAGTTGAAAACTGAAGACCGCATCGAAATCGGATTAGCATTTTTTAAGATACAAGTTGCCAAAGTTGGGAAAGATCGCTTTATATGGCCACTTTGAAATTCCTTTGCCAGAAAGTCAGAAATAATATGTTTTTCTGACACAGAAAAATACATAGTAAAAGTACACATCAAAATAAAATTAAAAATTCCGAGGATATTATAATTTCATCCCTTAGAACGACGAGCGTAGCGAGGTCGGTTACGAAAACCGAACGAAAAAATCTCATTGTTTTGTACGTCGTCCGATTTTGACAAAAAATGTTTCATTTGAAAGGTATTGCTTTATGTAACTTAAAAAAAAATATTGAAAAAAATTGGAAAAAAAATGTAAGATTTTTTAAAAAAAAACCTTAATTTTCGTATCACACTGAATAACCGCAAAAAACGGTAGACACGGTGTATAATTTCGATATATGATTTTTTAAAATTAAAGACAAACAAATGCATGATTATAAACTAAAAACCGAATCGAAATAGAATCAGTAGTTTTTAAGATGCAAGTTGTCAAAGTTGGCTTAGTTTGTTTATATGGTCGCTTATAAATTCCTTAGGCAGAAAGTCAGAAACATTGTATTTTTCTTACAGTTAAAAGTATGCATAGGTAATAGACATCATAATAAACAATTTTTTACGAGGATATAAAAAATTCATCCCTTGGAAAGCCGAGCGTAGCGATGTCTGTTACGAAAAACAAAAAAAAAGGCAGTTTTTTTATTGGATCGTCTTTCTAAGGGTTTCTAAGGAATGAAATTTTTATATCCTGGTAAAAAAATGTTTATAATGATGTCTATTACCTATGCATACTTGTAACTGTAAGAAAAATACAATGTTTCTGACTCTCTGCCTAAGGAATTTATAAGCGACCATATAAACAAACTAAGCCAACTTTGACAACTTGCATCTTAAAAACTACTGATTTGATTTCGATTCGGTTTTTAGTTTATAATCATG
The DNA here is from genome assembly GCF_023078275.1 of Leguminivora glycinivorella. Lineage (NCBI taxonomy): Eukaryota > Metazoa > Arthropoda > Insecta > Lepidoptera > Tortricidae > Leguminivora > Leguminivora glycinivorella. The sequence goes on from NC_062981.1 coordinate 23,829,871, forward strand.
CATTTATTTGTCTTTAATATAAAAAAATCATATATCGAAATTATACACCGTGTCTACCGTTTTTTGCGGTTATTCAGTGTGATACGAAAATTAAGGTTTTTTTTTTTAAATCTTACATTTTTTTTCCAATTTTTTTCAATATTTTTTTTTAAGTTACATAAAGCAATACCTTTCAAATGAAACATGTTTTGTCAAAATCGGACGACGTACAAAAAAATGAGATTTTTTTTCGGTTTTCGTAACCGACCTCGCTACGCTCGTCGTTCTAAGGGATGAAATTATAATATCCTCGGAATTTTTAATTTTATTTTGAGGTGTACTGTTACTATGTATTTTTCTGTGTCAGAAAAACATATTATTTCTGACTTTCTGGCAAAGGAATTTCAAAGTGGCCATATAAAGCGATCTTTCCCAACTTTGGCAACTTGTATCTTAAAAAATGCTAATCCGATTTCGATGCGGTCTTCAGTTTTCAACTAAAAATTTATCTGTCTTCGATTAAAAAAAACTCGTATATCGACATTGTACATTTTTTCTGTCATTCTTTGAAGTTATTCAGTGCGAGACGTAAATTTACTTTTTTATTTTTTTCTTATTTTTCTTTCAAATTTTTTTTCTTTGTATTTTTTTTTAATTACACAAATCAATGCCTTTTATTTGAGATACGTTTAGTCAAAATCGGACGATACAATAAAAAGATAGAATTTTTTCATTTTCATAAAACACCTCGCTACGCTCGGCTTCCTAAGGGATGAAATTTCGATATCCTCGGAAAATAGTTATTTGTTATACAAGGGGGCAAAGTTGTATTTTAACGCCGAGTGTGGAATTGAAAAACGAGCAAGTGAAAGGATTCTATAGTTGAACCACGAGCGAAGCGAGTGGTTCGAGAATAGAATCCTGAACTTGCGAGTTTTTTAACACACGAGAAGTAAAATACATTTGCACCCGAGTGTAACACAAAACTTTTCCCCTCACTGTAGCGAGGAAACTACAACGCAAAAAATGCGTTTATCACTGCTTCCAGTAGTCCCACAGGTGGTAAATTATCTTTATTACTAGATTCACCTACTTCTATTAATTTAAAAGCAGTTAATTTGACTTTATTCAAGGTCAAATTACTTTACCCACTAGTGGATAAAATGCGTTTTTACCCGTTGGTATTAAAGGACAAAACACGTGTTTCCGAGCTAGTGAGGGGATAAATCGTTTACTATGATGTCTACTATCACCATGCAAAGCGGCTTGCTTCCATCCAAAAGTGCAGCTTTTGGCAAAAAATTCTCCATAACAAGTATGACTAGTAGTGTGCGTGACAAAAATGGCGTCTATTAAACAGCTGCTGTTAATGATGAATTTCTGTTGAAAACAAAAAGATTGTAATTCATCGGTCCGAATTGCGGATACTAATTTTTTCATCTTTTAGTAGATATAGTTAAATGTAAAATTATAAGTATTTATTTTACTTGCCGCTCTTGAGTATTTTTATGCTCGTTATTTTAATTTTACAATAAAATATTTGAAATATAGTGCTTATAATTATTAAATATAAAACTTTTTAAAAATATTTTTTGATACAAAATCATACTTCATTGATTTGGAACAATGCATTTTATCGGACCGACATCCGACACTATCGGAAGCGTTTATCGGATGTAGGATGTCGGTCCGACACCCGATATCGGATCGGATAATGTGAAAACAGCCTACACCGCTCAATGTGGCATTTGCACGATACAGCAACGTGCCGCGGCGGCCGGCCGTGTCGCAGTTGTTAGCTAAGCTACCCTTGTGTGCGTGATGCGTGATGACACGATTCGCTGGTTGTTCTTTTAGGTATTTAAGTACTTTTAGGTGTTTAAGTACTTTTAGGTATTTAAGACGCTACAGGAGCGAAAATGGAAAGAAAAGGGAGCCCTTTCAATTTGGGAATTTTAGTTAAATATACTAGTGTTATTACTAGATTTATCGAAAAAAATTGTCCATTCAGAACAACTCAGTTAAAAGATATTGCGAAAATAGTATTTTATGCAACTGGTGGTTAAAAGAGGTCAAAAAGGTGAGTGGCGTGGGTAACAATTTGAGGCGAAGCCGAAAATTGTTAATAAAGACGCCACGAGCATTTTTTGACTCAGTTAAACACCGTTGCATACAATACTTTTTCTACGACCAAGCACTTATTTTGAAAGAAAATTATAAATTCAACAAATACCTACTTTCAGTCATCTTAGTTATCTAGGTGGACCGCCTACCATTTTGAATATGCAGTTTGAGTGCAAACATGAAAATAAAACTGTCTATGGTATGGTTCTTTGAAGCCTGGCCACTAAGACGAATCGAGCCGAGTTGAATCGAGTTCTATACATTTGAATGCGATTCGACGCGTCGCCAATGAACGCAGCAGAAAACGAAGGAGTCTCGACTCTGCGAATTGGTTTGTTAAGTTGGTAGCAATGTATTTACTGAACTGTAAAACAGCTATATCGTGCGACTGCTACTAAATGTTTTCAGGGTATAGACTAGATAGACTTGTCCTGACATCTTTTATGTAGGGTTTTAAAGTTCTATGCACGACCTTGTAACTCACGAATAACAGTACGGGAGTAGAAAAAATTCTTTAAAATCGAGGTTCCGCTCTCGACTGTTTCCTCCTTCAAAACTTAATGAATCGTAAGTGCGTTTTCACATTATCCGATCCGATATCGGATGTAGGACCGATATCCCATACATTACAGGCGCCATCTTGTATTTTTTCCATTGAAATCCTTATGACATCCGATATCGGATCGGATAATGTGAAAACGGCCTAACGGAATTTAATTACTAACAAAAATAATTGATTAGTCTATAATTTGGATGTTTAGATTATTGCAATACATTAAGACGCTACGGGAGCGAAAATGCTAAAATGGAAAGGAGTCCCCCTTTCAATTTGGGAATTTTAGTTAAATATACTAGTTTTATTAACTAGATTTATCGAAAAAAAATTTCCATTAAGAACAACTCAGTTAAAAGATATTGCGAAAAAATCTTTGAAATCGAGGTTCCGCTCTCTTTTCCTCCTTCAAAACTTATTTAAACGGAACGAAATTTGAGAATCTGAATAATTTAAAATGAAATAATCTGTGTCGGACCGTTTAGATTTTTTGGACAATTGTTACCGATCTTGAGTATCCTTTTTTCGAGCCATATTGAAAAATGCCGTTTTTAGAAATTTTTGATTGGATCTAGCATCTTTTAAAATAAGAATAGCAAAAAATATCAAAACGGTCCGACTCAGAAAAAATAATAATAATCTGTGTCGAAAAAATCATTGCTCTATCTTCAAAAACCAAGGAGGAAATAGTCGAGAGCGTTTGTATGGAGAACTGACCTGTATCGTATCGTCTTAAGAAATCTGATTTCAAAGGTTTAGGTAGGAAATCTAATCATCAATATTATTGCAATGTAAAATTATATTTTCTTTTTTCTCCGTGTTTTCTAACGCGCTTGTTTTTAGGAAGCGGTTTTTTTTCATGGTTTGTTTAAGGTACACACCGACATGTTGTAAACATTTTTTAGTTTTTCGTAAGTTAGTCGTTAACGGTGGTCTACAGCTAAAATTGATCTACGACAGAAATGATCTGTACATATTAAAGTAAGTAGGGAAGAAAACCGCCATGCTGAAGTGTATTTGTGCATGCCACGTCTGGTCTGTCGCATGCATGGTGAGACGACTTGGACGCCTTTATGAGTGACTGCATGGCCGGAAAAATAACACCAGAGGGAGTTGAGGAAATCAAGGGGAGAGGCCTTTGCCCAGCAGTAGGGCACTATAACGGGCTAATTAAAAAATCTGTACCAGTTTAATTTTAATCTATTTTTAAGAAAATTTCCTACTAAAATGTAGATTCTAGCGAAAAAACGTACCTAGGTTTTTCCAGTTGAACATTATTTTTAGCTGCAAGCCACTATTTACGATTTAATCGATTTAAATAAAACTTGCCTACTAAATTATCCATTTGCATATTGATCGTAGTGAAAACACGTACGAAAACGACGTACGTTTTTCTGTTTTACTTTTTAAAGGCACAGGTCACACGTTTTTCATCAAATTTATATCGTACCGTTTTGGTTTTTTGGCTAATTGTTACCAATCTTGAGTATCACTTTTTTTGCGCCATAATGAAAAAGGCAGTTTTTGGAAATTTTTGATTGACTCGAGCGTCTTTAAAAATAAAAATATCAAAACGTTCCAACACAGATAAGATTAATAATTAATAACAATCTGACTGGGAACAAATCAAATTATTTTATTGAATATTTTTTTGATTTGTTATTTAATAACCTAACAATAAAATTAAAATTTTGAAAAAACTCCCGACCGCGACATAGTGGACCGATTTTCATGAAACATGGCTAAGAACACTCCCGACTAACTCAGCTTTCAGACAAAAAAACTAAATTTAAATCGGTTCATCCGTTCGGGAACTACGATGCCACAGACACACACACACACACAGACAGACAAACACACAAATAGACAGACAGATACGTCAAACTTATAACACCCCTTCGTTTTTGCGTCGGGGGTTAAAAATAGTCTTTCGCTATATCGTAATGCTGCAAAAGGATTCATATAGGAGGTGCAAGCACTAATTGTTGCCTTGGGCCTTGTCGTTTTTTCTTTCGTGTATGATGTCTATTTCAATTTATAGAATAATCTGTGTTGAAAAAATCAGTCTACCTTCAAAAACCAGGGAGCAAATAGTCGAGAGCGTTGGTATGGAAATTGAACCGTCCTGTATCGTCTTAAAAATATAATCGATTGTCGATTTAGCCCCGCTCCCCAGCTGCCAGCTTGCGGACCTGAGGTTGACTATGATAAGAGAAGCATCTTAACAGGTTGCCTCAAGGGCCTACTCCAAAATCCTGCCAGATTTCCGTCCATAGTCCATAATAGTGCGTAATTTTATTTTCACGAATTTATCGGATTCGGTTCGGACGTAGTTCGAAAGCGCTCTATTTTTAACGTAGGTACCTATCGTCATATTCAGATAGAACGAATATTTTCTTTACCTATGTATTTACAAATTGTCAAATCTTTTGGGAATTATATAAAAGTCATAAAATTATTTATTTAATTAAATTTTGAAAAACCCCCGACCCCGACATAGTGGACCGATTTTCATGAAACATTGCTAAGAACACTCCCGACTAACTCAGCTTTCAGACAAAAAAAAAACCTAAATCGGTTCATCCGTTTGGGAGCTACGATGCCACAGAAAGACACACACACAGACAGACAGACAGACAGACAGACAGACAAACAGACAGACAGACAGACAGACAGACAGACAGACACGTCAAACTTTTAACACCCCTTCGTTTTTTGCGTCGGGGTTAAAAATGTTATTATTTAAATCTACCCATCGATGTACCCATTGCGGAAATATAAATTAGAGAGGCACTCCATTGTCAATAAACCCTTAATTGCATGATTTTACTTTTTTTAACAACTTACAGATATATGACACCATGGTGGTATATATGAAATAATAGTGGTGGAATAATAGTTCCTAGTCTTGTACTAATAATTTTTATTTATTACAATTGTATTTCAAATATTGACATGTAATTTATCTATTACCAATAAAATGATTATGATTATGATTATGATTATGCTGAGCACTGGAAAAATAATGAAAAAAATCTATCACCATTTTTTAAATATGAAACAACGTAACTAAAAAAGATGATTTTTAATAGCATATTGAAAAATTCGAATATTGCTTAGTATTTTATCGTGAAAAACTGTACTAAATCTACTATTGATTCAATTTTCGTGATGCTTGGAAAAAAATCCATCACCAAGTAAAGAAGGGTTAAATATAAACGACACGAAGTTTAATTCGAACACAACAGTTCACAATTGCGAGCAGCGGTAACGCACCGCCAGTTTTGGCGGCGCGGCGACGCGCCGCAAAAATTCTGCGTTGCGGTGCCGCGCCGCGAGTTTTTGCGGTGCGTCGACGCACCGCGAGTTCTTGCGTCGCGGTGCCGCGCCGCAGATTTCCTGCCGCAGAAACTGGCGGCGCGGCAACGCAACGCAGAATTTTTGCGGTGCGTCGCCGCAACGCGCCCATGTGGCCAGGCCCTTAGCGTTTGGTGACTTGGCTATGTACCTAGGTACTTAAAGCATTGACTATAATATTTCTAGGATTGAACTCATAATTAAGATTATTCTTATTTAACAGGTTTAAGACTAAATAACAATCTTCTGTTTTAAAATTATCAAAAATATGAATCAACATAGTAGGTAGTCTTGACTACAGTTACTATTATTTATTAGTTGTCACAGTTTGTATACGCGTCCTACCTTGCGTTTATAAATAGGTACTTAACTCTTAGTTATTCTTAGAACTTCTTTCTACTTTAGACTTAAAATTACTGTCGTATTAATATAGTCTACTGTTCACAGTTGCTGATTAAAGTTTACGTGATTACCATTAGTGTTTTTATATTTACTTAAACTACGAAAGCGTTTCCTTGCTAGAATTAAATACTGAATGCGTAACTTATTGAGACAACGGCGAGTACTAAAATAATAACTTTAAAATATTAGATAGTTTTTAAGCAAATGTTGTTTCTTTATTGCAAAACTGGATATAAAATAGTCTTGTTCTTTGTCTTTGCTAAATATTTAGATAAATATACACTGTAACACTATTGTGGCTATTCTATGCCATATTAACTACGTTTTGATACATTTTTCAAGTTTCTTAATTGTAAAGTAAGCTAAAAACCGTTGCCATTTGTACCATTCCGGTTACATTTACGCCCCGAATTTGTATAAAAATCATCTAAGACCGTCATTTAAGACCCTATCAACTCTAATTGTTCAAAAAAATCGTGGGTGTAAAGGACGTTCATAGCATTTTGACGTGTCCTTTACAACCATCTAACTTCTAAACCGTTTAGTTTATCACTACGGTTGCTACACTAGGTTAAGGATACTAAAAATCTACATATTTTTCTATATACGTCACAAATATAGGTCAAAAAACAAAAAAGATGTAAACATTTTTCTAAAAAAAAAATTGTTTTTTGCTTCTCCTGAAAACCTGCATTTTGTCCTTTACGCCAATTGAACCCAAAGGTATCGAATAAAAGAAAACAAACATTATTTACAAACGATTGCGAGATTTTTCAACGGATCCCATTTAATTCCATTCAAATTTGCAAACAAAGTTACTAATAAACGTTTCTTTCATTCAAACATCAATCACAAAAAAAAAACACTAAAACCCTTCTCACCCCAAAAAATCCAAATTCAAGTGTTGTTGAAGTGTCACATTACAATTAGTCATACTGGGCTGTCGTTTAGTCACTGTCAGCGGTCGGAGGGGGTGTGGAGGGGGAAAGGGGGGGAGGTTTGGCAAAAACCGTAAGTTTGCCGAGTGTCAGCGACGTCGTTTCATAAATCTCACGCAGATGCGTCGGCGGCATAAATTCGGCGCCGCGGCGCAAGGAACCGAGCGGGAGCGTAATACTTAGAAAGATGTACTCGTAACGCCTGTGGCTCCATCAGTTGGAGACTTCGAATAATCTTTATCGATTAACGTGATTTGGTGTAAATTATAAATGGGCTTACTCTTGGCCACAGTCAAAGACGTGGGCGACGTGGCCTACGATGGAGTGAGCTCGCCCAGTTGATGTCTGTTCACTCCTGATTTGAAGGAAGGATTGTGACACTCTAAAAGAACTTACGCAAAGCTGAAATGTTAACCGGCACCACGTTTTCACATTGTCCGATCCGATATCGGATGTCGGACCGATCTTGGATATTTTCTATTGAATTCTTTCCGACATCCGATATCGGAGCGGATAATGTGAAAACGGACTAACTTTTACACATAAACTTCTGCAGTTCCAAGACTTCCAAGTGTACAACAATTAAACAAAATGTAACATTGTAGAGGAAACGACTTTACTATGAGTATTAAAACTTTGCAGGGTGTACCTACTGAAGACAAAAAGGCAACATAAATATTTAGTGTGCGGTTTATCATTAGGCAAGAAAACAAAAAATATCCAGAAATACAGATTCAACAAATCTTTATTGTATTTTGGCATCGATTTTATTTTTCACAAATGTACAAGTCTCTTTCAAACACCCAAACTTAACATGCCTCGTCAATCCTTTTCAAGTAAACATAATTGTAAAGAAAGTCCACTTTTCCCTTCCTCCATATTTTACCGTCATAAAAGTGTCGCTTGCGCCGCGGCGGGAGAGAGAGGAGACGCGAATAAAAGATAACGATTGGAAGATCCGGCGCGTGCCAGACGTGTTCATTGGCTCGCCCAAACTACACTTGGAATAGTTTTTGATAAGGACCGAGGTATTTGGGATTTGGTCATGTGGATAAGCAAAGGGGGAAGGGCTAGTTAGATTCAATGTTGGGGAGAGTCTGGTTAAGGATTAGAGAGGAAATCAATTACTTCAATCTTTAAAAAAACTGTTTTCTGTTACAGTTTTAGACAACTTCTTAGTGCGTCACATTATCCGATCCGATATCGGTTGTCAGAATGATTTCAATAGCAAAAATCAAAGATGGCGGCTTAGATGTATGGGATATCGATCCTACATCCGAAATCGCATCGGATAATGTGAAAACGCACTTAGTCAGATAAGTACTGGGCGGGGTAGAGTTTTAGTTGATGAAATACTAAATCGTAAATTATTACTTGGAATAGTTTTTGATAAGGACCGAGATTTGGGGAGCTGGTGGTATGGATAAACCAGGGGAAGGGTTTAGATTCAATTTTAAGGATTAGAATAAATAAGGTAATAATATTGAAATAAAATCTTAACAAACTGCTTTTTGTTAAATTTTTAGACAGCTTCATACCCTGACAACGTGAAAACGTTGATCTTTTGTCGACAAAATACCAAATTTTATACTACACTTGGAATAATATTTGATAGGAACTGATAAATTTAGGGATCTGGTTGGTAATGGATAAGCAAAGGGGGAAGAATTGGTTAAAAGGATAATGGTTTGGACATGGATAAGAGGGGTAAAAAATATTCATCTCTTAAAGTGAGTTTACAGAGTGAGATATACATTAACATTATACATTATTATTATTATGAGCCTATTGTGTCCCACTGCTGGGCAAAGGCCTCCCCCTTCTTTCTCCATTCTTCTCGATCTTGAGCTAAAACTGGCCAGTCTGTCAAAAAGGAGTCCAAGTTATCCCGCCATCGCCGGCGAGGTCTGCCGGATCCTCTGTTCGACTCATGGGGCTCCCATTCCATGGCTATCTTGGCCCACAAGTCATTCGGCATACGGCAGACATGTCCAGCCCAGTCCCACTTTAACTTGGCCGCTTTTCGAGCTACATCAATTATCCGAGTTTTTGAGCGCAGCGTGGTGTTTCGGATTCGATCACTTAGTTTCACACCTAATATGCTGCGCTCCATAGCTCTCTGGCAAACCCCGAGTTTGGACTTCTGAGCTTCCGTCAAAGACCAAGTCTGTGCACCGTAAGTGAGGACTGGAAGTATGCACATGTCCATGAGCCTACGTTTAAGTGACAGAGGTAGGTCTCCCTTCATGAGGTGTTTCATTGACCAATAGCTCTTCCAGGCGTAACATTATACATATTTTATTTTATTTATTTTATACATTAAGTATACAGAAATAGATAGTCTCTTCCTCATGAAGTTGCGTTTATGAAAGAGTAATGTACACGTAAAGTGGCAGTTCCTGATAAACACCACAAGTAGGTACCTAACGATATTTCTGGGGTCTGGCGCGACAGATAAGCAAGGGGGAAAGATTTAGATTCAATCTAATCCCTAATAAGTCCATAGTGCCGAATATAAACGGGGAAGGAAAGATCCCTTTAATTTAATTTGATTACGAAGAAATTTGAAAGAGCTTCAGACACTCCTTTTTAGTAAAAAATGGTTTTACTAGTATATATCTAGGAAGGGTCAACATGGGTTAGGAAAAGCGGAACAACGGGTTGGATTAAATGTAATGGCGTTGGTTTACAAATGGGGTTTTGGCCCGAGGGTTTCTTGGCCTTGGACGCTTGGTTGTCACGTTATCTATTTATGACATGTCACCAAATTCATCACAGTTATAATTTATTTACAGTAGCATAGCGTTGTAAAAAGTTATGACTAAGTAATTGTTTGACATCTCGGATACTAAAGCGCAAGCAATGAGTGCGTATTAAATTATAATGCAAAATACATTAGAGGTAGCGAAAAACATATATTTTTACTTTTCCAACTTGAAAATTCAGCAGCAGCTAAGTTTTTCTTGACTGATGGAAACAATATTCAACTACAATGACAGTAAGTACAATAGCACAAAACGGTGTGAAGTGCCACACTTCAGTAAGCAACAGTTTTTGCCACCTGGGGACTCAACCCCGCCCCTGACGAGTAGTGGCATTAGTTATGAGCTGCGAGTGACAGCGCTGTGAGGGACGGGACAGGTATCATGTTTCTTTATCTAACAAAGAAAACTGGCGACGTACAAAAGTACCCCTATGAGTACAAACTCTCTTAGACATAACGGTTGTAACTGTTTGGAAATAAATGCGTAACTCAATTCTTCTTACCGTGTTGAGGTTCCTTTATTTTTTATACAGTACATAACTAATAGGTAGTAGAAGTAACTCAATAATTAAATAAAGACTAAAAAATATTATTCCTCTTTAGCACGAAATATGAATCAATAGAAGCTAAATAAATTAAATTTCTAAAATAAAAACATTAAACCGAAGGGCCAAGAAGGTCCGATCAATAGACGAGCCCCGCTATCAGATCGACAAGAGCCCCAATCTCAGAGTACATTCGACCTACCTATGTCAATACCGTGGCACCTTGTAACTCAATCTCGCCAACCACGAAATTCTGCAGTTGGTGCAGAAAGCAACCCAAATGGCATAACTATAAAGCCATATTGACCGAAAACAGTTTTCAGAAAGTCCACTAGCAGCAAACTTAAAATTTAAACCATCAACGCGAACTAAACTCTATGCTTAGTCAACTAAGGGTTGTGTTCGATGCACCGTGTGTCACGAAGGTGGTATCACACCTGCGACCGGCCATTCGTCAGGCGATAAAACAAAGTGTCGGACGCGGTTTCCCGAATGGGACGCGGCTGAAGTCATCATTGAAAGCATTTTCGCGTCACCTCTGAAATACGGGCGCGGGACTTCCAGGCCGCCTTTATGTAGGCTGTATCTGTTTTGGACTTAGGCTTGTTTATGATTCGGTAAAGTAGAATATACGTAAGTGAAATTTAGTTGAAGAGGGCCCAAGACGGCTAAAGGTACTGTGATTTATGTATTTCATTGGAAAAACCTAGTTTATGATTCACTAAAAAGCTTTGGTCAAAGTATGTGCCCCATAGGCAGGCAAGCTGAGAAATATGAGATGGTGCAAAAGTTATTCGTATTTCTTATAATACTTGCTTTTTCTTCATATTTTGTACGTGGTGAAATGGAGTCACGACTAAAATAAGCAGTATTACAACCTGAAATAATAAAAACTAATTTAAGTGTGGTAGGTACACGAGGTCGTTTAAAAAATTTCTAGTTCTGTATCAAAATATTTGCGAATAGGTTATATCAAATTCATATTTTAGAAACAATTTTGGAACTATTTTACATTATTTTAAGGTATTGATAGTTTATTTTTTTTATTTTTAAGTTATACAATATGGGTGACTTGGAATGGAAGATTGTGAATTTTTATATTACATAATGACAATAGTAACATGAAAGTGTTTTTTTTTTAAATAACGATAGAAGCACAAGCATGTGGCTAATATGTACGCAAGAGCCATTACAAACTGATTAAATTCCACAGCTCCAACTAAACCACGGTTATTAAAATCCCTCACAACCAGCATCTTATTAAGGATACCCTTCATTGCTGCAGACGATTCCATTACCTTCAAGACGAATCTGAAATTAGACCAGCATACGACAAATTAACAACCGTTCCCCAAGCGAAATTGCACTCTCAACTGGATACTTAAAGACTATATTACGTAACTATCTTTAAAATAACCGTTATAGTATATCATGTCCTTGCTCATGAAACAAGGACTGAGGTCCTTTAGTTTTAAGGTTAGTTTCTGCGTGTGGTGTGTAGTGGGGACAAGGGTCCATAAGCTGGGACTAAGGGGCCGGTGACATAAATACACCTGCGACGACCAATTATTTCCGGACAGAATTTACTGAGGTTAAGGCTGCTTTCAAAAAAAACGTCAAAATAATGTAAAATTGATAGTTTTAGTCGGTGAAATACTACACTTTCCGTTATCCAATAGATTTATTTAATTCAAGTTCCAGTTAGAGCATCTTATTATCTTGATTTTTATAAGACTGGATTTTTGAAAACTAACTCACTAAATTAATTATGAATTTTTCTCTAATGCACGTTTAGAAAAACGCACGTATAGAGCTGAATCAGTCGATCTTATTTGTAAAATTTAGACAATTTTGAATATTAAAACGGGTAAATTTATAATTCGTATATCCTGTACCACAATCATTTCAGACTAGATTTTTATTTTAAGTTTTTGAAAAAGAGTAAACTAGCCTAAGGCGAATTGAATTTATTTCAGAAATTACCTAAAATTAAGTGACAATTTCTTTGAAAATCTACATCACATCGAAGTAAGTTTTGTACTAAATTAATCTGCAACGTTTACTTAAATTGCTGTTATGCCTTAGTGATTATACATTGCTATTATTGATTTTTGCCAATTTTTTGAAAACGAGCCTTCACCGGTACAATTATTACCACTTTTGGACATTTTCTCATATTTTGTTAGACCAAGTAGAAAAAGTCCTATAATGTGATATATATTTATAAACTACTCGTAAAGCCCTTTAATTTGATACCACACACGGTATGATCGAGTGCTCGGTTGCGATTTCACTATTTTTAACACGAAAGCCCTCTTAAGTAATTGGCGGAGTCGGTTGTTTTATGAAAGGCGGCGGCTTTCTGCGGAAAATATGGTTTGTTTTTGTACTGTGAAAACAATGAACGTGTACACTAAGAACGTTTCGGTTTGTAGTTAATGATTAGGGACATACAATCAACGTTTAGAAGGAATATGAGTGTTTTAAGTTTACCCCATATTAGAATACTATACGAAAGAATATGATAAACAGTGCCTTAGTAAAATTTTACCAAATATAACATTTTAATAAATACTTAACGTTCATCCATACTAATATTATTAATGGGAAAGTGTGTGTGTCTGTTTGTTTGTCCGTATTTCACGGCAAAACGGAGCGACGAATTGACGTGATTTTTTAAGTGGAGATAGTTGAAGGGATGGAGAGTGACATAGGCTACTTATTGTCTTTTTCTAAAGCGAGCGAAGCCGCGGACAAAAGCTAGTATTGTTAGAAAGTGATACTGACACGTGTTTGTTGAAAAATATGAACAGATTTCGCTAGGTCAGATTATTGTATTATTTGATCATTAAGAGAAACAAAAAGATCTGATTGTATAGCTATTTATTTATTGACAACATATTTACTGTCTTTACTTAAGTTAACAAGGTATTTCGGCAACAAGGACCCGTGACCCTTTTTCGGGTACTGTCTAAATGTTCTCCCAGTATTCTTTGAGCATTTGCGCTCCAGCCGTCAGCGGCACTATACAACTCTAATTGGACGGCAAACTGTTTGATCAGGCCTTTAACAGAAAACTTACTCCACACTACACTCTAAAGCCAATCCTAAATACTAAGCTTAGGGTATGTTTCTAGTTGTTTGGATTTATTTAATGTGGTTCTAATCCCGTAGTATTTCAGTATTGGTATGCTCCGCAAATAGTGAGGATAATGTATGCTCGTTGCAGTAAACATTTGCTGTTGTTTTGAATACAGCTGTTATTCGGTGCTTTGTTAAACGATGTTTGTATGTGTACAATGTACAGTGATTAAGAACAAATTGTACAAGTATTTGGTTAAAAATTAAACAAAATTGAGAGGAAAGATCCTCAGGTCGTATCAAAATTATAATAAATTAATGAATCTCATTTAATGTCAGTAGAATTACGAGAGATATAGGCTTATTCAAGATAGATCATTTCTAATATTGATACTGACTTCATATTACTTGAAGTCACGGGTCGAATGCGACCTGTGAAGAGTCACACATCTAAGGCCGTTTTCACATTATCCAATCCGATATCGGATGTCGGAACGACATCCTACATCCGATAAACGCTTCCGATAGTGTCGGATGTAGATCCGATAAAACGCATTGTTCCAAATCAATGAAGTATGATTTTGTATCTAAAAATATTAAAAAAAAAATGTTTTATATTTAATAATTATAAGCACTATATTCCAAGTATTATATTGTAAAATTAAAATAAGGAGCATAAAAAATACTCACGAGTGTCAGGTAAAATAAATAATATTACATTCAACTACATATATCTACTAAAAGATGAAAAAACTAGTATCCGCAATTCGGACCGATGCATTACAACCTTTTTTTTTTTCAACGGAAATTGTCAACTAATTTGAATTTCGATCATTAACAGCTGTTTAATAGACGCCATTTTTGTCACGCACACTACTACAAAAGTATACCTACATTACATACGCACACAAACAAATAATTATGATCAGCCGACAACTGGCGGGGGGTCCGGTATGCCAAAAATGGTCGGAAGCGTCCTGCCGATATCGGCAGTTCGATGGTGCCTCGGACAAAAACTGTTGTAGGAGAGTGCCATCGACATTAAATCCGCAATTTTTGTGTTTTATATAATTTTTCAGTAATCATGATCTATTAAATACATAAATGAAGACCTGGAAGCCCATAAATCTTACATTTTACATCCTTCCTACATCCGATATCGGATCGGATAATGTGAAAACGGCCTAAAGAGATAGGTGTACAAAACGCTAGATTTTAGTCTTATAATAATCCTCTTAGTACATTCTTCATCTCATGCTAGTAATTGTGGTATACAAAAGCTTGTCTTGTTATGAGCGGGATGGTTGCGGTTCCCATACCGCCGTTATTATAGTTTGCGGAAATTAAAATAATTCCGCAATCTTCGGACGGCGGTCTGGCATGCAGGGTGCAACTGATCACTTGCTTACTTGCATGGTGTGCCTAACGCTTCCTCCTCCCAAAGAAACCGTGTAGTAACTGCGGCAAGAATGCTCAGCTACCGAATTTATATTATACGTATACGGCTGGAACGAAATACAGTCTTTATAGCATTATTATAAGTTACTGTAACTTTCGGAATATGACTATTATTTGGGCTAAATCCTATGTATGTCATTGAACTTAACAGTGGGGCACTTACTTATAAGAGTTATAAGTTAAATGAGTTATAGGTTTTTTCAAAGCTACTTACATATTTACAATATATTATATTAAAAAGGTAATCATGATCTATATCCCGGTAACTATAAGTCTAATGATACTAACCGTCAATCATTCAAAACTCACAAAATAAATATGAATGGTGAATGAAATGAAACATACACTTATCCTCCTACAGCATTATATACTTTACAAGAAAAATGGAACCAATGAGTGAGTTTGAATAATAATAAACAAAACGGAGTCTGTAAGTAAGTAATCTATGAACATTCCCGCCTTAGACCGCTTGTTAAAACTTGTTACATAAATGAAGTGAAGCTGTTCAACTGAAGGATTACTTAGCGTCTTTTATTTTATATATAATCCCTTAAACTGTGAATAGTAGAAGTGGTATCGTTTATAATTATCCATTTGAGAAATAGAGGTGGTCTACGGTCTCTAGTTTCATAGTGAGCCCGTAAACAGTTTTGCGATGGCGCCGCGGGCTCCTTACCACAAACAAACATTTTTCAATCGCAACTTCATGCATCGAACATTACTCTTGTTTGAGTTTCATCGCAGAGCGATACCGAGTCCTCGAGGGATGTAAACGTTTCAAATCTGAACTGGAATAAATACTTATTGGTCGGTATTTATAGGCAGGCCGATTCTGATTCGATTTCAAGTAAAGTGTTTTGATATGATCTGTTGACCGTCGCTCATGCTGATTGAGTAAGTAAGTAAATATTTATTCCGTGAGATTTACACTAGCAGTTATGTCAAAAATATATCATAATCAGATCAAAACTTCAACCGATGTTTCTACCAGAATCGGCTTCAGCAACCTAAGCATGCGGTTTTTTTTTTGCTTAGTTTAATTTCAATTTTTAACCAAATTATCTTATTTGTGGTTGAAGTTAAATTATTCGAAATATTTTTGGACAAACTCAAATTGTACCTTGTACATAAATCATAAAAAACAAAATATTATCACTTTAACGATCGTCTTGGCACTCGGTGCGCATCACGACTCGTGTTTATTTCAGTCCTCAGTTCGTATCAAAACAAGATCAAAATCGAATAACAAGCCTAATGTAAATGTTGTTGCTATGGTCGCGATTATAAAGCAAACAACAAAACAACAAAAATAAAATTGTTTATTTGGCAATATAAATTTAGTCAGTGGTACATTATACTGACCTCCACACTAGGCGTAGCCTGTATCGTGGAGGAGAATGTAAGATTAACAGAAATATTTGCGGCATTTAGTAACAACATTAATCTAGGAAACTATTTAAAAAAAAAATTACATTTAGTTACTTGGGATTTTAAATAAAGAGAATAGGCTTAAGTTATGGCTTACGATCCAAGTACATAGGTAGGTAAGTAACATGCAAAAGGAATCCTAAATAGTATTTATACAATGACATAACAACATGCACAAGCGCGCGTGTGTGTGCGTGTGCATGTCTCTGTGTGTGTGTGTGTGTGTAGGTATGTAGATGTATTTCAGTGTCTGAAAGTTGGGTCTGATTATGACGTAATCTTCGTTAGATTTTCCGTATCTACATAAGAGAGATTTATCATGCTTTTCGATAGCAACTTTTTTGTCTTGTAGATAGAGAGATTTTTAAACTCATACAAACTAACTAAGCGGTTGTAAATACGGGGAAACAAAAATTTTGAAGCATTTTTTATTTTATTTTATTTATTAAGGATTAAATTAAAAATTAAATTAAAATTATTTATTTCATAAATCACTGTTTACATGATGTAAGGTGATGGTGCCGCCCGGTAAGCAAAATGCCTGTGTTGGGAGGCGCCGCTCTTCCTTTAGGTTACATAACCGTTTTATTATTATTACATAAGTACTTATGTTATAACTAACTCTAATTTACTGGCCAAAACACCAGTTTGTACTAACTAAACTAGAGATTACGTTATACTAATCACATTTACTAACAATAATTAATGTTATGTGTGTGTGTGTGTGTGTGTGTGTGTGTGTGTGTGTGTGTGTGTGTGTGTGTGTGTGTGTGTGTGTGTGTGTGTGTGTGTGTGTGTGTGTGTTTTGTTATGCGTCTGTGTGTGTGTGTGTGTGTGTATGTGTTAATATAATAAAGCCTCTGTCTCATCATATGTTATAGTCTTCAGCCAGTTTGTAACATCTCTTTTGCAGTAGTGATAATGTTTGGAATAGATATCAAGTACTTTGTTCACATTATTGTATACATGCGATGATTTTGAAAAGAACTGTCTGCGAGCGAATAAGGTCCTTGTTTTTGTGGTTTTTGCTACAACAACTTTTTTTCTCTTGTTTTTATAGTCTTCATCATAGGGTAGTAACTTATGTTTTTTTAATGTTATATGCAGAATGTATAATTTTCTAACAGTAAGGAGATTGCTTATTAAATATAGTTGATCTGTTGGGAATCTAATTTTTTTAAAGTACATTATTTTAATTAATGCTCGTTGGGCGCGTTCAAGGTCAATGAAGCGACTTTTTGCCGATCCGCCCCAGACGGAAATACAGTACACAAGGACAGATTGGACCAGGGATATATATATTTCGTTTAAAATGTTACGCGAATTTTGTGTACTGTTTTTCGCCGGTACAATGTGCCTCAGCGTTCTAAAAATCCATGTTAGTTTTCTAACTCTACTTATTACCTGATCAAGTTGCGAATACCAGTTTAAATGTTCATCGACTATAACTCCTAGGTATTTAGTTTGAGCAACACGTTCTATTTCTGGACAGTCACAAGTAGGTGGGGTTAAAGACGGGCATGAGTGAATCTTGATCAGCATATCATTCATGGGTTGTGTATTTTTCGAGATGCTGAAACATGTGTAATTTGTTTTCTTTGTGTTTAATGTTAAATAGTTTATTTTTAGCCAACTATCTATGCGTCTCAGTCCGTGTTCAGCATATTCTTTGACTTGGTTCCAGGATTTGCCAGTAAATATTATTGCTGTGTCATCAGCATATGAGAACAGCTTTGCATTAGGAATGGTGATATTGCACAGGTCGTTTATATACACCAAGAATAGAGTTGGTCCTAGCACACTTCCTTGTGGGACACCATAAGCGACATCTTGAAACTCACTGATTACATCACCAAGTTTGACCCTCTGTTTCCTGTCAGTAAGATAGCTCTCAAATAGGGACAGCGGTGTTCCTCTAACTCCTATTCTATGGAGTTTCTGTGTAAGAATAGGAACAGAGACGGTGTCAAAGGCTTTTTTCAGATCCAGGTAAACAGCCAGGCATTTGTTGTTTTTGTCCAAATTTTCAGTGACTAGAGACGTCAGTGCAAGTATAGCGTCTTCGGTTGATTTTCGCTGTCTAAATCCAAACTGGGCATCTGATAATAGGTTAAATTTGTTAAGGAAGTTTAAGAGTCTGGTGTTTAGTAGCTTTTCGAAGATTTTTGATAAAGCAGTTAGAACTGAGATCGGCCTATAGTTATTGACATCGTCTCTGTCCCCTCCTTTGTAAACTGGGGTGATTATTGATTTTTTTAGTGAATCAGGGAAGATACCGCGTTCAAAACTAAGGTTTATGAGATGAGTTATAATTGGGACTATTTCTTTAGATGTTTTCTTCAGATAAGTCGTTGGTATATTATCGTATCCGGGTGCACTTTTGGATTTCAGATTTGTTATCACATTTTTAACTTCTTCGTGGCTAACATGAAGTAAGACGAAAGAATGGAGGTGTGTATTTGTATTATTCATAGGTGAAGGATGATTTGCTGAGATTTTCATCGCAAGATCTTTTCCTATGTTAGCAAAATATTTATTAATATAATTAGCTGACTCGTAAGGAGTATTTTTTAAGTGAAGTAATTCTGGATGAAGTTTTTTTGATTTATTAGTGTAGGTTAGGGTTTTTATATTTTTCCAAAGTAATTTGTTGTTGTTAATTGATTTTTCAATAAGCTCTCTCTCATATTTTCTTTTTAGTTTTTTAATAAGGCTATTACAGTAATTTCTGTACCTTTTATATGTTATTTTAAGTACAGTATTAAATGGGTTTTTGCGTGAATCTCGCTGTAGTTTATCACGATTTCGTATACAGCGCAGTAAACCGTGGGAGATCCACGGTTTTATAATACGTTTACTACTAGGTATCACAGTGATTTTTGTATTTTGTTTTATGGATTCACTTAGTACATACGTAAGGCGTTCAGTTACGATATTAGGGTCTTCACAAAACATTAAATCAGAAAGATTTTCATTTTTCAGATAATTTATAGCTGCATCAAAATCAATAGTGGTTTTAGTTTTATTTACCTCTGGTGTGTTCTTAAATTTAGAGAGTGTGAGAAATGTAGTGAAATGATCAGTTGTGGTAGTTTTTATGATTGCTATAGTGGAAGAGTATTTCGCTTTATTGAATTTAAGTATGAAGTGATCTAAGCAATTGTTCTCTCTAGTCGGTCGAGTGTGACCAGCTAAAAGGCCAAAATTTGATAGCATATTCAGGTAATTTGTTTTATTCCTATATTCATGTAAAGGTTCTAGAAGCTTAGATTTTATATTTATGTTTATATCTCCTGTAATAATAATATTATTATGAGATTTTAATACTTCTAATTGAGTTTTTAAGGAGTCTATAAATTCATCAGCATTGGTATGTGAAGGGGATCGGTAGATACAGAAAATAGTATTATCCAAAATGTCTAGCTGGAGACAGGAAGCCTGTCTGAGCACCACTTCCCTTACTTTATGCTTCAGAGTGTTCTTAATATAAATAACCACACCATCGTTTTGATTTTGTTGACATGTAGAAAAATATGAGTCATAGTTTTCAAGTTGAGGTAGTGGTTTATTTAAATTAAGTCTACACTCTGTAAGAACAATCACATCATTTTTGAAAGTATAATTAGATAGTGAAAGTAAAAAATTGTCAAAATTACAATATATACTCCTTATGTTCTGTGCCGTAATTGTAAAATCACTTTTGTTAATGCGTATTTGTTTCGAAAACTCTTCAGTACTGTCACACTCTATAATATGTGAAATCTCGATGTCGTCAATTTCTGTTATAGACTGTAGCGTATTACACACTGTTATAGTCTAAGGATAAGCTAGTTATAATTTGTACGTAGTTGTATATATATTTGTATAAGGTGTATCTGGCGTATTGCGGTATGAATGATTCGGACCATAATGATTCTGATGGGAGTTTTATGTCAGGAAAATATGATGATGAGCAGACAAAAATTATGTTTATATGTAGATTTCGAGTTTCAGTGTGTGTGTGGCTGATTGTTTGTTGTATGCGTGTAGGTCTGTATGTGTATGTATGTTGACAAGGAATAGTTTTGTAATATAAGCAGGAGAGTTGTAAATTAAAAATAACAGAGATCGTTGTACATTTTGCATGCAGATAGTAATCATTGTTAGACAAATATTGTACGTTACAGTCTAGTCAGTCCTGAAATAACCGTTGCACTTGCTCCTCGGAGTTGATCTGGATAATTTGGGACTCGTCTGTTTTTCGCACGTAGACTTTGCCATAGGACGTCCAGCAGTGCTTGTAGCCCTTAGATTTTTTGAGGTCTCTTGCTAAGAAGTATAGGCGGGATCCCTTAGCAGTCAAGTGCTCCGATAGGTATATCTGTTGGTCTTCATTATAGGTGAAACCTAGGTGCCTGGCACACAGCCTTGAGGGGTTCTTTCTGTTATATGCTTTTGCTGCTTTGATTAGTTCCAGCTTAAGTAATGCGGAATTAGTCTCCAGTATTATTGGCATGGATTTATTTTCGCCCTTCACTCTCACCCGGTAAATATCCTTTATATCAGATTTACTGATACTGCACTCTAGATTTGTGGCTAGACTTGTAACCATTGCAAGGAGGTCTGCTTTTGTTTCGTTTTTCTTTGATGGCACATTTTTTATTTCAATATTGCTTTTCCGATTGGACATCTGACTTTCTTCTAATTTGTTTTCTAAGAATACAATATAGTCGTTGTCTTCTTTCAACTGTTTTTCTATTTGATCAAATCTTTTCGAAAAATCCTCGTTCTGTTTTGTCAAATCCGCAATCGACGCTTCAATATTTTCGTTAGTGTGTTTGATCTCTTTCATTGTCGCGCTAATTTCGCGCAACTCAGCTGTCTGGTTTTTTGTGAAATAAGTAATCAACTGTCTCATTTCTATTCTAAATTCAGCTAATTGGGAGCTAGTGATATTACTAGAGAGCGCTCCATCCCCAGGGTCTCCTTCGTCCAGCGACTCGTTTCTGTCCCTGTTTTGACGCTGTCGCTGGGTGACGTAATCGGGGGTCGGCTCACCACTAGCCGTCTCCGACTCGCATATTGACATGTTTGTATTTTCGTTTCCGCCAGACATAATGATTTGCCGGCGCTACGTCACTCGCCTTAAGTCGCGTACACTTTTGTACCAGGATCGCAGAAGTTGCTAGGAGATCGGCTACGCCGCGTAGCAAATAGTCGTAGCAGCCGTAGCAGGTGACGTATGACGCACTCACCCAAGCGGTTTTTTTCGTAGTAGATGCGGCGTGGCGTGCGCGCAGTCACAGGTATACCACTGTTTATTTTATGCACTCCTAGTAATTTGGTCGAATAAATTGAAGTTAATTTCGAAAATATTTATTTAAAATAAATGCAGCGCGGGTTTAGTGGACACGTCCGTCCCTTGCGGGGGTCCGGGGGAATAGAAATACATAAACACATCTCTTTTCAAAATTTCAACCGCTCTTCTCATCTGCACCTCAATGAAAAGACACCATGTAATTATTGAAGCCGCAGTAAATCTGTGACATGAACGTGTCCTTTTCTTCAATCCTTTTAGACTAATAGTGTTGCACGCCTTCCTAGCATACTGAATAGAGGTCCATGTTTACAACCTCACTCATTATGCGAAGTGGCATCCCCCCCTCCCTTCCCCCCTCGGCGCGTAAAGATAAAGCCGTTTTAATTACCGGATCCGGTTTTATTCAGGAAATACATTTGTATGACAAACGCCGTTTAGCGTGCTTTCGGGGTCCGGTGGCAAAGTAAAGGGGTAACTGACGGTTAACTGACAGGTGGATCAGCCATAGTGTTTGGATAACTTTTACCTGACTGTATTATCTTTGGCGTAAAAATGTGTTCATGTGTTTCTTTTTCGGTTGAGAATGTAGCGTATGCTACACGTCATGAAAATAAATCGGGTGACACCTCATTTACTGATATCGGGATAGACGTAGTTCTGACAATACGGTGCAACAAAGGAGACAAAATATCCCCCTCTTCTCCTAGGGGACTCCCTGTTTAAATATTAAATTTTATTTTGAACTCTTAAAGAAGAATGCCTGTTTCTAGGTCATATATTTTTATAGCAATAAATAAAATATAGATACCTCATATTTATTATGGTAAGAAAACTTCATTACTGTCTTCAATATCTTTCAATTTTATTGCCTGTTTACTCTCATCAGCTCATAAAACGCGCACCCGAACCCGATAATTCAAGATAATATTTGATGTGTTCTGACGAATGCACTAAATCTCCGGCATCATTACCATAAATAGGTGTCGGGCTCTCAGCCTAAATGACGTCACGATTCGATCGCAGAGTGCTCGTAAAGGCTGCTCGTAAAAATACACTCCTGCCGTAAAAAAACTCGTAAAAGTAGTAGATGTACTGAAGGTGCTACAGACAAATATCTGAGTGGACCACGCAAAACTCAAAAGTGAAAGATCGACACGGTGTATGAAATAAAATTAGATGGCTGTTCGATAAAAGCGGTGAGATAAAAGTCGATAAGATGATTGCAGAACGATCGCCGAATAGTGAACTGTGTTAATTAAAAATATTAATCAGCTTCAGAGTTTATTTAAAAAATATGTGTCAAAGTTAAAGTTCACGAGCCGCTAGAGACTAGATTCAAACAGAAATAAGTAAGAAGGGTATTGTTTAATGTTATACCAACTTTCAACAACACGCTTAATATAAAAAAATATTATTAATCACTAAATAAATTTCCTGACACCTAAGTTCCTTAGTATCCTGCCTCAATCAATAATTTATAGAAAAATGTTTTTTTTTTCTTTTTTGTGTGCGAACCGCAACTCGCAGTATATGCGAAATCTATTTCTTGTAGAGTCTATATGCAGTTCGTATGGAGTAGGTGTTAAGAAGTTAGAGCTAAGTTGGTAATATCGTATCGAGTCGGAAAGTTTAGCCGAACGACGTTGGCTACGGAGTACGGACTCGTAAGATACATGTTATATCAAGATTTATTTTTATTGCTATTTGAAGGTCAAGTTAGTTTCAAAGTTATTAGTGTTCTGCCGGTTAATTTTACTGCGTAGCTAATTATATACCTCTTTAATTTGACGTTAAATGTTTGTTGCGGTTCTTTTGGAATATATTTAGTTCTTATTATTTGGCCTAAATGTTGTTTACGCTTATTTTGCAATAAAATAGTCCTCTTTATCAGAATTTTGGAGTTCTTTGTAAACTTATTTCTGCATAATCTTAATAAAACATATTATATAATTACGAAAACACACAAATTACACACTTACAAATTAACACAAAATTATAAACAAAGCAACAAAAAAACCTACAATCTACTCATATACTAAGCCTAATAATAAACACCTAATCGAATACAATTTAATCATAATGAACCATGGAAAGCCACGTACCTATTAAATTAACTTAGTAAGTTGTAGATACCTGCGTTTATTTAAAAAGTAATGCAAATAAACTACCTAAAATGTACTTACAACAATAATAATGAAATTAACGGCAGATTAAACCAACAGTGCACCCGGCCCCGCAGTCCTTACGCGGCGAATGAATTTTAATGCTTCTCGCTAATGGCTCCTCGACGACACGACAAACGACAGACAGACGACGACGACAGCGACGGACGACAGACGGACTAGTGCTCTGCCAACAGCGAGGCTTGAGACTGAGTAACTGTTTTAGGAGGATTACTTAAGGATCTGGGATGAGAAAGAAAAAGTTATGCTGAAATGAAAGAAAAGGACATTGAAAATTTTCAGTTGGTCGTAATTTAATCTATTCTACAGGTGTTGTATCACTATTATAATGTAGTCTGTTTTTATTTCGGGTCTGTATTGTGATATTTTTCTTTTCTACGTCGCACATCAAAGGTCAAACCTACAAGGAAAGTAAAAAAAAATATTAAAATAAAATATCTCCTTACTCGCCCGAACGCCAAGTGAAAATTATCCTCATCCGATCGTCGTTTCATTCCAATTTACATCATAACCGAAACAAAAAAATAAAAATAAACAACAAGGTTTACAGAGTATAAAAGAAGTATTGACTCCGTAAACCAACCGAGTACACCTGCGTTTGTTTAGGCTGCTTGGGTGTACGCTTCGCCGCGTTTCGTTTTTGCATTATGCCTTCGTTTGCTTATGCGAAGATAGGCGCGTCAATAAATAAAAATGATAGTGTACGAGTAGATGTGTATAGGAAGGCGTAGAAGGTATAGAAATCAAGTTTTGTTATTTTCAAAGCGATACTTTTTAGGACGCTTATTACTGTATGCATTTTTTTAACTAAAATAACGTCAAAACGTGAACAAGGTACAGCAGGGCAAATCTCGACTGGGGGGGGCAAATGTAACTGGTCCATTTTCCCCATGTTTTACAATGTTTACATTATTAAATAGAGTGTCCACATGTAGTGTCCACATGTGGACTCAACATCATAAGTGTAATAATGGAAAAAATGCATTAGTTACAATCCCCCCCCCCCCCCACGTCGAGATTTGCCCCGTTAACTAACCTATAACGTTAAGTCTGTAAACAAGAACGAAACTTTTCATTAAGTTTTCTCAAGTATAATTATTAAAGTTTGAATGGGGTCGTGGACAGGATATCACCATCTAATTCATCATCACAATCACGATTGTTTAAAAATAAACAACTAACATACTAAGTGTTGCTTGATAAGTGATAATACTATTTAAAAGCTCATGGTTCCGATAAACGCATGCGATCAACGAAATGTAGTGAAACACAACTATTTCACGTATTTCATAATTGCATGCGTTCAATAATGTATAACATTATGATATATTAATTCATGTTTCATACTAAGCACCTTACACAGACAAAATTTCTAAACTAAATTTGTTCTCCCAAATTAGTCAAATCACCAGCAAAGTACACAGAATATCACTCTCGTACATAAAACATTAGCTCATCATTACAGCGAGTAAATTCATTACTTAATAGTTTAAGCTCCGTTTGAATTTTACACCCGGCGGCCATTTTGAATTTCGCGGAGCCAGGGAAAAAATCGTAAATATTGATGTAAATCCTACGTATAGAGTGATTTGAAAACATTAAATGTTTACGTCGAACTTTAGTGGCCCGGCGGAGAGGGAACGCGACTTTCAGTCCAATCGCGGGTTCAAACAACACCTTGTATTTTTTTCGTGGTATGTGCGTTATTAATTTTTGATGTTCTAGTCGCTTTTCAGTGACGGAAAACATCGCGAGGAAAGCGTACTAATCCCATTCTTCCGTTATTTCGGCATAAGGTCAGCAGTTCTCAAAAACTTTGTAAAAAGATAAATTATTTGTTTTTATTCCTATTTTGTTACAAACATTTATTTGATGAATTTAATTTTTTTGTAAGTTTTATTTAGTCATAAAGGTTCTCAAGTATCTTTATTTTTTTCTCAAACATGGTATGAAATATTGATGTTATGTGCCTTATAATTGGCAGCGAAGTATGACGTTGCAGGTGCGGCTAGGACAATTGATAGATAATGGAATTTCATACAAACCTTGCAGGCCAAGGCCGGCAAAGTCTACTTTTTTAATTTCCAAACACAGATAATTGTGACATAACATCCAGGTATTTAGCCAATTAAAAAAAAACTATAAGGGGCTTTATAGACGTGCCGACTGCAACTGGTACGGGCCCTAGACAATATTTGATTTTGGGTGCGTTTTCATACAAAAAAAATTTTTTCCGTTTGTTTTTTAATTTTTTTTTTATTTTTTGTTTTTTTATAGGCGTATACGAGGTATTATAGGGGAACGAAAATTCGATTATTTTTGCTCTACGACGCACCGTTTAGGAGATACAGCCATCCAAAGTTACTATTTTCAGTAGACTTTATTTATTTCATA
The DNA here is from genome assembly GCF_023078275.1 of Leguminivora glycinivorella. Classification (NCBI taxonomy): domain Eukaryota; kingdom Metazoa; phylum Arthropoda; class Insecta; order Lepidoptera; family Tortricidae; genus Leguminivora; species Leguminivora glycinivorella. The sequence continues at coordinate 23,856,376 of NC_062981.1, forward strand.
CGATGTTTGAGAAAAGCACTATACATACCTCGGCGGGAAATGGGGTTGCCCGCCTCAGACCTATCCGTCTATATGTCTTCGGCCGGCAACCCCATTTGTCCCGGCCTCTGTAGTAATGTACTATTTATTTATAACATTTATATCCTGTATAATATATTATGAAAATCGACTTATATTACTAAAAGTTGCTAACAAAATAAGATCAATTAAAATTTCCTGACATGGCTATGATAGTTTTTGGGAACTGCTCTGCTAGTTTTTCGTCTCGGTTGCAAGGTCGAATGGCAGACGCTTCATCATCATCATCATATCAGCCCTTTATCAGCAGTGAGCCTCTCTTCTAGTACCTACGCCACTTCTCCCGGTCCTGGACGATTCTCATCCAGACGCTTCAGTGACGTTTTGTAGATACAAAACCTTCAAATCAAGAGTGAACAGGCATCTTCTGGACAAGCTCACTGCTCCATCGTAGGCCACGTCTGTGCCTTTGGCTAGTCTGTGGTTAAGGGCTTACTCTCATTCAATTAAAAAAAAAAAACAAGTGCTCATACACTTCGTAGGATTAGTTGCCATCTAAGAACATAGTAATCACAGACTTTATAAATCAAATATTTAGTTCCACATTTCCCGAAAATCACGAAATAATATTAATACTTTTTTTATGAGATAGGAGGCAAACGAGCAGACAGTCGCCTGATGGTAAGCGATCACTGCCGCCCATGGACACCCGAAACACCAAAAGTGTTGGAGGTGCGTTGCCGGCCTTTGAGATGGGTGTACGCTCATCAAACGACAGCAACAAGCTCACAGTGATGTAAACAATGCTATCTCTAAAGTAGTGAACTGGTTCAATGTTAATAATTTATTATTAAATGAAAAAAAGACTAAATGTATTAAGTTTGTCACTAATAGTAACGTAAGGAATGAGCAAACAAGTGTCGTTGTGAAGGATGAGGAATTGGAACTGGTAGATAGTACAGTTTTTCTTGGTATAACCTTAGATTCTAAACTTCAGTGGGGTCCCCATATTGTTAACCTCTCGAATAGACTTAGTTCTGCAGCTTTTGCAGTGAGCAAGATCCGTCAGTTAACAGACATGAAAACAGCTCGATTAGTTTATTTTAGTTACTTTCACAGCATTATGTCATATGGTATTTTACTTTGGGGCAGTGCTTCAGAGATAAATACCATATTTATTCTGCAGAAGAGGGCTATTCAAGCAATATATAAAATGAACCATAGAGACTCGCTTAGAGATAAGTTTAAGGACATTAATATAATGACAGTGCATTGTCAATATATTTATGAGAATATTATGTATGTACATAAAAACATTTGTAATTTTAAGAAAAACTGTGATGTACATAATATAAATACTAGAAATAAACATAAACTCGCGGTGCCCTTCACACGGCTCTGTAAAATTAAAAAATCATTCATGGGTAATTGTGTTCGATTTTATAATAAACTTCCGAATCATATTTATTACTGACTTGTCAATTAATAAATTTAAGAATCATGTAAAGCGTGTACTCATTTCCAAAGCTTATTATACAACACAAGACTACATGAATGATAAAACAACGTGGGATTAATTGTTATTCGAAATGGTTTCTTATTTTTACGTTTTTTATTATTATTATTGTTGATGAAATTAATATTGTATTTTTTTGGACATTGGATTTTTCCTAGAAATATTCTAGACATGTATTTTTATATATACATATACCTAATTATATATTTTTTGTTTAACGATTATTTTTATATGAAATTGTATATTATAGACTCAATATTATTATGAACAATAATTACAACAATAAATTGCTCTGATAATTAGGTTAGATTAAGATCATAACATATATGTAATGAACTATTCATAAGAGCTTGTAACTAGGCCTACATGAATAAAGATATTTTGAATTGAATTGAATTGAATTTCTTGAAGGTTTGAACTTATAACACTTCGCTAAAAATAAATATGTGTACAAGTATAAGTCCGTGTATGTAGAACATTGTACACCCAAGCAGACACAAAGCTCTCGAACAAGGTTAGCGCGATCCAATCTTTGTCACCGGAGAGTCTCCGAGATTGCACCATGCAGCCTTACTGCACCTCGCCATAGCAAAGCCAATCTTTCCCACTTGAGTATAAAGTTGAACATAGACTGGGGTGAGCAGATTGGCTATGTCCAGTGGAAGTACCGTATTAGATGGCCGTATGTTGTCCCCCGCCTGCTAAACCGCCACATCTCAATTTTTTTGTATTTTGAGGTTTTTGTCGATTCAGCTCCTGAATCATTCTTTGGAAATATAAAATAAATATCCTTTAGAGCCTTTTGGAAGATGGCTACATCTTCACGAAAACATTTCAACTTCTTTCCTACACAAAATGAGATTTTTATATGATGATTAATTCTAACTATAAAACTCCCGTGAGACTCATACATATTTAAAAATATTTTAAGCGGGTTACTCACGTATTAAGTCGATATAGCGTTCGACATGTTTCGGTTCAATTTCGAGAACCTTTCTCAAGAGCCTTTCTTTTCCTTTTTTTTATATTTTTAAATATGATTAATTCTTGTTATAATATGAGATTTTTTTTTAGTTGTGTCCTCATATTATATTGGAAAATGTGGTCCATATTATATTATGACCATAAACAATATAAACATGTGTCAAAAATATGACAACGATTTTTCGAAAAACAAAAGGTTTTTTTGAGATGTGGCAGTTTGAAGGCATGGGAGGATGTTAGGCCGAGGTCTTAACTGAGCCATCAAAGTCGGCCATTTTATTCTCGAGGCTGGGGCGGGGTTCCGAAGGTGGATTAAAGTTCTTTGTGGGATTTAAGGTATAGCAGTAACGTGTTGGTGATTTGAATTTTAGGCAAGAAAATGTCGCTAAGTTATATAGACCAGCAATAACACCGTACAGAAAGAGGGCTGTAAATCTGACACACTGTAGAAATAAAATTTTGTCAGCAAATTTTGCGGTCTTTTTTTGTGCGATGTTATTGCCGGTGACTGTGGGTTAAGTCAAATGTAGGCACTAATATGAGTGTAAAAAAGTTGCTCAAAAATTTGTTTCCTATGTAGGTCGACGAATTAGGAAGTATGGGACATTATTTTTGACTTTTTGTAACTCCCATATTTTTAAGTTTGACTGTACGAAAACCTTGATTAGAAAAGTGACAAACATAGGCTATTGTGAGGTGGGCTTTGTTAAACAATATAAAACTCAGACCCCTGACAGATATATTTTTCTACTAGCTTTTGCCCGCGGCTTCGCTCGAGTTAGAAAGAGACTAAAAGTAGCCTATGTCACTCTCCGTCCCTTCAAGTATCTCCACTTAAAAAATCACGACAATTCGTCGCTCCATTTTGCCGTGAAAGACGGACAAACAAACAGACACACACACTTTCCCATTTAGAATATTAGTATGGTTACTTACATTATAATATATTTAAGTATTTTAAATGATTCACGGTTATTTTCATTAGACATATTGACCGGGAGTCCGGGATAGGTCGTGATTACCTTTTTGATTTTTCTGATATCGGGAGCTCGACGCAAATCAAAAAGGTGATGACGGTCTGTATCCCGGTCAATATAAGTATAACATGTTTGTTTGTAAGTAGGTAGTAGAACTGCACCTGTGTAGGGCCCTGTGCATTGTTACCCCACACTCCCCTCGCCCTTACATTAGTAAAATTCTCCAAAAACATGAGTCAGGCTAAATTATTCATATCCATATCTGATGAATCACGGTGCATAATGTCACCCTTTGGGAATTAACATTTTCAAGAGGCATTCCGATGGGGAGGGGGAGGGGGTTGCATGGAAACTGCGCGTTGTGTATGCATTTACGTAAATATTGTAGGTACAAGGGAGAAAAATCAATCTACTGTTTATTCGGCTTACTGTTTATCCATACTAATATCACAAATGGGAAAGTGTGTGTGTCTGTTTGTTTGTCCGTCTTTCACGGCAAAACGGAGCGACGAATTGGCATGATTATTAAGTGGATATAGTTAAAAGAAGAGATGGCGGGACGACCTCGACGTATTTAGTGTGTAATTAAACAGTTATATATTATGCAAATAATCAACCATCAAGGATTGCCGCCCACAAGTATCATCAAAACAAAAACTGCAAATACACAAGTCTTTATCGTAGTCATTATTGGTGCAAGTCAATCGTGAATTCTCCGGTGTTACCCAGCGAATGTTAATTGTGTTATTTAATTTAAACGAAGAATTCTTTAGAATTGTACGTACATACATTACGTAAGTTCACAAACAGAGTTTTTGACAAAGAAATCTTAAATGCAAATTTTATTAACGCCCGGTTAAAATC